>NC_092724.1:131547906-131856609 GCF_047496885.1 Scyliorhinus torazame | reverse complement strand
GTCCCATGTAGACCAGACCAATTAGGGACAATAGGTTCTCTTTCCTAGTAATGAACTAGGAGGACGCTTGTTAAAACTGAGCAGTGATCAAATTTAGTATCTGGTGCCAATTTATAAATTAACAGGTCCATTAAATTCAATTGTCACAACTCATTTGTGGGGGGATTTGAACAGATGAATTGTCATGTAACCAGCCCAGTACCTTAACCACTGGGCTATCATTCCATTTTATCACTAATAATGTTTTCTTTTGTTAAGCAGACTGCTGCAAACTAGTCCTGATTAAATAGGCAGTTCAATGGAATCATTGAACAATAAGTGGCAATGTACATACATTTACATTCATGATATATCATCTATGTATCGCTGTTAGATCAATGACGGGGAAATGTGACAATACAGGAAAATGAACATGTCAATTATTTGGCTGCTAACACTGTCAGATTGGGTATGGTAAAGGTTAGCAATTGTGCACATGAAGAGGGTTGACAGTATCTTCCAACCGTGTGAAACTTGTTAAATAATTCATGACTGCAAGTTGATATTTATGGATAGTATTTTTTGTTGCTGTGGTTCAGTATCTAATGCACACTGAGTTGAGACTCCCCAAAATAATTTAACCAATCTCAATAGCTAACAAAACCTTTCATCCCGTGTGTCTGGGCTTCATTTAACCCCAACTGTCGAGTCGCCAGAAGAAAAAACTGGGGATAATTTATTTCACATTAGTTAATAGATGTTGGGACATACTGTCCCACGTTGCCTCTTCAGCTAAGAATGGCGTTTTTAAAAATGAGATTGCAAACATAAGTTCATTGGTACGTAGAAGGTGTAATCTTTTATTGAGAGAAAGACTAAGGGATTGGCTTAACTAAAACTGACAGGCGGGCAGAACCTACGAGCTAGATCAAAAAGACTGGATAAAGTGTGGTGCCACAAAGGAATCACCCATCTCATCACATGGTAAATTCCTGATCTGTTGTGCTTGAAGTGCTGATCAAGGAACGGATGCTTTCAACGGTGGGAGGGAACATCACAGGTGGGTCAGTCAATCTTCTCTTCCAGCAGCTGGATCAAGAACTTTGGATGCTTAGTTTGTATAAACAAAAAGGTAACCTTTGTTTCTTGTCTTTTACTCCACTCTATTTTACCCGCATGTTCTTGATTGAAGAGACTATATATTGTGAAAAGTTTCCAACAAAATAGATATTTCATTTACATTTTAGGGGATGCATGTACGGGAAAGATTCCGCAGAAGGGAGCAATGATTTGTGTGTCATGGGGTAAATGACTATTAGTTTTATGTATGTCCAACAAAGGCAATTGTTGCACCAAATTAATGAGTCATTTTTGTTCAGTATCTGTTGGATTCCAAACCACTGGAAATTAATACTCAAAGCCCCGGTAAGTGGATGTTATTCAGCATGATTTTTTTTTTAAAGTGCATTTGAGGTCGCAATTCTTCAATGAAAAAAGAGATGAGCAATTTGTCTCAAATAAAAACTATGTGTTGACCCAATGTGGGAATGGAACATAGAAAATAGAAGCAGGAGTAGGCCATTTGGCCCTTCCAGCCTGCTCCACCATTCATTATGATTATCAAGTTCAATACCCTGATTCCTCCTTCCCCCCCATATCCCTTAATCCCTTTAGCCCCAAGTGCGAAATCTAATTCCTTCTTGAAATTACATTTGGGCTCTTCCTGTGGTAGTGAATTCCACAGATTCACCTCAGTCTGGGTGAAGATATATCTCCTCACCTCAGTCATAAAAGATTTTCCCCTCATCCTCAAACGATGACCCCTCGTTCTGGACTCCCCACCATCAGGAACATACTTTCTGAATCTACCCTGTCTAATCCTGTTAGAATTTTATAAATATCTATGAGATCCCCTCTCACTCTTCTAAACTCCAATGAATATAACCCTAACCGATTTAGTCTCTTCTCATTTGACAGTCCTGCCACCCCAGGAATCAGCCTGGTAAATCTTTGCTGCACTCCCTCCATTGCGAGAACATCCTTCCTCAGGTAAGGACGCCAACGCTGCACACAATATTCCAGCTGTGGCCTCACCAATGCCTCTACACCTCTTCATTGATAGCTGCACACCTGTTGGGCTGAGCAGTTATTGCTGTTTCGCACATTATTACTTCAATCCAAAGGTGTGCAGGTTTGGTGCTTTGGCCAGGCTAAATTGCCCCATAGTGCCCAAAAATGTTCAGATTAACTGGGATTATGTGGATAGCGTGGGGGAGTGGGCCTAGGTAGGGTGCTCTTTCATATGGTCGATGCAGATTCGATGGGCCAAATGGCCTCTTTCTGCACTGTAAGGATTCTATGTTTCTATTGTATGGTGAAAGTGGAAGACATATGCAAAGCTTTAGCATTCCTTTTCTCACTTCACTAGCACCAAACCACAAATGCTTTTAAAGTACTGCCAGAAGAGGTTGCTCAGTTAGTTGGCTCTGAGTCCATGAGAACAATAATTAGACTTGCAGCGAGACTTTGACTACACAAATGAACAATATGCTCTATCCACCATAAGACATAGGAGCAGAATTAGGCCACATAGCCCATCGAGTCTGCTCCGCCATTCAATCATGGCTGATATTTTCTCATCCCCATTCTCCTGCCTTCTCCCCATAACCCCTGATCCCCTTATTAATCAAGAACATATCTATCTCTGTCTTAAAGACACTCCGTGAATTGGCCTCCACAGCCTTCTGCGGCAAAGAGTTCCACAGATTCACCACCCTCTGGCTGAAACAATTCCTCCTCATCTCTGTTTTAAAGGATCGTCCCTTCAGTCTGAGATGGTGTCCTCTGCTTCTAGTTTTTCCTACAAGTGGAAACATCCTCACCACGTCCACTCTATCCAGGCCTCGCAGTATCCTGTACATTTCAATCAGATCCCCTCTCATCCTTCTAAACTCCAACAAGTACAGACCCAGAGTCCTCAAACGTTCCTCATACGACAAGTTCGTCATTCCAGGGGTCATTCTTGTGAACCTCCTCTGGACCCTTTCCAAGGCCAGCACATCCTTCCTTAGATAAGGGCTCAAAACTGCTCACAATACTCGGGTCTGACCAGAGCCTTATACAGCCTCAGAAGTACATCACAGAATTTTTTTAAATCATAGAATTTACAGTGCAGAAGGAGGCCATTCGGCCCATCGAGTCCGCACCGGCTCTTGGAAAGAGCACCCTACCCAAGGTCAACACCTCCACCCTACCCCCATAACCCAGCAACCCCACCTAACACTAAGGGCAATTTTGGACACTAAGGGCAATTTATCATGGCCAATCCACCTAACCTGCACATCTTTGGACTGTGGGAGGAAACCGGAGCACCAGGAGGAAACCCACGCACACACGGGGAGGATGTGCAGACTCCGCACAGACAGTGACCCAAGCCGGAATCGAACCTGGGACCCTGGAGCTGTGAAGCAATTGTGCTATCCACAATGCTACCGTGCTGCCATCTGTGGTCTTGTATTCTAGCCCTCTTGCCATGAATGCTAACATTGCATTTGCCTTCTTAACTGCTGACTGAACCTGCACATTAACCTTAAGAGAATCATGAACAAGGACTCCCAAGTCCCTTTGTGCTTGTTTTCCTAAGCATTTCCCCATTTAGAAAATAGTCTATGCCTAGATTCCTCCTTCCAAAGTGCATAATCTCACACTTTTCCACATTGTATTTCATTTGCCACTTCATTGCCCACTCTCCTAGCTTGTCCAAGTCCTTCTGCAGCCCCCTTGCTTCCTCAATACTACCTGTCCCTCTACAGATCTTTGTATGATCTGCAAACTTAGCAACAGTGCCTTCAGTACCTTCTTCCAGATCATTAATGTACCCTAGCCTTGCAGTGCTCAGTCATCAGAATTTCTGTTTGAGTTTCCTGGATTGTGTCCATGTATTTGTCCTCAAATTAAATCTTTTATTTTCACCACAATCAGTTTGCTCATCCACTGGTGGATTCCTGCTCAGAACATGAAGCTTGTCCGATCAGAACAAATTTGGTGTTGTATGAAAGTCATTACATCTTTCTGGTGATATTGCTTTTGGCAAACAAGGCTATGAGATGATAGTTACGTTAGCTGCAGGAAGATGGATGGGTATAAGGGATACTTACATATTTTTGCCCGCGTCTTGAAAGTTCTGAGTTGAAACATGTCTGCAGATAAAGATGCAACTGTCATTTGTACGGTGCAAGGTTCAAATTCATCAAGACAGTGAAGTCCTCGGTACTGAAAGGAAGCATGTAGCTAGCTGCAGATTTGGAACTCTGGATGACAGGTTTCTAATGTAATTGAACAATTGGGCAATGGCCGGGATCAGTTCGAGATCAAAACTGTCAAAAATGAACTGTTGACAATTCCAGAGGTAAAGAATTAATTGCTTGCTGAGAACTATTGGCATCATGTCAGCATGATGAAAAGTCTTACTGTAGCAAAGTCTATCTACATTGCCACTGTTGAGCAAACTTCTGCACCACTGCCTCTGCCCCACAGAAATATGGAAAGGCAGTGAGCAGGGCACAGACGGGTTGCCGGAAAGCCCAAACTTAAGGTGCTTCACTGCATGTGAACTTTAATGAGATTGATGATTAGCGCTTCAGGTTCAGACCCTCGAAGGACATCTCATGAAAAATACAATAGTCTTTGAAACATTCATAAAATCTTTCTCCCTGCTTAGCATTCACCATGAAATTAAAAAATAAAGACAGGTCTGAGAAATAATCAAACATTTTTTGTATATAATTGACATAGCTATTTTGACTGATGACATTTATTATTAACTTAGCAATAAATACTCCATTGATCAGCACTCAAACAGATTGAACCATTTTCTAGACGTCATGGTTTTCTTGACATACATTCACTTGCGGGGGCACAGGAAAGCCATTAATAAAACACAGGGACAAATGTACAACATACACAAAAAATCCTATCTGGGAGAACTTGCTTTGATTTTTGATTTCCTAGGAATGGTGTGGGGCAGCTCACTCCAGCTGTTGGGTAGGTGTTAAAAGCATTTCTTAAAAACATTTTGCAAATGCTTTGGTTCGTTTCGAAACAATACTAAATACTGAATTAATTGAATAAAAATGTCAGTTTATTGTATTCATTCACAGCATGGGAGTATCACAGTATATTTCTTGTCATCCATAATTGTGCGTGAGCAGGTAGTGATGAACATGCTTGAATAAAACTGAGTGTCTTGCCAGACCATCATTGGGGCGCTAAGACTCAATCATATTCTTGTGGATGTGGAGTCGTACATAGGCCAAACAGGGAAAGGATGGCAGATTTCTTTCCCAAAAGGGCATTAGGGAACTGTATGGGTTTTTACAACAGTCCAGTAATTTCACAGTCACCCTTTCCAGTGGATTGGCCGAAGAAACTGGATATCCCGGTTTTCAAAATATATATATTTTAACCTTTGTTGGATTATGCTTACACAGACTTTCAGTGTTGCACAGTTTCTAAAAGGGGCCAGATGACACTCTCCTTCAGTGTTTCAAGGCAGTGACATAGTGGTATTGTCGCTGGACTAGTAATCCAGAGATCTAGGCTAATGCTTTGGGAACCTGGGTTCGAATCCCACCAGGGCAGTTTGTGGAATTTGAATTCAATAAGTATCTGGAATTAAAGGTCTACTGATGACCATTAAACCATTGTCATAAAAACCCATCTGGTTCACTAATGTCCTTTAGGGAAGGAAACCTGTCACCCATACCTGGTCTGGCCTACATGTGACACCAGATCCTCAGCAATGTGGTTGACTCTCAAATGCCCTCAGGGATGTGCAATAAATGCTGGTCCAGCCAGCGAAGCCCACATCCCATGATCGAATAAAAAAAACCTCTCCAAGTACTCTAGTACCTCCTGGAGATTGCAGATGCAGTGCTAATAACAATCTATGAATCATCTACTTCCATTGTGCCCAACCATGTTAAGGGAAGGACAAGGCATCCATGGCTGACAAGGGAAGTCAAGGACAGCATAAAAGCTAAAGAAAAAGCATACAAAGTGGCGAGTATTAGTGGGAAGCTAGAGGATTGGGGAGCCTTTAAAAGCGAGCAGAGGACAACTAAAAAAGCAATAAGGGGGGAGAAGATGAAGTATGAGTGCAAACTAGCTAATGAGATTGTGGAGTACTTGGAAGCGCATGATAAAATAGGACTGAGTCATCACGGCTTCGTCAAGAGGAGGTCATGTCTGACAAATCTGTTAGAGTTCTTTGAGGAAGTAACAAGGAAGTTAGACAAAGGAGAACCAGTTTCCAGAAGGCCTTTGACAAGGTGCTGCATAGGAGACTGTTAAATAAGTTAAGAGCCCATGCTGTTAAGGGTAAGATCCTGGCATGGATAGAGGATTGGCTGACTGGCAGAAGGCAGAGAGTGGGGATAAAGGAGTCTTTTTCAGCATGGCAGCCGGTGACTTGTGGTGTGCCTCAGGGTTGTTGCTGGGACCACAACTTTTCACAACTCACATTAATAATCTGGAGGAAGGAACTGAAGGCACTGTTGCTAAGTTTGCAGATGATACAATGATCTGTAGAGGGGCAGGTAGTATTGAGGAAGCAGGCGGGCTGCAGAAGAACTTGGACAGGCTAGGAGAGTGGGCAAAGAAGTGGCAGATGGAATGCAATGTGGAAAAGTGTGAGGTTATGCAACTTGGAAGAAGAAATGGAGGCATAGACTATTTTCTAAATGGGAAGATGCTTAGGAAATCAGAAGCACAAAGGGACTTGGGAGTCCTTGTTCAAGATTCTCTTAAGGTTAACATGCAGACTCAGTCGGCAGTTAGGAAGGCAAATGCAATGTTAGCATTCATGTCGAGAGGGCTAGAATACAAGATCAGGGTTGTACTTCTGAGGCTATATCAGGCTCTGGTCAGACGCCATTTGGAGTATTGTGAGCAGTTTTGGGCGCCGTATCTAAGGAAGGATATATTGGCCTTGGAAAGGGTCCAGAGGAGGTTCACAAGAATGATCCCTGGAATGAAGAGCTTGTCGTATGAGGAACGGTTGAGGACTCTGGGTCTGCACTCGTTGGAGTTTAGAAGGATGAGGGGCGATCTTATTGAAACTTGCAGGATACGACGTGGCCTGGATAGAGTGGACATGGAGAGGATGTTTCCACTAGTAGGAAAAACTAGAAGCAGAGGACACCATCTCAGACTAAAGGGACACCCCTTTAAAACAGAGATGAGGGGAAATTTCTTCAGCCACAGATTCAGGTGGTGAATCTGTGGAACTCTTTGCCGCAAAAAGCTGTGGAGGCAAAATCACTGAGTGTCTTTAAACAGAGATAGATAGGTGTTTGATCAATAAGGGGATCAGGGGTTATGGGGAGAAGGCAGGAGAATGGGGATGAGAAAGAAAATCAGCCATGATTGAATGGCGGAGCAGACGCGATGGGCCGAGTAGCCTAATTCTGCTCCTATGTCTTATGGTCTTGTCTCCCTGTATTATTAGATGCAGATACGTCCCATCAACGTTGTGCATGTTCACTGCAGACTAATGTTTCTCAGAGGACCCTACACACGGCATAAAGCTCATAGGGTTGCCAAAATATTTAAATTGAGGGCTTCCCCACGATGCATCAATCGTGCTCCCAAAACCACGTGTCCAATCCCAACACATGTGGAAAAGGTGGAAAACTCCTCAAAAGGAGCATTGGCATTTTCAGCTTGCCTCAAATAAATCCGAACCTCCACCGTCACGGTCAGCCTCTTCTTCACCCTCCTGAGGCTCGCAACACTGGTCGTTAGAAACCCGACAATGCTGCTGTCGTCCCAGCTCGTGGCCTGACACTGGTCACTGGGGCATAAGGCTCCCATCCTGAGCTCTGATATTGCCATCGCATTTTGAGTTACCTGGCTGGAACGTTAGAAATGTAATTCAACAAGGTAAGCTGCCAAAATCGAGGTGAGGTCAGTCCCATTTGCAAATGGGTTCATCACATCAACTCAGTGCTGGGACCACATGTTGTCTGTGTTCCACTTATGATTGACAGCTTGGTAGCTGAAAGCTGCATGAATCTGGGAATCTATATGAGAGCTCTAGGCAATTGTTTCAGTTCACCCGATTCAATCATTTACTCAATGTTATTGCAGTGAACCAGAACGCAGTGATGCACTGAACCCATGCAGGGTTATAATTTCAGTTGGATGATTCTGATAGAAGTACTCCAAGAATCTCCAATTGATTCATTGCATTGAACTTAAAAAAACAGATCAATGTTGATCGACTATACTATTTTTCTTCTGTATAATCTTATTCACAAATATGTTTATTCTATTTTTACCTAAAGCATCCATATACTTTTCAGCATATTTTTAGCAGAAACATGGGTCACATTTGGTTGGGTTCGCCAAACAATAGAAACATTCACTGGAAGCCAGAAATCTTACTGTGGCAGCATTAGGAATGGAATGAGATGAGAGATGAGATTTGATCAATAGGGCCCAAGTTTAACACACTCAAATGCCATTCACTTACATAGAGTTAAAATTGGGCCCATACAGTGGCCAGGAAGATGGGTTGAAGAACTGAAGAGAGATTCTTGAATTTTGCATGTTTGGAGACTCGATGACTTCAGGACCTTATACCACTGATAAAAAGATGGGTTCTTGGAGCATTTGGTTTCCCAGCAACAGGGGGTTCTGGAACAGGCAGCATGATGCCTGTAAGCCCAAATATGGGGTTCTGGCATTCGTCTGCACTAAGTACAGGGAGGACTGAAAGCATGGGCTCACACTGAAGTGAAATGGCAGCACTGGAAGAAGTGGTATGACAGGATTTGTTGCGAAACTTGTCTGCTTATAATTGGCAAGTGCATTAGATTGCAAGAGCTGGGATTACAGGTTGGAGATGGATTTAACAGGTAATAATAACCTTCTTTTGTCACAAGTATGAAGTTACTGTGAAAAGCCCCTAGTCGCCACATTCCGGCGCCTGTTCTGGTAAGCTGGTACGGCAATTGAACCCGTGCTGCTGACCTTGTTCCGCATCATAAACAAGCTGTTTATCCCACTGAGCTAAACCAGCCCTTCATCAGGTGAAGAGCATGTTAAGATTGGACTGGACTTAAGAAGATCATCATAGTCATGGGTGCCTGCAGCAATGAATGGGAGTTCAAGATTATAATAATAATCTTTATTGTCACAAGTAGGTTTACATTGCAATGAAGTTACTGTGAAAATCCCCTAGTCGGCACATTCCGGTGCCTGTTTGGGTTCACAGAGGGAGAATTTAGAATGTCCAAATTATCTAATAGCACGTCTTTCAGGACTAGTGTGAGGAAACCGGAGCACCCGGAGGAAACCCACGCAGACACGGGGAGAACGTGCAGACCCTGCACAGACAGTGACCCAGCTGGGAATCGAACCTGGGACCCTGGTGCTGTGAAGCCACAGTGTTAACCACTGTGCTACTGTGCTGCCCCCTGGCTTCTGACAGACATTGGCTCTCTGCGGGAAAATATGTAGACATAGAGTCATACAGCATAGAAAAAGCTCTTCGGCCATCGACTCTAACTACCCCTAATCTTGCCCTAATCCCATTTACCAGCACTTATCCCATATCCTTGAATGTGATGGTGTTTCAAGTGCTCATCCAATGCTTTTTAAAGGTTGTAACCCTGCAGAGAGGGGAGGGGGGCGAGAAGGGAGAGATTATTGTGACTAGTGTGGAATAAAGTGAGTTGTACCCTGTCAGCCTGGCCTCTCGTGGAGTCTTTGCCTCCGTCTACAACAAGCTCTGTGTTAATAAGACTTCACTGTAATTACAATATAGTGTGGTTAATAATTAAAATACAGCAAAACATGATCTCCTCCATATCTGGTTTCTGGGCAGAAGATATTACATAGATTGCCAATGATAATCTTCTTTCATAGATTCTGAAGCCTACTAAAGGAAATGTTTAGAATTTTTGAAAGGACAGAGTTGACTACTTTTCATAAACAATATCTTGATGAATAATTTTCACAGCATTTCTTGTTCTTCCTGATTATAGCAATACCCCCCCGGATCACTCACATACTCACTGTTGTGGAAAATTCTATTTTTCTTGCTAAGTAAGCACAGGCGGAAGCAACTCTAGAGCAATGAGAGATTCAGCACTGATAAGAGAAAAGCGTCAACCAATAAGATGGGGATAATTGTGCCAGCTTGTTTTGAAACACATACTCTTCAGTACAATTAAAACTCTTTAAATGTGGCACGCTCGCAGTGACGTTAAGAGGAAATTACATTGAAATGCTTAAATTCATACTTTGAATCATAGATTCAAAGTCAGGGGCTGGTTTAGCACAGTGGGCTAAATAGCTGGCTTGCAATGCAGAACAATGCCAGATACGCGGGTTCAATTCCCGTACCGGCCTCCCTGAACAGGCGCCAGAATGTGGTGACTAGGGGCTTTTCACAGTAACTTCATTGAAGCCTACTTGTGACAATAAGTGATTATTATTATTAGATCTTATAGGACTCATTTGTTTCTAGCTCAGAAACCTAACCAGGGACCAGAAAAAAGTTGGAATTACTGCTCAATATCCAATAGCCAAATCAATTGACAAAAAAACACCCAGACTCCCTACCCCTAGTTCCAATACTGTAACTGCTTGACCAAAAGACTTGGGAATAAGTTAGTTAACTTTCTATTAAACCACTCTGTGCTTACTTGGTGGCATCACAAACTAGAGGATCCAAGCACACATTCTAAACTCTTTATGCTCAACTACAAAAATGAAAGGGGAATTTTGCGTAAGTCACTGGCTACTTTCTAATTGGACATTTGCAAGCAATGAAACTTGGGGGGAAAAAATCAACTTCAGTGACCAAACAGACGAGTGAGGTAAACCAAAGTCTCCATAAAGGAAGTGTCAATAATTTTAAGTTACTTCTGCCGCTGCTGCTTCTGTTTTAGTTGTGCTGGCGTTGCAGACTGATACCTATATTGGGCCAATATTTATATGGGTAACGCTGGCTAAACCAGGCATGACCTGCCGAGATGGTAACCCTGAGAATGAAAACCTTTAAATGGAGATAGCCTAACGATGGGTCTTGATGATTTTCAATGATGGGGCGGTGGCTCTTTACTTTGGCAGCTTGTTCCTCTGTGGAATTGCCCTTCGGAAGAAAGATTGTTGATACACTGTCTTGGAAACAAATTACCTTTGCAGTTTGCGCAGACCAGGGGCAGGATTCTCCGCAATCGGCGCGATATCCGCCGACCGGCGCCAAAAATGTCGCGAATCAGTCTGGCATCGCGCCGCCCCAAAGGTGCGGATCTTGAGGGGCCGAGCCCTCACCTTGAGGGGCTAGGCCCGCGCCGGAGTGATTTCCGCCCTGCCTGGCTGGCGGGAAAGGCCTTTGGCGCCCCGCCAGCTGACGCAGAAATTACTTTGCTGTGCGACGCATGCGCGGGAGCGTCAGCCGCCGCTCACGGCATCCCCGCGCATGCGCAGTGGAAGGGGCCTCTTCCGCCTCTGCCATAGTGAAGAGCATGGCAAATGCGGAAGGAAAAGAGTGCCCCCACGGCACAGGCCCGCCCGCGGATCGGTGGGCCCCGATCGTGGGCCAGGCCACCGTGGGGGCACCCCCCGGGGGCCAGATCGCCCCACCCCCCCCCCAGGACCCCGGATTCCCGCCCCCGCCGAATCTCTGGTGGCGGAGAATTCGGGACACGGCGGGTGTGGGATTCACTCCAGCCCCCGGCGATTCTCCGACCCGGTGGGGGGTCGGAGAATCGCGCCCCGTGTCTTTGCCAGGAGGCAGCAGCTACTTGTTTCTGTCAATTCTTACATCACTGGCAAGATTATCAATTATGGCAGATTCCTAGCTGCCCCTGCGAAAGAGGTCTTTCTCCTCAGCCTGTTGCAGTCCTTGGAACAAAGGTACTCGCACAAAACCGACAGGTGGGAAGTTTATGCCAGTGGTGATAAAGAAAGTCAATATGTATCCAAGTCAGGATGATGTGTGATTTGGAGGCGAGTGAGGGGGGTGATGGTGTTCCCGTGCACCATTTGGTTTTGTTCTTCTTCTTTGGTTTTGGGAGGTGCTGCAATAGAACCCTTAGTAGGATGCAGCAGTGCATCTGCAGATAGCAACACGGCAGGTAAACCAGTCATACAGCGGTGGGGGTGGTTGGATGTTAGAACTAGTGATGGAGTTTAAATCAAGCAGACCACTTTACCCAATGTGGTGTTGAGCTTTGAATGTTGTTGCAACTGCACCATCTAGGCAGTATGATGAATGTAGGGATTCAGACGTATAGTAGAATAGGTATTTTACTATTCTAGCAGTGAAGGTTAAAAGCCTGGGTTAGTGTGTGTGTGTGTGACTGCTGCAGTCATGTTTTAAAATAAATCCTAGTGTAAAAGGTTAGGAGCCAGTGGTGCAATTAAAGCATCATAAAAGGCTTGGACGAATGGAATTTTGTATTAATTAGGGAGTCCCTTTAGAGATAATTACATTTCAGTTCGGTAAGATGATGTTGTCGCTGTAGGGAGCTAAGGCATTAGGCATTTTGAAAAAGCAGTTCGGTTCTGAGCCGAATGAAGCTCTGTCCAGAAGTGAAGCAGTTTTGCTCTCACAGCAGTTCAATTAAAAGAGATTAACAGTCCTTAAAGCTGTGCAGATTTGTCTGAGAACAAGGGAGAACCGAAATAAGCTGAGAAACATCTTCTGAAGACATACAGCCAGAGTTTCTGCAGGGTCTGACAGGAGTTAGATTTTGTCTTTAAAGCAGTGTCACTAAATCCCTCTTTCTCAAAGAAAATCTCTGTAACACAAATATTCCTGAGTACCAGTGATAGTTTAAGTGATTGAGAGCTGATATGTTTTTTTTCTTCTTGTTGTTTAAGTGGGAATAATAATAATAATAATAAAGATAGCAATTAAGTGTATTTATTCACTATATGGGTTAGTACTGTTTAAGGGGTAATTGTAAGTTATTTTTTGGTATTTTGTTAAAGATATTCTAATACTGTGTTAATAGTATAGTTTGTTTTAATATACCATATCCCTATTTCTTTGTGTAATCATTTCTGGAGCGACCTATCCTTTCCTTAGTCTTACAAAATTAAAATAAAATATTAAGGTTTCTGCCCAGTCTCCGAGCCAATGTTGGGGTGTGGTTTGGGATCATAATAGGCAGGTACAGATGTGTGCCTCGTCACTGGTGCAGAGGGCTTTGGGAAGTCTGCAGAGTCCCCAGCCTTTGACTTTCTCTAGTAACCATGGCATGCAGGTGGCTGGTCTGATTAACTTCTGGTCAACTGTTCCCACCCACCCACACCCCCGCATGACTGGCTTATTGCGGCCGTCATGTTGCTATCTGCAAGATGCTCTGCTGAAACTCACCAAGGGTTTTACAGGATTCGACAATACTAATGGCATTGAATAACAAGGAGCTGTGTTGGGCTCTCTCCATGATGGTCAATTCATGTGGTGTAAACTTTTACTTACTTAACCAGCTCAAGCCTCGGCTTCCAAATCTTCTGCATGCTACATTGGATTGCTTCATTATCTGAGCAATAGTCGGGGCTGAAAACAGTCCATGAAATCATAGAAAGAGGCAATTTGGCCCATTGGGTCTGCACTGACCCTCCGAAAGAGCGCTCTACCTTGGCCCACTTCCGCACCCCATCCCCGCAACCCCGAGCATTGATCATGGCCAATCTATCTAACCTTCACATCCTCTGGACACTAGGGGCAATTTAGCATGGCCAATCCACCTAACCTGCACATCCTCTGGGCACTAGGGGTAATTTAGCATGGCCAACCCACCCAAACTGCACGTCTTTGGAAGAATGTGGCCAGATAGCTCAGTTGGCTGGATGGTTGGCCTGTGGTTCTGAATCACACCAACAGTGTCAGGTATTGATTCCTGTTGCAGCTGAGGTCGATCTGGGACCTGTCCCCTTGCCCTATGCCTGAGGATGGAAGGCAATGACAAAAACTGCCAGGAAAATGGATCGGCATGGAGTATCAGCAGACAACGAGACGAGGACCTGCCTCCAGGCAGAGCACAGGTAGCATCGTGAAGAATATGATGCCGCTCCAGAAATATATAACAAATAGTAACTGTTACATTCCAGAGTCAGTCTGACTCTGATAGCTGCCCTGTGCAAAGTGTAGTCGGCAAGAACCACGTGATACAGCTGGTTGCGAAATATACCATGTCTGCAAAGGGAGAACTCTGCACTGCTTACACTCTTTAAGCTCAGCTTCAGGCAACAATGAAGTGCCAAGGCCCAGGAGTGTGAGAAAGCTTCCTGGCAAGAGATCTCACACTGCTCAGCTTTGCTGCAGGGTCAGGAGCTGACTGTAGGTTTCTGCTGTACATTTTGTGTCAATTTTCACCCAGAACTGTTTTGCCTTGACACTAAAATGGCAGGAGAGCCGCACTCTTAAATGGAATGGATCAACTTGCAGAGCTGTTGCAATGACTCTCTTACATTGAAGTTTCTCACTTAGAATTTGCCAGCTTGTGATTTTTTTTCCATGCAGTCAAATGCACAGGGGAAGAATTAGGAGCGGGCGAGCATACAGGAGAAAACCTTGGACTTAATGTCAGCTTAATGTATTTGCTCAATTTGAATCTCCTGTTTTGCAATCCCAAATCAGTGCCAAGAGTAAACATTAGGAACTTCAGTATTGCTTTTGCAGAACTACTGGAGACACGAGTGCTTGAACAGGATTCTTCAGCGTCATTTCACTGCAGTCCTTATTATTTGCATTTGATTATTTTGAAGTTTTAAAAGATTAGTTAATTTTGAATGCAAGTAAACACGAATGAAGGCTGCGGAAATGTCTGTGAATCTTTTTCTGTGTGTTTCTATTACAGCAAAGTGAAGCTGAACTAAGAATGCAATTGTGTAAGAAATATTTTAACCCTGTATCTTATATGTGATGCACGATCAATTACAATTAAAGACGAGGTAGTAACATAACTGAAGGCTTTGATAGGCTAGAACTGTTCCCCAGCAGCTTCGGTACAGAATGAGGGCTGCTGGGACAGCACTAATTCTTATACCCCGCCTGTCAAGCCGGAGCAACATACCAAATAGCCAATGGTAAACTCCTAGGTTTAACCAATGGTCTTCAGCCTCTCGGGTACTGCAATACCTGATAATACCACAATATGTAAGACAATTAGCAATCCTTACATGCACACATTCATTAACCATTGAAGTGAGCATCTATATTTACATTTCTGTCAATAATTCGTTATTAGAACTGAAACTGATTCTTGGCATTACACTTAAAGCAGTACCTTGCAAATGTACCACATTCTGCACCAGTCTACAAGTGCACCGATCACAAAACCTTGAGGGCTGAAAGAAGGTAAATTTCACATTTAAGCTCGGGGATGAAGTGTGAGCACTGTAGCATTGGCAAGATCCCTGCTCCACTGGGACTTGGTCCATCCAGAAGGAAAAGTCAGTAAAAACCAGGAAATAGGAATACTGGTCTGAACTGTTTTTTTTTTCCTATTGGGGAACTTAGATCAGACTGATAGAATCTGGTTGGGGAGACCAGGTAGATCATTTGCCGATCCATTACTAAGTTCCGGGGTGGGGGTCAAGTCAAAGAGGTTCCTGAACATCTATTGAAAGTTTCTCCGTTTTTGTTCCTTCATGGAATGTGGACCCCACTGGCTTGGCCAGCATTTATTGCCCATCCCTAATTGACCTTGAGAAGGAGGTGATGAGCTGCCTTCTTGAACCACTGCAGTCCATGTGGTGTAGGTGCACCCACTGCCCTGTCAGGGAGAGAGTTCCAGGATTTTGACAGTGAAGGAACACTGATATATTTCCAATTCAGGATGGTGAGTGGCTTGGAAGGGAACTTGTGGTGGTATCCTCTTGTATCTGCTGTCCTAATCATAGAATTTACAGTGCAGAAGGAGGCCATTCGGCCCATCGAGTCTGCACCGGCTCTTGGAAAGAGCACCCTACCCAAGGTCAACACCTCCACCCTATCCCCGTAACCCAGTAACCCTGCCCAACACTAAGGGCAATTTTGGACACTAAGGGCAATTTATCAGGGCCAATCCACCTAACCTGCACATCTTTGGACTGTGGGAGGAAACCGGAGCACCCGGAGGAAACCCACGCACACACGGGGAGGATGTGCAGACTCCGCACAGACAGTGACCCAAGCCGGAATTGAACCTGGAACCCTAGAGCTGTGAAGCAATTGTGCTATCCACAATGCTACCGTGCTGCCCACGATACTTCTAGAAAGTTGTGGTTGTGAGTTTGGAAGGTGCTAAGGAGCTTTGGCGAGTCCTTGCAGTGCATCTTGTGTTTGATACACATGGCTGCCACTGTGCGTCGGTGGTGGACGGAGTGAATGTTTAAGGATGGAGTGCCAATCCAGCGGGCTGCTTTGTCCTGGATGGTGTCAAGCTTCTTGTGTTGTTGGAGCTGCACTTGGGCAGTTAAGATTCAGGAGCAGTCCCTCTGGATTGGAAAATTGCACATGTCACTCCTCTTTTTAATAATGATGAAAGGGGGAAACCAGGGAATTACAGACCGGTTAGCCTAACACCTGAAGTGGGGAAATTGCTGGAGTCTATAAGCAAGGATAGGGTAACCGAACACCTCAAAAGATTTAGGTCGATCAGGGAGAGCCAGCATGGATTTGTGAAGGGAAGGTCATGCCTGACAAATCTCATTAAATGTTTTGAAGAGGTAACTACGGGTAGTGGACAGGGGAATGTCTATAGATGTTATTTATATGGACTTCCAGAAGGCATTTGACAAAGTCCCACATAAGAGACTGTTAACTAAAGTGGAAGCCCACGGAGTTGAGGGAAAATTATTGACACGGTTAGGAAATTGGTTGAGTGGCAGGCAACAGGGAGTGAGGCTAATGGTGATTACTCTAATTGGCAGGTTGTGACTAGTGGTGTACCTCAGGGATCTGTTTTGGAGCCTCAATTATTCAAACTATTCATTAACCACTTGGATGATGGCATATAAAGTCATATATCCAAATTTGCTGATGATACAAAGTTAGGCAGCATTGTAGATAGTCTAGATGCATAAAATTGCAAGGAGATATTGACAGACTAGGTGAATGGACAATATTGTGGCAGATGGAATTCAATGTAAGCAAGTGTGAGGTTATCCATTCTGGACCAAAAAGGGATAGAACTGGGTGCTTTCTAAATGGGAAGAGGTTAAATACAGTGGTTGCCCAAAAAGACTTGGGGGTTCAGGTGCATAGACCTTTAAAATGCCACGAACAAGTGCAGAAGTAATCAAAAAGGCTAAGGGAATGATAGCCTTTATATTTAGAGGTTTGGAATATAAAAACACAGAAGTTATGCTGCAACTATACAAAATCCTGGTTATGCCCCACTTAAAGTACTCTGAGCAGTTCTGGGCACCACATCTTAGGAAGGATATACTGGCCTTGGAGGGAGTGTAATGTACGTTTAAGTGGCACCTGGACAACAAGGTCAAGTTGCCAGGATAGATTATACAACTTTGTCCTCTTTTGCTAGAATTTAGAAGGTCTGATCTGATCCAAGTCCTCAAGATATTACGGTAACAGAAAAAGACATGGTAGATAAAGATAAACTAGAGATTCTAAAACTAGGGGCAATAGTCTAAAAATCCAATGTCCAGGTCTTGCTACATATGGGCATGGACTGCTTCAGTATCTGAGGAGTCGCAAATGTTGCTTTATGCCTATGAATTGGCTCTGGAAAACCCAAGCCTGCTCTGACCTAGTATGGAGCACACAGCAAGCATCTGATGACACAAGTCTTTACCAGAGTAATCAATGAGTAAGTCGAGTTGGATTGAATCCAATGAGAGCCAATGAGTTATTTTTCCTTCTTCAACCCATTTGGGCCTTAGGGTGACACCTCAGTTGAGCAGATCAACTCAGGCCAGGCCTGCAGTAGCAGCCTTACGGTGTTGCCGACTTTGAGACAGAGACCAGAATTTGACAGATTTTAAGCAGAAACTTGGCAAGAAACTCAACTGAGTAGCCAAAGCCGATCTTAGTTATTCATTTATTCCCAATGGATACTGTCAAAAATAATAAACCTTGTCAGATCAAAAGCCAAACCGCCACTTTCAGGAACCAGGGAGAGGAAGTAAAGAGAGGAGCATTGTCATCATGGGAATCATTGACTGAGTGTGAGATTAAAAAGACGGATTATTTCAGTTCTACCCAATTTGGTTACCAAAATTGTCAAGTGCAGAGTATGGCAGTTTGGTTCTTATGCAATATTATGATGAAGAAATAAGAATGATTTTGGAGGAATAAACAGTGTATCTCCACGTGATTATAAATTGTACCTGGGTTAGTAATGGAGTAAATTAATCACTTTCTCTAATCCTTGTTAGGTTCCCCTAATAGAGTCCATGGGCGTGATTCACCCGAAAAATTTCAGAATCTGGTTTTGGGCGGGTTTGGCGGCGAGCTTTTCAGCGGCTGCAGTGCCAAGAATGACAACGCTATCCAATGGCGTACAGCCGTTTTTTCGGGCCTCTGGGAGTTTCTCCTGTTGAGGCCACACTTAGAGGGATTTCCTGCACTCGGCTCCTCCGAGCTTGGGGCACCATTTTGAATGGCTGCCCTCATCTCCACACCCCTTCCAGGATCTCCCCTTCTTCCCCTCAGACCCCCCTTTCATTGGGATTTGCCCCCTCCCCGCCAGGCCCTGACCCTTGGCAGTACCAATGTGACGCCCGGGAACCTTGGCACTCCCAACCTGATACCCTGGCACCCCAGCAGTGCCAACCAGGCACCTTAGCACTGGCAGGTTGACACTGCCAGGGTGCCCAGGTAGCACTGCCAGGGTTCTTGGCTTGCAGTGCCAAGGTGTCCAGTTTCCAGGGGGAGTGCCAGGGTATTACCCTGCCCTTTCCTCAACCATCCGGGTTGGCTCTAAGGGCCTGCAAAACCCTCGAGGCGCCGTCACGCCTGGTCCATGCTTGTCGAGATCAGTGCTGAACGGCTCCTGGTTGAGGCCTTCCAGACACGCCCATTGACTCTTGGGTGCCAGGTGAATAATCCATCTGAATATTTAAATGAACCTCAGGGCTCATTTCACTCAGATCGCTTCGGGTTTAGCGAGTCGGATGACTCGCGAGAGGTTTCTCGCCTGGCTCGGAACCCGATTTGGGACGCTCCCCGATTCAACTGTGTTGGGCACGACGCAGTGGGAAAATCGTGCCCTATATCTTTACTGATTCAAGTCAGAGCAGTGCAGGTTTGAGAATACGTGGCACATAACTGGCTTAGGCGTCAATTGCAAAACTGGCTTGGCCATATTAAGCCTCCGACTGTGTACTTTGTTTTCCTCAGCCAAAAAGACAAGAACAACCACCCGCAGCCCAAACACCAAATGCAAAAGGTTCCGGGACTTCTTTACTCTCAAGGGCAGGATCATCCTTCTCGTCCTCCCACTTCCAAATAGCCTCACTTTCCCCATTTGTCTACCGAGGATTCTTATCTATTCGAGGCGAAGTAAATTCTTTTCTTTGGCTTCCAAAGCAGATAATGTCATCAATTGTTACATTTCTTCACACACCACGCCTTTCTCCTTCCATATACTTATCTTATACTATACTATACTTGTCATTAATCACTTCAAAATACACCATTTACTCATCTGTCCTGTGCAACTACCATCCCATTTTAAATCTCTCTTTCCTCCTTGAACGTGTTGTTACCTCTCAGCCGGCTATCCATCTCTTGCAGAAATCCCTATTCAACAACTACCTGTCCGCTTTCTGCCCTTCCCATAGTGCAATATCGCCCTGGTCCAAATTAGGATTAGCATTGATTCTGAGTGTGACTGTGGCTACGTTGCATTACCCTTCCTTGATCTTTCCAATTGGCTGGCCATGCAATCTGCTCCATTGACTCTCCTTTTACATCTACCCTTGCACAGTAAAACATTATGAATATGCCCAGTATTTTACTTGGTACCTCTCAGTGGTTCCAAACTTCAATTTGTGTTTCGAGGCCTGACAAGAATTGTGTGCAAAAGGGAGAACATCACATTCTTTGCCTTTCTCTTGATGCAAGCACAAATTGTCTTCATTTGCAGCCATTGTCTCAAGATCTTGGCAATTGCATTGTCTCAGCCCATTGCCTATGTGAGTATGTGTGTGTACAGCTGTCCTTTCTCGGCATGGTGTTCTTTTGCCACACATAAAGCTACTGAAATCAGCCATGATTGAATGGTGGAGTGGACTCGATGGGCCGAATGGCCTTACTTCCGCTCCTATGTCTTATGGTCTTATGGTCTACTCTCCTTTGGCACAATCCTGCAGCAGAATCTCGGACTCCTGTTCATCCTGGTGCTCTTGTGAATGTTAGGCAACTTTCCGATCACCAATACAGCTTTCCATTCAATAGTGAGCTTCAAGAGAAGAGCTGCTGACTCATTGCTTGCTCTGTCATCCACCCCCCCCCCCTCCCCCCTCCTCAACCCCAGACGTGCTTGTTCCTGGCCCAATTTCTTGGGCCTGCTTTTCATGAGTCAATATTATGTTCAAATCAAGGGGAAGGGAGTAGTGTTGTCAAATATGCTGCAGCCAGTCCAAGAAGAGCAAAATACTGCGGCTGCTGAAACCACAGTTTGGCACGGTGGCACTGCTGCCTCACAGCGCCCGGGACCTGGGTTCAATTCCAGCACTTTCTCCCCGTATCTGCGTGGGTTTCCTCCGGGCGCTCTGGTTCCCTCCCGCAGTCCAAAGATGCGTAGGTTAGGCGGTTAGGTGTATTAGCCATGCTAAATTGCCTCTTAGTGTCCTAAGATGTGCAAATTAGGCGGGGGGGTTAGGGGTTTAAGGGGTGTGCCTGGGTAGGGTGCTCTTTCAGAGGGTCAGTGCAGACTAAATGGACCAAATGATCTCCTTCTGCACCTTAGCAATTCTATGCTTCTGTGGAGAAACTGAAATAAAAACAGAAAACGCTGGAAATATCGTGCAGATCTGGCAGAATCTTTTGAGAGAGAAACAGAGTTTCAGGTCAACGAATTGAGTTCTGATTAAAGGATTTGTTGGGATTCCTGAATGTTGTGCATTATTAGTCATATTCGCTAACAAGGTTGTTTGAGTTCATGATTTTTGTTGCCCAAGGGATGTATTTGTTTCGGAGATGAAAATGCTAAAATGCTAAGTTTGCTTTCTATTGTCAACAATAGGCATTATATTGATTATCGACCGGAATATTTGTGAAGTTTCTGCATGTTGTCCCTTAAAAGGTTATTAATTGTGATGTAATATCGCTAGATTAATTGGCTAATAATAAATAATTAAAGACCAGAAATAACATAGAGTATATTCTGTCTGCATGGAATAATCCAGTAATGTTCGAGTGAAAATATTATTGAGGAGTACAGAACATTATTGTTATTGGTTGCTTGAGCTGTTATTGCATTAATAAGTGCAGCTTACTAATAAAACCCTTTGGATAAGAGACTTCATCAAGAAGTTTTTTATTAATTCATTTACAGGATGTGGGTGTTGCTGGTTAGGCCAGCATTTATTGCCCATTCCTTCAGAAGGTGGTGGTGAGTTTCCTTCTTGAACCACTGCAGTCCTTGAGGTGTAGGTACACCCACTGTGCTGTTAGGGAGGGAATTCCAGGATGTTGCCCCAGGGACAGTGAAGGAACGGCAATATATTTCCAAGTCAGACGGGTGAGTGACTTGGAATGGAACCTCCAGATGGTGGGGTTCCCAGCTATCTGCTGCACTTTTCCTTCTAGATGGTAGTGGTTGTGGTTTGGAAGGTGTTGTCAAAGGAACCTTGGTCAGTTACTGCAATGCATCTTGTTGATGGTACACATGGCTGCCACTGTTTGTCGGTGGTGGAGTGTTTAAATGTTTGTGGAAGGGGGAACAATCAAGTGGGCTGCTTTTCATGAGTCAATATTCTGTTCAAATCAAGGGGACGGGAGTAGTGTTGTCAAATATGCTGCAGCCAGTCCACTGAGCAACAATGGTGTTGAACTTCTTGAGTGTTGTTGATGCTGCACTCATCCAGGCAAGTAGAGAGTATTCCATTACACTCCTGACTTGTGCCTTGTAGATGGTGGACAGGCTTTGTCGGGTTAGGAGGTGAGTTACCCGCCATAGGATTCCTAGCCTTTGACCTGCCCTGGTAGCCACAGTATTAATATGGCTAGATGTTAATTGTGGAGGATTCAGCGATGGTAATGCCATTGAATATCAAGGGGCGGTGATTGGATCCTCTCTTGTAGGAGATGGTCATTGCCTGGCATTTGTGTGGCACGAATGTAACTTGCCATTTGTCAGCCCAAGTCTACATATTGTCCAGGTTTGCTGCATTTGGACATGGACTGCTTCGTTATCTGAGGGGTCACGAATGGTGCTGAACATTGTGTAGTCATCTGCAAACATCCCTACCTCTGGCCTTATGATGAGAGGGAGATTATTGATGAAGATGGATGGGCTTGGAACACTACCCTGAGGAACACCTGCAGTGATGTCCTGGAGTGACATGATTGACCGCCAACCACCACAACCATCTTTCTTTGTGCCAGGTATGACTCCCACCCCATGGAGAGTTTTTCCCCTGATTCCCATTGACTCCAGTTTAGCTAGGGCTCCTTGATGCCATACTCGGTCAATTGCTGCCTTGATGTCAAGGGCAGTCACTCTCCCCTCACCTCTGGATTCCAGCTCTTTTGTCCATGTTTCAAGCATGGCTGTAATGAGGTCAGAAGCTGAGTGACCTGGCAGAACACAAACTGAGCATCCGTTAGCAGGTTATTGCTGAGTAAGTGCCGCTTGATAGCACTGTTAATGACTCCTTCCATCACTTTGCTGATGATGGAGAGTAGACTGATCGGGCGGTAATTGGCTGGGTTAGATTTGTCCTATTTCTTGTGTACTGGGCACGCCTGGGCAATTTACCACATTGCGGGGAGGTGCCAGTGTTTTAACTGTACTGGAACAGCTTGGCTAGGTTTGTGGCAAGTTCTGGAGCACAAGTGAATTTCTTGGCCCTACATTTACAGAAAACCCCACAAAAACATCAGGGGGGAATCCTCTGGGACCATCAGTGGCAGGAACCCCAATGGCCTGATGAATCTGGGCACTCATGAAACTTGTTGCTACTCTCCCGGCCAGCCCCGATGAGATTCGTGATTTCCCAAATGAGGTTTACGCCCAGACCCAGTGGGAGCATGCAGGTGAGTCATTATTCCTAATTTGAATCTCATTTACAGGCAGAACTGCCGATTCATCTGCTCCCTGGGTTGCTCCCCCCGCTGGAGCCGGGAGTCCCCTGGCTTGAATTGGTGCAAATCCTGACAAATGGGCACCTGGTGACTTGCATTTTGGGGGTGGGCGGGGGGGGGGGGGGAGAGAGAATATCCTCCCGACAATTGCCTCCGGGTTGCAGAAGCTTGTGCTAGGCTGGAGGGGCTCAGGTCAGGGGTCTTTCCAGGATGGGGGTCATTTGGCTGCTTTTCTCACCTAAACCCTTAACCTCTTTAAGCAGTCAGTCAGTATGCCAAATGCAAAGATCTCTGAGATGAAGGTAAAAGTATTCCCTCTTAATGTGGTGGAAACCTTTGAAGAGTTTTTTTTCACATCAAATATTGAAGTCTCTTTGCAAGCTTAGAAGCCTAAAAGCTTTGAATGGCATTGTTTACATTCAATTTCATGGACAATGGCAGAACATTCTGCTGTCCAGGCATCTTGATGGGCCTTGTCCAGTTTGAAGGTGATGTAGTCTGATGCCTGGGTGCACAGGGCAGTCATGACAATGCGGATGCACCTGTGTTCAGATGATTGCGAGATCACAAGGTCCCGCTCGAGCTCTGGAATAATCCAGATGCACCAAAGTTAATGGTGACTGTCATCTGGCCAACCACTGGGAGTAGGTATCCTCCGCCATACCCCTATGCTGTCAGGTGTGCCACCATCTGGCACAGGTGGCACATGGTCTCCTTGGTGTGCTGGAATTCTCGGCGGCACACGTGGTCCGGAAGCTCCTTGAAGGACAAGCACTGACATTATAAATAGGACCTGATGTGGCGTCGCCCTCGCACCTCCTCTTTGGCCTAGGTGAGAGCCAGCACTTAAGCCTCACTGGCTGGCCCCTGCTGTTCTGGGGCAGGCTCCTCTCGTGCAGGTCTTCCCTGGGCTATCCCTGCAATGGTAGCAGCAGCCAGGCAGGTAGCTAGCAATGCTGCCTGTGGATCAAAATCCATGTCTTAGTTGGGGGGAGAGGGGAGAGACAGAGAATGTCAGCAAGGTGAGGATTCCCTTAACGATCCAATGCCACCATATTACATGGACAGCCTGAGTTGTACTGATATGCCACCCTCAACAAGTCTCCCCCCAGTCATCCGCCGGCCCCTTCAAGATGATGTAATCCAGACTGTATCCCTGTCCCCATTAGCGACTCGCACCCGATACATGATGTGGGGAGCCTCTATCCTCACCACCTGCCCCTGCAAACTGGGGTACCGGTGCCTGCCGCAACTGATGTTAGCTATAAGTTAATTGGCCCCTGTCCTGCTTCTCCCAGTGGGGTCTACTGTCGGTGTCCTCATTGGATGGGCCTTGTGCTACCCACCAGAAAGTTGGCAACTGTAATATGGTGATGTTCAGACTGTGCTGCCATTAGTCTCTTTGCTAAGAGCCTGGTGTGTGGGCAGGTCCTATAGATGGGGTTGAGTGAGGGATGTGTGTGGTTGCTGGGAACTTAGCTGCAGTGTGATGTGGAACCCGGGTTTTCACTTAGGTTGTGATAGGGAGGTCAGGTTTCCTGGCTGGGGCGGGAATGATGGGATCATACAGTATATCTCTGAGGCGCGGTTAACCGGCAGGGCTTGGAAACATCGCCTGATCCTTAGGAGTGGGTTAGCTGATAACATTGCTGGTGAGGCTGTCACTCTGAGAGGGATTGTGTGCCAGGGAGCATTCCAACAGCCTCGGTGCATGTGTCCTTTATTTGGGGTGAGCTCTGTTGATCCCCTGCTTTCCCTGCTGAGGAACTGCGCATCTAAGGAGTGCATTGAAGAGTGCCAATACCTAGTGGATTAGCAATTGATCCTGGCCAATCACATCCCCTTGATTATACGACTGAGTGTCCAGGTGGGCGGGCTGTTTGGGTTGTCACATGGCCTGGAGCACTCTGAGCATTCCTGTGCGCAGTCATCAGTCTCAACAGCCAAGAGCTTGTAAGTTGCAGCTAAGGGGTGAATCAGAGAATCCCTACTGTGCAGAAGGAGGCCAGTCGGCTCATCGAGTCTTCACCGGCCCTTGCTCCAACAGAGGATCCTACCTAGACCCAATCCCCAACTCCTAACCCTGTAACTCCACCTAACTGTTGGGCAATTTAGCATGGCCAATTCACCTAATCTGCACATCTTTGCACTGTGGGAGGAAACCGGAGCACCCAGAGGAAACCCACGCAGACACGGGGAGAGCGCGCAAACTCCGCACAGACAGTCCCCCAAGATCGGAATCGAACCTGGGATCCTGGCGCTGTGAAGCAACAGTGCTAACCACTGTGCCACCCCTGTGGGTTTCAATAATTTATAGCAGCACTGGGGTTCTCAGCCAGGGCATCCCAATCCTATCATTCCCCGCTACTCCTGGGAAACCAGCAAACCCCCTTGCTCTCCCTCAAAGGCCATGGCGCTTGGGGCCCTGCTTGTAAATACTTGCGCCAAATGATGCTTGCGTGTGACTCCCGGCTGTGTGGGGTGGGGTATAACAGGGAGTGGTGATGATTTGTGCTTCCAGCCGTTACTTGTATTTAAATGGATGCAAATTGCAGATTAGCATGGTGCAGCTGGCGTGGGGCGGGTGGCACGATTCAGCTGGTGATGGGACTGCTGAGCATAGCAAAGGGTCTGGCGCCTGGTGCCGAACCTGTTTTTCGGATTTCAGGAATCCCGATCACACCGTCGGGCAATGGAGAATCCCAGCTTAGGTGCCATGGAATGTCATGAAAACCCCGATCTTAATAACGAGGAATTCTAAGTGCCATTCCATGGCACGTCAGGTTCGCTCCTCGCGACAGCAGGAATCACTCCGGTTTCCCCTTTGGCGGGAGCACTTAGCATTGATTTGGGAGAATCGCGTCCTTCTTCACCATTACGTCTCCCACATTGCAAGCAGAAATGACTCTTTCAGTGATAATCACTAGCACAGAATAACTCCAACTTTCAGAATAACCCGACCAAGAGAATGTTAATTATAACATCGAGCTCCAGCCTGGCTGGATACAGTAGAATGCTGATTATCCAAACTCCTATTATCTGTGTCAACATTATCCATGGACCAGGCTAAATGGAGACAGATAATGCAAGTTATTCTAATGGAATCTTTGTTCATTTTCGTTAGATCATAAGTTGGTTAATATTTTTTAAACATTCATTTCAGTATGACAGCATGTAATGAACTTCACTTGAAAATTACCATCAATCAGTGGGTTGATATTGTAAGACAGGCAGGGATTTAATTTTAAAAAATGACATCTCAAATGTAAATAACAAGTTGTTTACCCGCTTACCTGCATTGAACATTGGACCTTTAAAGAAATGGTTGGTGTGGTGCAATGGTTGATGAGAGCCAGTTCACTGCTGATTATTCTTTGGAATGCTATCTTTAATATTGCTATATAATTTTTCATTTGAAGATTGAGTTTCACTCTTGGTTAAGTCAATGTTGACCAATTTAGTGCCCCATGGATCTTGTCCTTATTTCCTCTAAAATTATAGACATTGCTTTAACACCATGCATATTCCGTACATTGACACGCACAGAACTGCATTTCATGGGTTCAATGGGCACCTAAGGGTTATTCCTGGCAGTTGGCGTGAATGTGTTCATTCAAGACTGGAAGTGTACTGCCCACCACTTTGGATTGGATTGCTCAGTCAGTGTCTGGGATGCATGCCTGAAACTGATGTTTGGCCCACTCACTGTACATGGCCTTTTGAGAAATTGGTCTGTGAGTGACAGCGCCTCGCACCATGCATGGGGGGTTTTGGAAGGGGGTGGGGGTTCAACCTTTACAGGTGCAGCCAAACTAATAAAGGACTTGTTCGAAGTTTCTATTCAAAGGTGTCAATGGTGGGCTGTTTCCTGTCCCTCCCTCCTGATTGCTGCTTCTCTCCAGAGTCGCTGGCCTCATGTCTGAAGTAGTTAATCTGCACCAGCTAGCTGCCTGACTGATGGAACTGCTCTGGGGTTGGGACTGGTGCCAGCAGTTTGCCGGGATGGAAATAATGAGGCCGGAGGATCAATTTGCCATGGTCTTGTGCTGACCTCATTAGAGTCTGTGTAGCGTGTGCAGCCCAGGGAGTGAGTCCAGATTCATGTGCAAACCATTCCTCTCAAGAGGCTAACCCTCGACACAGGTATGTGGATCATGGTATGTGTTCAGACAGTGTCCGTTCATTGCATTACAGCCAACACCTTCCATTGGTGCTGCCTGCTGTTTTAAATGAATAATGTTCATGAGCTGCACGCAACAGAAGGGGGTCAGATGATATGGCGAGTGGCTAATGCTACTTAAAGACACCGCTTACAGAGGAGGCGCACCTTGTTGCTGCAGCAAGTGTGTGTATTTGGAGCTTTCCTATAGTTTGCTAAAGTTTAAGTGGAGATGATGTAGAAGACCTTTTCTGTGCATTTAAAATCTTGATGCTGAACCAAGTAGCTTCCAGGGATGTCTGCCCTGATAGAGCTTTTTCTGGGAACTGAGTATGATTGGGAGAATGAAGACAGTGAATCTTGCCTATGAACTTTGAGCAAGCACTCTCTCTGATGTTGAGGTAAGAGAATTGTTCTCTAAAGATCCTTCTGCCGTGAACCCCTCTTGCCTCTTCCTCACCTGTCTCTTCGAGCATCCCTGTCTGGCCTGTCTTCGTTCTCCCTGTCGGGGCAGACATCCCTGGAAGTAACTTGGTTCAGGACTAAAGACTTTAAATGAGCAGAAAAGTGTTTCAGCCTCCACTTAAACTTTAGCAAACTAGAGGAAAGTTCCAAAAACTATTGCACCATCAGCCAGAATAAATGGTACAGCAACTAACCTGAGTGTAGTTCACGTTTCTTCTAAATACCACTGGCGGGGGGAGTTCTTCATTCCACTTAATGACTTGTTCAGCGGTGCAAGGTTAATGCAGGGTATTTGGCTGCTGTGTGCAGTTCGAACGGAGCAGCCGAGGTGTCAGATCAGTGATTCTCACTGATTGATGTCATAATCTGCATGTTTTGCACGCTGCTTGCAGTCGCCAGATGCATGCGCACAAAGACTTGGCTAAAAGTGATGTCCTGTGTGTTTTCTGTCAGAAGTCTGTTCATGCAACTCGGACTCTTATTCTGGAACATTTAGGATGCTGTGCAGCCGGAAAAAGTGAGTGCCGCAGTGACCAATGCAGCCCCCGACAGTGTTTTAATTGCACCCTTTGCACAATGATGCTTGAGCCGATCGGCATCGAATCTTCAAACGGTGATTTCATGTTTGAATAATTTCCAAATGCGCAAGTTACTGCAGATGAGGACGGGGGGACTTTCCAGAGACACATGGCTGCATAACCAGCTTTTCAGTTCAGAAATTTGGGGGCTTTGAAATTTTATTCCGTAAGTTTGTGTCGTAGATTTAGAAAGTCCAACACTTACCCCTGACTGGACCGTTACGTTTGCGCCAATTCCATGGGCTTCTGTTCATTTATTGAACCTTAACAGGGAAAACACCTGCCTATTTGGAAAAGTTTGTTGCATTTCGCTGTCTCTTATAGTCTGAGGCCATGTGATTTGGGCAAATTGGTCACTGAGAGTGAGCACAGTCTTTGGTGATAATTCATTCCAGTTTGTGGCTGCCAATGACTGGAATGAGATGGAACTAATGCTGAAGCTGAACTATTACCGTGGAGTTAAGGCTCTGTTGACAGATACTCGTCCTTGCGAAACTGTCGATTCTCTTTCCCTGCTAATAAGTATTTGATTGTGTTTAAGTGTTTAACTGAATTGTATTCTTGTGTATTTTCTGTTGCTGCACCGTTAGATCTTGGCCAGGTCGTTATAGTAAATGAGAATTGGTTCTCAATTGACTTATCTGGCGAAATAAAGGTTACATTTTTAAAAAAAGGTTGATCAGAGAATTTGGATTTTGCAGATGATTTATAGGATTTTATTTGCCAATGTGCTCCTCTTCCAGCAACTTCAAACGTACCATTACTAATCCTTCACAATGAGTTGAATCGATTCAAATGTTGAAAAAAGGTGCTTCCATTCCCACCCATTGTGCGTTATCTCAATGGTATTCAGTGATGAGTTATACTTGAAAATCATTAGCACTCATTGTTTAGGTAACATTGCAGATGTCAGCCTTTTCTCAAAATTCAAAGAAATGAAAAAGGAAATACTGTAGATGGTAAGCTCTTCTTCCTTCCCGAGAGGGAAAAGTTCATAAGTGTCTATTGTTCCAAAGATTAATTACCGTATCATCTCAATAATTCTATTATGAGTATTTCTACTTCTACAAAGTTAATGATCTTTTCAAGTTCATTGAGAAAAGAAGCAATTAATAAACTTTGAATAGACTGCAGGAATGGAGAATTGGAGGATGTCTGGACACCAATGCACCTCTGTATTTCCTAGTCTTACACTTTGATCACAGCTGCTTTTAGAATGAAGCATACCATCCCTAATTAGTTTTACCATAATGCTTTAATGGCTCATTGCTACTAACATCTGATCACATGCTGTATGACAACCATCATAATTTTCCAGAAGAGATTCTTTGATTTACTACTTTTGCAATCTCTGTTCTTTCAAGATGTTTTCTCATATCACTGGAGACTCTGCTCCATAACCTGGAACTGATGGGCACTGAATATGCAGCCATCGTTGGGATTCTTATTTGAACTCCATCTGTAACTCCCAATGACTCTTGTCCCTTCCTCTGTTCCTCTGTCTCAACCTGCATACCTTTTGTTGCACAGAACTAATCTTGGGGGGGGGGGGAGAGAAAGAGTAATCTTTTCCCCCCCTGTTCGTTTGAACAGTAGTTCCCCTCCATTTTCAAGTTATATGTGTAACAGCTAAATGTTGTCAAGCATAATTATCAATGTGCAGTGGTTATGTCACCGGTCTAGTAATCCAGTGGGTCAGGCTAACGTTCTGGGTTCAAATCCTACCATGGCAGCTGATGGAATTTAAGTTTAAAGGAATAGACAGAGTAGATGCTGGTAAAGATGTTTCCCTTGGTTCTGGAGTCTAGAATCAAGGGGCACAATTTCAAAATAAATGGGATGCCACTTAGAACAGCAATTGCGGAGAGATTTCTTTACACAGAGGGTTGTGAATCTTTGGAATTCTCTATCCCAGAGGGATGTGGAAGATCAATCATCGTGTATGTTTAAAGCAGAGATTGAAAGATTTCCGATTAACAGTAACATCAAAGGTTATGGGGACGGTGAGTGTAAAAGGCATTGAAGTGTCCAATCAGCCACGATCGAATTAAACGGCAGAGCAGGCTTGATGGGCTGAAAGGCCTGCTCCTGTTCCCAAATTCAATTCAAAAGCTAGTCTCAGTAATGGTGGCCATGACAGCTATCATAGATTGTTGTAAACACCCATCTGGTTCACTAATGTCCTTTTCGGGAAGGAAATCTGCCATCGTTACCTGCTCTGGGCCACCTGTGACTCCAGACCCACGGCAATGTGGATGACTTAATTGTCCTCTGAAGTGGTGCGGCAAGCCACTTAATTAGGGATGGGCAACAAATGCTGGCCTTGCCAGTGACAACCACATCCTATTAAAAAATGTTCTATAGTGATCTGTTACAACTTTGATGGATTTTTTTTTTAAGCCTTGCGTTTTGCCAGAAGTATATTGCTATTGGATTACGCCTTAAAAAAAATATTCAGAACAATAATTTTTTTGTTGAAGAAAGAAACAATCTTTATTAAGGATATTGTTAATTGAATCACATTAGAAGCTTACAGAATGACAGAAAAAGGAAGGCAGAGGTCTAAAACTACAGCTCTCTAATCAGCAGGTTTCTACCAGAGCAGCAGCAGAGAGCAAGAAATTAGGAACCAACAGCATATAGACAGTTAAAAGCACATGAGGTACTAACAGGATATTAAACAACATGCAGTTCCAGGACTGAGAGAGCACCGAGGAGACAAGGGCTGAGCAAAATAGTCTTTAATATTGAGATGGAATTACAGACTGTGTGGCTTGGAAGAGTGATGGTTTTGTGGAGTGAGGTGTCTGGATAGCTAAAGGCCAGGCAAAGCTAGGGATACTTAGGCCAAGAGGGCATTAGAGATTCAAATATTGAGACGTGAAGGTCCCGAGGACTGAAACTAGGACATCACTAACTCAGCCGCATAATAACATTCCCTAGGCCAAGGCAGCATCATAACATCAAGGGTTGATCAATGGGGCAGTTCTGCAGTTCAAAAGGAGACCACAGAGTGTAGGCCTAGGTAGAGGGAGTGGATGGGGAGAAACAAGGGCCTCTTGAGTCCTGAAACGTCAGGCTGTTTCAAAACCTTTTACAACACAACCTGTTTCCATTCTAGGACACTGAAAGTCCTAAAAAGATAAGTTTATTTGTTTTTGAAATGTTTACAGGTATTATTTTGCTCAATTTCTTTTGTTGAGAGCTGTCAATTCTTCTCGCTCCGATTGAAAACAACAAGAATGATTCAATGCATAACAAAAATGCACTTAACTGGGCAATAACACTGTTACTGCCCCAGAGACATTCCCATTAGTTTCAATGGGAGGAAAGGTCAGGCTGTGTTATAATCTATTGCACAAGGGTGGCAGCTAAAGGGCTATATACAAGTGGAGTTATAAAAAGGAGGAGTTTGAGCGTACACATGGTATACAACGTACAATTCTTTTCCATATGGCAGTACTTGCGTACGTTCCACATCTCGTTTGCTGTAGGTGTGGCACAAGGTTCTGTATTCCCAGAATCCGTGGATTTCAGCTTCTGAGCCCTTCATTTAGTACAGTGCACCTGTGTCATGCCAGAGTCACTAGAATATAAGATGAAGGAAAGAACTTGCACAGTTTGGCTTGGAGATAATTCTGATAAATGTATTAGTCAACAGATCTTTATTAGAATGAAATCGCAATCTATCCTCAAAGTAGCATGAATGCATCAATAAGTCATCTTTGTGCGTCTATACACCAATGCTTCAAGCTTGATGTACATGGACTTCCCCCCCCCCCCCCATATACATTTTCTTAAACCACACAAGGGACAGCAAAATATGGAGCAGAGGGATTTTTTTTCTTCTTTGCACCCAGTGAACTCGATGAACAGTATGACTAGGCTCAAGTCTGCTGCAGAGGAGCAATCCACCTATATTTCACATTTGGTGCATCTCAACCCAAGTCACGACATCCTTTCTGAGAGAGATTGCTAAACTAATTGTGCTCTTCTTGCGTTATAGTAATCGGAAGCTATTTTGAAATTAATCAGACTCACTGATGTTTGTCTTCCAAACAATTATATCTGACCAGAATTTCCATTAGATCGTAAAGGCAACTCACTATACCAGCCAACCACCATCAGACAAAGGAATGTCTTTAGTTCCCCCCCTCCCCTCTGCCTGGGATATATTTGAACCCTCGTCCCACACATAAACAGACATTATTTTAGCACACTACAATACATAGTCCTCCATATATAGATGTTCTATATTATTTTTAATAATATAAATAAGCCAGGACATATCAACTGTTGATCTGTATATAGACAGTTGTGTGGATTTAATGGTTTAGATATTGGAAGGACAGCAGGTATGTAAGCCCAAGAAGGGGATTGCTAGCTACTAAAGACAAATAAATACACTTTAAAAATTGCAGATTGGAAACGATCAAAGGAGTATTTTGTAACCCCTTTTAATTGCGGTTGCCTTTGAACGTCTTGCAGCAAAGAGATGCGACTGTAGTTTATCAAAGTGCTTAGCAAGAAAGTGTTTAAAGCAAACACTAATCTCAACATATTTATAGGAAATGCATATACTGTAAACATTTTAAAATAGCTTGACGATGTAAATGGAATACCAGCAAGGAAAGGTTAATATTATGGACCCTAGAATATTATTACATTAGTTCAACTCTATCAACAAGAATGATGAATTTCTGTACAAATCTGTTCCTGATAAAAACTATGTTTGTACCAGATTGAGAAAGGGAGAAACAAGAAATACAACAGAAATTTCAGTTACCTTTCTCTGTCAATTTTTGTATCTTTTGCTATTTGCTGTGTTTCTGAAAAGATAAATTTTGTGTATTTGACAAATTAATTCACACATTAGGATGCTTTTTCTTCTTTTGGTATTGCAGAGAAAGAACTTTATTGTGTGCAGCTACGACATGCACAGGACAGTAACTTTATATTATACAAAAAACAGATTACCATGGATGGGAAGGCCTGAAAGATAAAGCCAATGTTCGGCAGTGGGCTGACTGTAATTCAGCAAAAAGATTTGTGGCAGTCGGTGAAAATATTCCTCACATCTCATCACCCCTTGGTGGACTATCTTAACAAATATGATAATTTGCCAAAAAGTAAATGTTTAGTTTTAACTATCTTTCTTTCATTGGATTAAACAATGGATCTGAGTACAGTGAGATAATGCTTTGGTTGTTATATTGTGCGGAAATATGGACACCATTTCCAAAAGTGTGATGAACCACATCTTTAACAAACAGAGGATATGCCAACAGTCGGCCATTTGATGTGACACATATTTCCGTGACTAGATAACCCCTTCCACAACTGACCCTGGTCAGCTCCTTAAGTTAGCTTCATTAACTTATCACATTCCTGCTCCGTTACTTGTAATGGTTAACAATGAAATATTATTGTGAATTGTTTTGGATTGTTTGCCAAAGGAGATCAGTTAAAATTGCTGTTTGTTCATCATTTGGTCATTGTGACATTAATGTGATTCATTTTTGTGTTGAAATTCCTCGACAGCAGTGTTCTGAACATAGTTAGCCTTTAAGACTAATGGTTTAGCACAGGAAGTTCTCATCCAATGCTGGGCATTGCCATTTTGGTAACAGTAATTTCTGTGCCAGAGTTGTTTTTCGTGAATATCTGAGATCTAAAATGAAAATAGCAACAAAAATAGTCTACTTTTCGCCTAGTGCATAGTGTACTGTCATTATTTGCATGAGGACTGATACTGCTTGGTTTGGATATTTACCTATTAATTTCCTGTTTTTGCCAAACAGTAGCATATCAGTAGTTGGGGTTGAGTAAAGTCAGCTGGGAGCACCACAGAAGTGATTTTCCCCATGGTTTTTAATCACAATCGGAAGGTCAAAGTGAGCAGAGGTAGGACTTGCTCGCAGAGGACTTATGCTGAGCTTCTTGGGTATTTTGTGTGTTTTTCTTTTGGGGATTCCTCCTCCCGCTGAAAACGGAGCCCAGAAAACACCTCAGGAGGGTGCGCGCTTGTTTGAAACATATCAAGAGGAATGGAGACTTACCTCGTGAATGTAATAATCCGTCCATTCCTCCCATGTTCAAATTCTGGTATGGTCACGAACATTGGGCTAGTGTGCCCTGTCCGCATGCAAAGCAAAATGTTTATATATAGATTCAAATAACATTGTGCAGTGTACAAGGGACAGTCACAGAGTTATAATGCACCAACATGTGCACATATTTACAAATGTGCACAATAAAAGGGAGACTCCGGGCATAAAACTTTGTAAACACGTGGGCTAATTAGATTTTTTTGGAAATAGGGTAAAATGGGCAGTGTTGAATTGACTGCCCGCTATACACCTAGCCCGGTTTTGCTTTTCGGAAACAGGTAAAACAGGGTGGCCATCCCAATAATGCTCACTTCATACTATTGTCAAATGTCAAAATTATCTCCACTAACTCAAACATTGGAAAATGAATAAATAAAGACAGTGATGAACGATGAAGAGTTAACTCTGAATTCCATATGGGTTTAAGTCCCTGTAACACGTGATAAGAGAGGCAATGCTTTCAAAAGCATGTAATAACATGCTAGGTAAAAAACGCAAACCACAAGTGTAGGCAAGAGGAGGTAAGATCAGCTAAGCTGCCAGAGGAAGCAGAGTCTCAAGAAAGACAATAAGCTCAAAGTGATGACATTTGTGTTTTAACTAACAGGTGGAAATAAGTTCTTAAAGTCAAAATAATACAGCGCAATAATTTTATAGCTTGGAATATGTTGAAGAGTTGATCCTATGTGTGGAGTAAATTTGTCAAGAGAGGATTTTAAAAAGGTAATTAAAATTCTGTTGATTGTTTTCCCAGTTTTAACCCCCCTTTAATTCTATCCAGTGGAATTTACAGCTAACACATAGTGTAATATATTTCTACAGCACACAATTCACATAATATTTAATAAGTAAACATTTATAAAGGTGTTAGCTATTTATTTTCCCCAAAAAGTATAAACAGTGCCTTTTTAAAGCTATTTTTTCTTTTTTTTTGTAAAAAAATGATCCATGGAATACTTATGTGCACATATTGAAAATGTATAAAAGGATGAATACAATTTTCTAAGTCTGTTCTTACTCATTTTAATCTACGTATACGAAGACAATCATATGCTAATAAATACTCAGTTTTAAATACTTGAGTCAGGTTGATCTATAATACACCATATTGCAATGGTTTGGAGTTTGATTTAACAGAAGATATTTTGGCAGTAAAGAAAAAGAAAATCAAAACCTAAAATAAGCTACAAGAAAATAAAAAAATAAAAATCTGCATACCAAGCAAAACACAACACATCTTAAGGTAACTCCTCGGTTTTAATTATGTTGCCTTGATCTCACTATGAAACCTACACAACATTCGGAACTAACTCTGCTCCAGTTAATCCTCAGAGATGTCAGAAATAAAATGGAATGAGATTCCAATTTTTTGGTTCATTCCCACAGCCCCAATCTCATATCGTACTTAATAATCTAATCTCTTTACACAATTCACACTTTAGGAACCATCCTCGGAGATGATTAAAAAGATATCAAAACTTGCACTGGAAAAAGCTGGGACATTCAATACTCGAGGGAGTCCTCGCAGAGCTGTGTTTGTTATATTAAAAAAAACTTAAGACTAACAGAATCAAAATTCCAAATGGAAATGACCTGTTTTTAAAAAAAATGTGTTGTTCGCTAACCTTTCCTCCTGTTTGACTGATGATTTTTCTATCAAATGTATATGATATGTGTGGTCGCAAGAAAAAAATAAGCATCTAATTCCTTTTCCAACTGTTTTAGACAGTTCTCTCTAGTAAACATACCCATTTGAAAAGCCAGAAGCCTCTTCTTAAGGTGATAAAGTGCTCATCAGGCAACTGACTTCCATTTAGTAAATTGCAGTTACAACAAATTTCTGTAAGTTAGGCATTAATATTTACATAATTGCATGCTGTGAATGGGGGACCTAAAATTCTGATCTTGAAAATTCATGGCTAAGCCTGTTGGCTTAGCCGAGAGAATTATATAATTACGAATTGTGTTATATATTGTACTGCAGTAGTATGTTAGCTTATCAGGAGCATTTTATGAATAATTGGAATGCCTTCAAAAACAGCTAGCCATACTGAATTTCCAAAGTAAAGAATGTTTACGTTTCTTTCCAGGAGAATCACTTTTGATCTGCGTTTGAAAGCTTTTAGCCTGTAACTGAACCATCTTCAATTGCTGGGGTTAGCTTATTTTATTAAGTTGTGCTGTTCGCAACTCCAGGATGATCTAAGGAAATGCGATGACAGTTAATGAGGTGACAGCTCAGGAGATATAAATAGTGGATTGAAGTAAATGAGTTTTGCATTCAACCCAAAATAGTGAGGAAAAGAGGAATGGGATGTAGAAAAAAGTGACAATGCTGGGGAGAAAAGCGCTGCTACCTCCTTTATGAGACACTATTACATACTAGCTGTGTTCAAAGTATCATATTGCCATGTGGACATCTGTTCTTGCATGAATGCATTGGTGACCTGCCCCTGAAGTCGATTGTTATCTATTCACTGTGGCATAACCACCAGGTTTTACTACTTGCTAAAAGTGGAAGATTGCTGAACCATAGTGAACCAGTGTGATTCAATACTAGCTCAGTGACTTGGCTTCATCTCCAACTCGTTTCGTAACAGCGAGCAGTGTTTACACAAAGCCTCCACAGACGAGGCACGAATACAAATTTCACTACATCAACCGGACATGCTCTGCTCTATTGGCGATGACTTATGTGAGGGACTTACAGCATTCTATCTTCTGATTTATGTTAAGAAACTATTATTGCACTGAAACTGATTGTTAGACTAAAGCTGTCTACAAGAGTAAACTGTTTCCTTTCTCTATCAATCAAACTAGACTTAAAAATGAATAACATAGAAGGCTTTTAAAAGGCTCACTTCACACAATCATGGTTATGAGGTGCATGTTTCAATCACAGTTCTGGTTGACACTTCAATCCACCAGGCACACCATGTGATGAGTTTGAGTCAGGTTTTGTCACACTTGCTAGCTATCGGGTGGGAAGACTGGGTGCTGACGGAGGTTCTCACAGGAATCTGAGGTGCGATTAGAAGACGAGGAGGAATTATATGTTGTGTAGGTTTTATTTTTCCTGACTATCACCTTAAAGCTGTGTGTACCCCATTTCACACACAATCTGGCCCACTTAACTGACTTTGAGATCAACCATCCTGAAAAGCTGACAGTCACTTTTTAAACAAAAAAAAAATGTTTTTTTTAAAATCCCGGCCTAAACCCAGAGAGCTCTCTGGTTAGTGCGAATCGACGAGGATGCCAATTTTAAAAGAAAACAACATCGCTGTTGAGTCTATTTTTTCCCCTGTTGTTTTCTTTTAAGTTTATACATCAGAAATTTTCCAAAGTAGATTATACTGAGCCAAACTCAAGAAAGATTTGCAGTCACCACAGATAAAACATGTAATAAACACAAAAAAAAAAACATCTGAGGTAAAAATATCATGTTAACCAGAGAGTGTCAGCACAAAACATTACTGCATGTCGTGCCGAAACCCCCACGGTTTCTGAGAAGACGTTTCTAGCCCTGCTGGGTTTTAGTGTGTCTCTGAGTTTCTCTTGCTAGTACGGGGTGAAGCGACTGTACCCTCCTCTGTACAGGCTAGCCTGCAACATCAAAGATGAAAAAAAAATCGAATAAATATTTTTTAATGTACGAAATGCTACAGCAACACAAGCCACAAATCTAATTAAGAGAATGAAGGGAGAAAAATCATCTTAATTAATGAAAGCTTTTAGCTAGCAGCTGCTCCGGAGATTTGCAAGATTTGAAACCACACGCACGTCACCTCGGCAAATTTAAATCATTTGTCTAAACGAAGGCATTGCGCTGATGAAGCTCAAGGGAGTGGCAGGCTTTTTTTTTTCTCTCTCTCTCCGCAAAGCGGCTACAGAGGGCTTTGCCGCAATCACCATTCATTAATCTTAAAATGTTTTCGGTTTTTTTTCTGGTTGAGGCTCTCAAAATGGAAAATTGAATTTTTTTTTCATCCATGATGTTGGCTGCACAGCTAGCTAAAAACCACGTGTATCAGTAATAGTATCCGCTATAGTGAGTGGGAACTGCGAAAGACGGAGAAAGGCACAAACACCCACACGCACACAAACACACACACACACACACACACAGAAAAGAGTGAGAGAGAAACAACTCTATGTGTATGAATTTACTCCTGACATTGATGGTAACTGTGTTTATAAAAACAAAAACCTCAGGCCTTTGTATGCTAATCAGCTCAATATATGTATATATTTTTAGTATTTCAAAATAACTTGCATTTTAATTAATTCCCCCGTTGACTTCCTAGCACTGATGCAGTGGGCAGAAGGGGCCCTCACCTATAGCATAGCCTCTAGTGCTTTTGCCCATAGTGGCACAGTCTCAGGGGGTTGAATTAAAAAGTGCTTTGCATTATAGTATTGCTGTGATGGATAGTCGCATCTTGTCTCAAAATGGTGAGAACTCATCACTAACAAGTGTGCAGGATGGAGAGATACCCACTCTTTATTTAGCTGCTAATGGCATCCTCTAATGCTTTTAAATCGGAATTCTACCAATTCAAAACTCAAATACCATAAATCTATATCATGATTTTGATACCATGAGAAAAATGAAAATGGAAAATAATAATAAAGTAAGAAGTGAAATGAATAGGTATGCGATGAAGTATTCTAAAATAAAAGTTGCTAAATTTAGAGCAGTTACACCAGTAGTTTAGGAGAAGCCTTCATTTTGCAACTCAAAAATCTTTGTAAATAAAACTATTTTCTGTTAGTGCTCTTGGTTCTTCTATGACATCATCAAATATTGTGTTTTGGGAGTGAAGCATCAGATGGCCCAGCTGTGAAGGGAATTGTCCAGTTTGGTCCTCTGACATTTCACCTTTCCTCAAGTACACTGCCTAAGAGTGGAAATGAGTGACCAGCCATAGTTTGCAGTGTCAACTGAAGTATTTTCTGACTTCCATGTTTCACATGTTAACGATCTTTCTAAATCCAAAGAAAAACCATCATCATTTGCATGTGGGTTTTTTTCGTGCATTTGTATAGCTCCATGTTCTTGAGACCCCGAGTCGTTGATCACAGAGGTCGTGTAGCTCACCTGTTTCCCTGGGTGATAGAGTGAAGGTGATCCTTCCAACAATTCTAGTTTCCACACCTACACAAACAGCTTTGAATTATATCACTGGAGGTCAGACCTGCCTAGATATTTGCATGCACTCCATTTTTGCAAGCATAGGATCAGCAATCAGAGATAAACCGGTATTCTAACCACTGCCCAGGATAAGCAATTGCTTGCTGTTCTATCTGGGCCGAGAGTTAGGAATACAGTGGGATATGTGGGAACAACTCATAGCCTCTAGACGATGGGCAAAAGTATATCTTCAAATCAAATGAATGGTCGCCATTGCACAAAATCCAGAAACCTTCCAGTTTGACTGTCTTTTTTTGGACTGAGAAAACTTTAGAAGCAAAATTAATCCAAACTGGAGAAAGTTCTGATTGGATTTGGTTTGATTAAATCCGTTTGGATTTTGGGTTCAGTTCAATGCTTAATCCCTACCTGGTAGGCCAACCAAGGACTGGCATTGACGGCATTCCTGGAGATATCTCTGAGATGAACCGTCCCACTCTCTCTAACGAGGAGGATGCCATGGTTGCAGGAGGTTAACATGGGGGAGGAAAGAAAACGGGGGAAAAAATGAGTGGGGGAACAAGAGATTCTCTAACTGGACATGTTGAAATTACAAGACAAAGCAGGCAGGAGCTAAGAAATTACTAATAGAAATACTAATGAGAAGATTATTCAATGATGTCAGAGACGAGAGAGGACCAAGTCTAAGTTAGCTAGAGTTTCAATAGCCAGCAAATTTTCTAATAACAGATTTCTCCCAAACTACATAATATTTTTGGGTGTATCAGAATTTCTTATAATTACCTTTTTTGTTCCAATTCGAGAAACCAGAGGAGTTTATAAAGTTTACTCTAAAAGCCTAGGCACGTTCCCCCTGAAAAAGGTTAATAATTCACTTTCATTATCTTTATGTGTTCTTGTGCATATATTTGAATCTATGTGCATTCATGTTACATGTGTGGTTTCCAAAGCTGTGGGATGCATTATCTGCCATCTCACTACAATAGAATAGCATCTGTGGAAATGGCATTTCCTTCATGGGATACGAACAGCTTTCTCATGACATTAAAAAAAATCCTTAACTGTTATTGGTATGTAAATGTTTCAACGTAATTAAGTTTAACAGTTGAATAAATGTAACACTAGTTTATGAATCTGCATTATTATTACCTGGTTGGCATAAACAAAACACACATTGGGCGTCAGTGAGGGGATGTAGTTTCTCCCAGTGCTTTCCTGTGTATATCTCTGCGGATAAACGTACATATGTGACTCGTGCATCCTTTATGAAACAGATCTACAGATTGACAGCCGCAGCCATTTTATCAGTAGTGATTTGTTCTTTCTTTTATCTGTAGGTTTGGTTCATATGTGTATATGTCACATACATCTACGGGTACACTGTTATACTGTAGTAACTAAAACAGAAAACCTAGTACAGTAGTACCAAAGGTGCTGTCCATCTAAAAAGGTTCATTCCACAAAGGAAGGATTGTACAAACATGTGCTGTGAGTGTGTGTTCCCTCATGGTTTTAATAAAATAGCTTAGGTTTTAGGGTCAGTGTTTTGCTTAAAATTATAGCTGGATTTAAAACTGGAAAGGACTAAGCTACTTGCCTATGGAAGTTCTTACTATGCATTAAAAGTACAGCCTATGTGTACTTGGGAGTGTGTGCCCACGTGCGGATGATCGGCACAGACACGCGCCCACAAAGTACATGTTATTATTATTTCTGTGGAAAATGTCAGTTACTAACAGTTCGTGCAGTTATTGATGCTTACCATGGTCCCGACACTGTACGTTGCAGCTGGCGCAATAGTGTGGTGGTATGGGTCAGCAGCAGCATATACTCTGCCATAACTGAAATAGAAGGAGAAATACATGTGACACGCAGTAGCCAACTCACTTCTATTGGGCAAGGCAAACATGGGACAAATAAAGTGTTCCCGTTTTGATAGCATTGGGCGCACTCGAACTTAGCCAGCAGACCTCGGGACTGACAGTGTTTGCAATTAATGTAATGACTGCCCTCGGGTCATGGCCAGCAGAGAATTGGAATGCACAGGACCAAATAAGAGGATAAGCAAATTATTATGAAGTAATTTTTCAGCAGCTAGAAATAAAAGTGAAACCCACAGAATTTGGTATCTTACTCTACACCCTTCTCTCAGTCAGAGTTGGATGAGCTCAGAAACTCTACTTTTGCATGAACAGAAAAGTAGCATTGCTACTCAAATATTATGATGAACCAATTGTGATCCATTGCAAATCTACCGCAGTGCTTTCCTGCTCATGTTAACTGCCTTAATGAGTATTTATAATATTACTTTGATGATTATAGTGTTGGTGCGAATAATTTCATCCCATTGTTCCATTTATGCAACAGCTTCAAGCACTGCCACTGTCCTTAATCATGCTGAAGACAAGTAGCGAAGTATAAATGATCTGCTAGAGGATGCTCCAGTACAGCATTTTCAATTGGAATCTATTCCATCTGTACATGTCCTGCAGTTGAGTGCTGTCACCATAAGTTTTTCTATTGAACTTACCAATCTATAGCCACTTTCACTGAAAGCAGCTGATGCGGGAGTCACGTTTTCAAGCAAGTCATAGAATCACTACAGTGAAGGAGGCCATTCGGCCTATCGAGTCTGCACCAACCCTCTAGAAGAGAACCCTACCTAGGCCTGCTCCCCCGCCCTATCTCCATAACCCCATCTAACCGCTGGACACGAAGGGATAATTTAGCGTGGCCAATCCTCCCAACCAGCACATCTTTGGACTGTGGGAGGAAACTGGAGCATCCGGAAGAAACCCACGCAGACACGGGGAGAACATGCAAACTCCACACAAGACAGCCACCCAAGGTCGGAATCAAACCTGGTCCCCTGGCGCTGTGAGGCAGCACTGCTAACCACTGTGCCACCGTGTTGTCCTGCTTCTTTTAGGAGTCAACCAATCAGCTCCCTCTCCGCGTACAGCATAAAGTTGTTGTTTCCCCAGACACTCTTGGGATCGACAAAGGTTCGACAAAAATTGTCTCCTTTTTTCCAGCCATACTCAAATTCTATAGAGCCAAATGACTAACTGGTATAATTTATAAATTGGACAAAGATTGTCCCAGTAGAGCACTCAGGAATTACATAGTTACATAGAACATACAGTGCAGAAGGAGACCATTCGGCCCGTCGAGTCTGCACCGACCCACTTAAGCCCTCACTTCCACCCTATCCCGATAACCGAATTTCCCCATCTAACCTTTTTTTGTTGTCACTAAGGGCAATTTAGCATGGCCAATCCACCTAACCTGCACGTCGTTGGACTGTGGGAGGAAATCCACGCAGACATGGGGAGAACGTGCAGACTCCGCACAGACAGTGACCCAGCGGGGAATCGAACCTGGGACCCTGGCGCTGTGAAGCCACAGTGCTATCCACTTGTGCTACTGTGCTGCCCTAATTGTGCATGATCACTTCACTGAGCGCACTGGAAGAGGCTCTTCGGACTTTTCAATCCTAAAAAGATATTTCCTGAAAAATAAACTTACATACAGGAAATAGTTTTTTTCACATTCTCAAACCACGAGAGCACACATTGGCCATTCAGACGTGTATACGGTCCATCATTTTCTGATCGTTGTCTTCAATGGCTCCAACATTCTGGGCGCTGTGCATCTGATTTTGTGATGCACATTTTGCAGTGGGTGAGGTTTGTTACTGAGAGGGGACACTTGTAAATTTACCCATATTACAACAACAACAGCAAGCTGCCTTTATATTGGACCTTTTAATACGGCAGAATGCCCCAGAGCCCATTAAGGGGCCATCATTCGATTAAAAATGGTGAGGAACAGGAGGAATTATGAGGAAAAGTGGCCAAAGGCTTGATTTTAAAAAATAGTTTAAAAAGAGCCTTACCAGGGAGGCACAGAGGTTTATGGAAGTTATTCCAGAGTGTGGGGTCAAGCCTGACACAGCTGTTAGCTAGTCCGCCAATAGAGGGGTGAAGGGAAGCAGGATACACAGGAGACCAGTGCGGGAGGAATGGAAATTTCTTGGAGGTAGTTAAAGGAAGAATGTGTAGTTGTAGGGTTTAAGAGAGTTCAGAGATAGGGTGGGCTTTATGGTGAAGGGATTTATGCATGAGGATGAGGGATGTAAAGTGGAGGTGGTGGTGGTGAATGGTGACAGGAGTAATGGATGAGCAGGACATGCTGCAACATGGGATGTGGACAGCAGAGTTATGCAGGAGCTAAATTAACAGCTTGTGAAAGATGCACAGCCAACCAGAAGAGGATTGCAGTAGTCAAATCTAGAACTGGCAAAGGTGCGGCAATGTCTCATAGGTTGAAGAACTGTCGTAGGTACGGCAATATCTCCTGGCTTGAACTAGGCGGTCTTTGTGACGGAGGAGGTATGAAATTGAAAGCGGAACCTGGGGACGAATAGGGCTATTCCTGCACACGAATGCAAGATAGTCAGGGAGACTGTGGCAGGTTCTCTTGCAGGACTGCAATGTTCGCACTGATGCACAGATTTCAAAGCAAATATGAAGCCAGTTACAGACAGTGTGGTGAACCCAGCCTATGCCAGTGTTATACTGGAAGCTGAATGATTGTTCAGTGTTAATTTTAAATAGCTTTAAGGTGGTTTAAATGCATTTAGATATGTAAATTGTGTTATTGCTGTGGCTTTATACAGTGTGAATATTAGTGGAAAAATACTTGATTTATTTCTGTGGAATTCTATTACCTGCCATTTTAATAGAGGGAGTAATTTATTTAAAATAAACATGTTAATGCTTCAGTTAAAGTAGAAAAATAATTTGATGTGGCACGCTAATATTCACACAGTGTGAAATTGGCTGTGATTAAAAATTATTTTCCCTTCTTTGGACTTTCTGTTTCAGACATAAATATGCTTAAAATTGGAGGAAATGCACCAAAAATTTGCAGAATGCACAGAATTGGAGGTCTAGCTAATAATATGGAGGACTCAATCAAAATCTGAAAGACATAAACAGGCTTGCTAAGTGGGCAAATAAATGGCAAATGAAATGTAACAGAGAAAAATTGTGAGGTGGTTCATTTTAGTTGAAGGAATGAGGAAGCCATTTTATTCCTTGGCAGAAACGTTTGTAGCAAAGATCTCTTAGAACAGAGATACATGAATCAGTAAAAGCAGCGACACAAATCATAGAATTTACAGCGCAGAAGGAGGCCATTCGGCCCATCGAGTCTGCACCGGCTCTTTGAAAGAGCACCCTACCCAAGCCCACACCTCCATCCTATCCCCATAACCCAGTAACCCGACCCAACACTAAGGGCAATTTTGGACAATAAGGGCAATTTAGCATGGCCAATCCACCTACCCTGCACATCTTTGGACTGTGGGAGGAAACCGGAGCACCCGGAGCAAACCCACGCACACACGGGGAGAACGTGCAGACTCCGCACAGACAGTGACCCAAGCTGGGAATCAAACCTGGGACCCTGGAGCTGTGAAGCAATTGTGCTAACCACCATGCTACCGTGCTGCCCATAATAAAGGCCAGAAAGAATGAAATCAAAATACCTGTATTCATTTACAGACACAGGGTCAACTCCTGTGTAAACGGAGGTGATCCTGCCTTCATCTTGGCTGTTTTGCTTCACAGCCATTTAACAGTCATTGGTCCGTTATTTGCCTTGAGTTAAGCCTTGGGAAAAGTCCTGTCCTTGAAAACTGGTTCTCTGGTCTCAGCAGCGCCACCAGGAGCCATGGCCACTGCTCCAGGGAAGTGGGTTGCGACGGAGTCCAGACACGGTTAAGTCTGGAGTCTTGCCAGGACCTGCCAACCTGATTTTGGCAAAGGGTTGGGCGGGATCTCATGAACACAGGGGGAGGGGTGTGGGGGACGGTTCAAAAAAGGGCCACATGCCCTTTGCTTAGCCACCACTCTTGTCAGGTTTCATGTGGGTAAAGTTGTAACAGCAGTGGGAGGAGGTTTTTAAGTGACAATTGATTGTCCACTTAAAAGTCTCAATTGGCCTTTGGCTAAGCGAACTGCCATACTCTTCTTCCACCACTGATAAAATTGTAGCGAGGTGGGGGGGGTGGTGGGTGGTATGACACCAGAAAGGCGGTTGCTGGCATGATGCCTAATTTTATGGTTTCCTACCCGCCCAAGGAGCCATAGGCCATAAAGTAATTCTGGCACAGGGGGGCAGTCATTCAGCCCATTGAGTCCATGCCAGTTCTCTGTCGAGCAATCCAGTCAGTCCCATCCCCCTGTTCAATCCGCTGGAAGTTTGTTTTCCTCAAGTGCTCATCCAAATGGGTAATATATAGAAACTTGTTTTGACCACACTTGTGGTAGTGTATGCCGTCTGGTCTTTACACTGCCAAAGGAATATAGAAGCACTGGAGAAAGTAGTAAAGAAACTGACAAGGTTGTTACCAGAATTGAGAGGCTGGAACAATCAGGAAGGATTGAAAAGTTGGACCTGTTTTCGTAAGGAAAAGCAAATGTTAAGAAGAGGTCCAATAAAAGTCCTTGCACCTGTGTGGGTGAGAGAAACTGTTCTCAGCTGTGAATCAGTCCAGAGCAAAGGAGGCATGAATATAAAATAGCCACAAACTTAGGAGGAATCTCTTCACAGAAAGAATGGTGAGTTGTGTGGTGATATGCATCACTGTAAATACACAAGGGGTTAATGCAAATATACTAAGACTACGTAAACACTAGTGGGAGTACCAGAGACATCATGACATGCAGACATACAGCTAATGAACACATAAAATAGGACACGACCAATGGGCAGTCAAAACACCCAGAGGTGACACTACCACAAGGGGGCAACCCATATATAAGGACAGGGCACACATGCTCTTTCTCTTTCCACAGGCAACACTCAGAGAGAAGGACAGGGGCAGATCAGAAGCATCACACCCACCGCATGGCTTAGAGCAGACTGGTTAGTTAGACTGAGTTACTACAGCAAGATTAGCAGGAGAGTCGAACTCAAGTAGGAGAATTGTTAACTGTTCAATAAATGTGTTAAACCTATCTCCAAGTCTGAACCTTCCTTTGTCAGAGCATACATCAAGGAAGCAGCTTATGCTACATGAAGAAGCATAACACAACAAGTTGGTGAATTTCCCCATCATTTTACTCAGGGTTGTTGGGGTTTGGAATGCGCTGCCTGGGAGAGTGGTGGAGGTGGATTCCATTAGGAGGTTTTAAAAGAGAGCTGGATATATATTTTAAAGGGATTCATTTAGAGGGCTATGGAGATAGGGCTGGGGAATGGAACTGGCTCGGTAGCTCTTTTGGGAGCTGGTGCAGACACGATGGGCCAAATGGCATCCTTTTGTGCTGTAAATAACAAAATAATGTGCACTTAACGTGCTGTAAATAACAAAATAATGTGAAGCAGTTGATGAATTTCAGGGGAAGCTTGATGTGCACAAGATGGAGAAAGGACTAGAAGGAAGTGCAAGGAATGCAAGAGGTCATTTGGAGTGGGAGTAAACTTACAAGAGGAATATAAATACTTGGTATACACTCCATCGAACACTGCAGCAGTCTCCAATCAAAATGACAGCCAGCTTATTTGTTCCCAATTCGATGCTATCTTAAGAGTCAATATCTTGGATAAGTTACTGCTCCATTTTCACACCTGCCCTGTGGATGCTCATCCCCTTGACATTTTGTTCATGTAGCATGACAAAGAGCACAATTCCCCGATAGTTTCCTTACCACAACATAGTATCATGCCTTTGTTGTCAGCTTAGAAGGAGGGTAAACAATGCTGATCAATGGATACCCTTGCTTACATTTTACATTTCACAGTCTTTTTAAAGAAAGAAGACTTGGGCAGAACATAGAATCATATAATTCCTACAGAGCTGAAGGAGGCCATTCGGCCCATCAAGTCTACACCGTCTTTTTGAAAGAGAACCCTAACTACGCCCTATCCCTGAAACCTCACATCTTTGGACACTTACGGGGCAATTTATCATGGCCAATCCACCTAACCTGCACATCTTTGGACTGTGGGAGGATCCAGACCACCCAGAGGAAACCTACACAGGCACGGGGAGAAAGTGCAATCTCCACACTGACAGTCATCCAGGGTCAGAAACGAACCCGGGTCCCTGGCATTGTGAGGCAGCAGTGCGAACCATTGTGCCACCCCAAACATGACCAGAACAATATTTTCTAAATTTAAACTTCTTCAGACCATGGTTTTGTTTTTTTAGCAATCAGCAAACTTCCTATTTGAATGGAATTGAAAAACAGGTGCAACTGAAAAAATATTAACAATTTTAACTCGGTTTTGTTTTACTAACTTCACATTCTCCTCATGAGCAGGACAGTCTTAATGGTAGTGGATTTCAACACGACTTACATTTCCGTTACACCATATCAACCAACTATCTTGGGTGATGTCTCCCTACCAGTTCTCCCCCCTACGTCCATCTTTTTTTAAATATAGATTTAGAGTACCCAATTAATTTTTTCTAATTAAGGGGCAATTTAGCGTGGCCAATCCATCAACCTGCACATCTTTGGATTGTGGGGGCGAAACCCACGCAAACACGGGGAGAATGTGCAAACTCCACCCTACTTCCATCTTAAGGGAAACATGGAGCAAACAGGTAGTCTGATAGAAAGTAAATGAAAAATAGACCAGATGATAGAATGGACAATACAATGATGCGACAAGGAGATCATTGAAACTATTTAAACTTGTTTGTTATGTTTGGACAAGAGGGGAGCTGGAATGAAAGCTTGAGAAAATCCTGATTTGGCATATAGGATGATATGGGAGCCCTCTGGTAACCAGCCCAAACTCTAATCAAGATAAGGTAATGTTCATTTAAATAGAGTCAGTCAAATGTTCTGAAAGCACCTGCACTGGCCTCTCGTCAGTTTCTGCCCTGTGGATATTCTTCTACTGTTCTCTATGCCCTGCAGTTTGAGCCCGGGCCTAACAGTTTACTTCTAGTGTCCCACCCCTTCAATACTGCAAATAGTGCTAAATAGGATCAGGCGATGTGTATAATTATATCAGCAACATATTTCCATCAATAGTATGTACCCATCACATGTCTACTCATGTATGAATGAGTGTTGTTCACCCTGATGGATTGACATGTTCCTTTCTGGTTCTATTTGCTAGGGGAAACCCATTGCGTGTTTGCCGCCCAGATCCGGTTGTAACATGCAAATAGACCATTATACATAATTTGAATGTAATTATCGGGCAGGATGCCCGATTCACCTGCCTCCTGGGATTGTCCAGCACCCCCCTCCCCACCCCCAGCTACGAGTCCCGCGGATGTGAATTGGTGCAAGTCCTGAGAAACGGGGGACCTATTGCCTTGCATTCCGAGGGGTGGCAAGGGGCTGAGTACCTTCCCTGCACTTGCCTCCAGAGTGCCAGGGGAGAGAGGGGGGGGAGCAACAATATTATGAGATTGGGGTGCATTCCAATCTTGAGCAGCAGGACCGATCAGAGAGATTCGGCCCCGCCCCTCTCAGGTCCAGCAAAAAGCCCGATCCCCTTTAAAACATTTACCATGAGCCATGGAATAGCACGGAAAGTCCAAAGGTTTTTGGCAGCTCTAGTTCCTGGATTTTATATCTGGATAAAATTCATTGTGTGGGGATGTTTGTGAAATGATTCATTTCAAGGGTATGATGAAAAACAACAATGGGCATGATGTACCGGCCGCATTGCGCTCGAGCAAGATCGCGGCATGCCGGTCGATACCGGAGAGACCTCCCGGCAAAGGTCCGAGCCCGAGGGGGGGGGGGGGGGGCATGCCCATGAAGGAGGGCGGAGGGGGTGTGAAGGGTGGGTGGGGTGCATGGCATTTAAGTAGTGGCCTCTGGGAGATTGGGGCAGGATGACATGTGCAGTCCTGGAAAGTGGAGCCCTGAAGAGGGGGGCCTCAGGGAGGACCCCATAGTGGATTGTCCTCACTTGAGGGCGGGTGACAGTGACGGGCCCAGATCATCCCACTGGTGGGCTGCCTCCATTGTCGTAAAACACGGGTTGGGTTGGTGGGAAGATCCCGCCCTCTGTATGGGCTAAACTGGTGAAAAACTCCCCGGGTCCAAAAAAGTGTCTAAGGGCGGGATGTTGTGGTCCCACACCGGCCCATGGCTTACCCGGTAATGAGGGGTCCAGTTAAAGGGAAATCCTGTTAACAATGGCAGGACCGGTAGATCCCGCTGGTGGGCCATCTGTGCCGTTAAAATACACGTGATGGGTTGGTGGGAAAATCCCGCCTTAGGTGTCATTAGATAACAATGGGGAACTTGCCAGCAAAGCCAGCAGGAAACACCCGCCACAAATGACACTTTGGGCACAAGTTTCTCAAAAGGGAACAAAGTCCCCTACCGAGCGCATTTCGTGCATGATTCCCTGCGCTCGCAATGCTGAGAAACACATGGCTAATCAACGTGACTTGCGTTGAATAAGGGTAACACAGCCGAGGTCGCACATAGCCCCGTTTTGTACTCCTCACCCGGGCTTGGAGTTCGACCCCTCCATGTTAAGGGTACGGCTTCGCTTGTTGCGCATGGTTATGTAGCGAGAGAGCGGACAATATTTTTAAATGGCTTCCAGATCGCCTAGACCCCTGAAACAATCCCCGACCAACCCCAAATGCACTATGGGAGGGTTCCCGGCTCCCCGGCCCGATCACGCGCCTGCTAAAAATGCCAGGCTGGTATTGCAAGGGTAGCAAGGTGGCACCAGCTGTGCCAGGGCACCACCCTGCCCAAAGGGCATGCAGTTGGTGACCTCCAATCCCCATGGGGACCCCCACAAGTGCTGTTCCGTCTGGTCCTCATTTGTGGGGATCAGTGCTGAATTGCGCTTGCCCAAGGTCTCGGGGTTGAATCCCAAAGTCTTAGGTACCTCGGGAATCTGCATATTAGGGTGAGGCTTTTTGCTTATTGTGTGCGGGATTCACATCGCAATGTCTCACAAGGTTTCATTGGATCTTGCGGGGCGTTGCGAGATGGGTAGATCCTGAGAGCGGGATCTCCCGGCTTTCATCAGTCATGCTGTGCCGCGGCAAGCTGCTTATCTGGCGCAGCATGGCCAATTGATCGCACCCTAAGAAACTTTTCCGTTGAATCGTGTCCTACTTTTTCTAACCACAGATAGCTGTTGAGGCCAAAACATTGTATGTTTTCAAGAAGCAGTTTGATATGGCACTTGGGATGAAGGAGACCAAAGGGTATGCAGGGGGAGGCGGGAAGTGGCAGGATCAGGCTATTGAGTTGGATGGTCAGCCACAATCTTAATCGATGGCAGAGCAGGCTCTAGGGGCGGAGTGACCTCCTCCTGCTCCTATTTTCTATATTTCTATGATCCTGGTAAATCAAAATTTCTAAGTGCCATGGAACGGTACGTCAACATTGCGCCTTACACCACCCAGAATCACTCCGGTTTTCCAGCTTGCGGGAGCACCCAAGTCTTTGAGTTTAGCTGTCGTTTGAAAGAATCAATGAAAATTTATGTTTCCATTATGTTCTTGTTATAAGCCAAAAATAATTTTTAATTGCATGTTTGTTTCCAACCTGTTAAAAATCGCAGTCTTGCCTTCAGCTAGGCTGTCCAGCGATCCCTCTCTTTTGACAGAATCCATTGACATGCATTAATAAAATGAAAGTGTGTCTGGAAGGGCTCGGGCCATCAGTTACAGCAGGATCCCGCAGTTTCATCCCTTTTTCTTCAAGACAAAACTTTCTTAAAAACTGCAAACATATTGATCCGCGTGATTGCCAGCAAACAAGCCAACATCTTGGATACTTCTTTAAAGTGACAGACTGCAAATGAGGTCTGTGTGCTGCAGATAACAAGTTTGCAGCAAATGACAAAGCAGCCAGAGCCTAGGAATAGGGTATTCGGAGGGAATCAAGTCAATCGAGCTGTCAGTGATGTAATGCTTTGAATGTTACACATTTTTAATTCAATCATTTCTCCACTTAGAGGAACTTGTGTGAAAGGGTGAATGACTGAGATAGTTTAAAGGCAGGAAAGCTCCTGTATTTGAATAAATGTACATATTTTTTAATCTGGGAGAATCCTTTGAAACAATGCATGCTTCAAATTGGCAATTAATTTGGTGTAAAATAGATAAGTGATCAGGTTCTCTGAAGACATGCTGTTGTCTTAAAATGAATAACTGAAATATGCAACATAAAATATTAGATACAGTAAACATATATCCACATTCTGTTTTATACACAGTGTGAGCTTGTCCAGAGAGCCATGCAGTGATTCTGATTGTGGACCAATTGCAGTATTTAACAAGCCAGAATCGAGGTAAAACTAACGGCCTCTAATTTCCTGGCTTATATTTTTCCCTCTTTTACTCAGCACTTGCTCTTTGGCGCAATTATAATTCCTGTCTCCACCCCTTCCTTCACTTTGTTCGGAGGCTCACCACCTTGGGATGGTGACGTTTACTTTGGGCTCCATTAACTTATTTTAATAAGGCTTCCGTTTGAACATGTATCTCCAGCCGTGACTTAGTCACATCTTCCTTAGTCACACCCATGTTTCACTTTCTATGTTCCCTTTCCTGTGTGGCAGCCTCGCAAAATCTGGATTTATCACTTAAAAATCTCTGAAAATGAAGGTGTGAAACCCTCATCGGAACCCATGTCCACCTTTTCACATTCCTACTTTCCAAAACAGTGAGAAGTCCTGATAATCGGAAGAATTGCGGTTCTGTAAATGCAAGTTGCGACTTTTAGTCCAGTGGCCAAAGCTTTTCACAACACAGACCATTCAGAGGCCCAGATTTGTGAAAAAGTTTCATATCTTCAAACAGCGACTCTGAAATCACTCCAAAGACAATCTCCTTGCAATTGTTTTTGCCCCAAATCATTGACTGCCAATAAAATTTACATAAGAAGGTTTTGGTTTCGCTCCAAACTATATCGAAGAGAATTGGCTGCCAAATGTTACAGCTTTGAAGGACTGTAATAGATTGAAAAATTGTATGTCTGCAGACACAGGTATCATACCGTAAACTCACTTATGGTGCATGGTGTAGATCACAATATGAAGGACGGTCTATATGTTTCCCTTCAAAAGACTACTCTCTCAATTTAGACAGACAAGTTAATTCTAACCTGTGGCCAATTCTGCATAGTTTTAGTGCATCCTTATGTGTGAGTCCTCACACAATGAAGAGCTCACAGGGAATGCAAACACAAAATTGATGTTTATCAACTTATTTTGATACATTTTTAACACTCATATTTATATTTGACATTGACCTAGATTTAGAGGAGATTGCCAGAAATCCAATGAACTCTCATTTCATCAAGGACCCTCCATAATCCTTAAAACGTCATGAATACACTGAGAGATCAACTTGGTCCAATCTGATCATGCCTTTTTTTATTATTAAGAACCTGTAATAAAAATTACATCGTCAGTAATCTTCCCTAATCTTTAGATTGCCACTTCTGTTGTAATCTAGATTACTAATCCTAGTTTGCAAATGCAATATTTACAATGTCACAAATATCTAAATGATCTGAAATCTATTGTAATCTTCACACTGCCAGGAATTGCATCAACCAGGATATCTGCATTATGAGGATGTAAGGGAATTCAGGTTGGTGCTTCTAGCTGTGAATGATAATAGTCTCACAAATTGAGTTGAAGAATTAGGTTTGAAAAAAATCTCCTTTAACTCACCCACTCCACCCACATCTTCTGCTAACACGTTATTTTCCATGCAAATTAGTTGAATATTTCAGACAATCCTGTAGGAATCGATATTTCCCTGGGGAGCTAGAGTGTTTGAGGAATAGCTTTCAGTGCAGCACTAAACTCTGATGAAGTTCCACTTGAAATGTGCTCCTTTATTGCTTGATGTGTTAAAGATATGCTTATTACAGACTTTTTAAACTCCTGTAATTCCACATGGATATGATGTTCGGTTACTTACACAAAGAGATACATGGGTAACAAGACAAAAAAAGGTTTATGCCATTATTGTGGAATTTCTCAGTTAAAGCACTATCTTAGAGTCTCAAGCAAATGTGCTGTGCTCACCTCAATTGACAGTATCTGATACATGCTCTCCGCAATTGCTAGCATCTGATAAAATTGCCTTGACCGTTATGGTTCCGATGATAACAGAGACCCAATTATTCTTATGTCTAGTGAATGAGGTTGGGGCAAAAACAATCGCCTTTCCACTATCATTTCAACAAAGGCCAAAAGTCACTCACAGTGCTTCCCCAGTTAAAGCTTTGTTACCAAGTCGTCCTTCATGTAGAAATCAGAATAAGAATTGATTGAAGCAGTCTGATGCCAGAACCTAAACTCACCCATGAGCCGTGACGAGTTTTTTGGATCGAATCTGATCCATCTGACGGAGGATTCCACAGCGCTCGTTAGTGTCATCAGCTGGTTTCAGGCATTTCATTCAAAATTGATGACCGACTGTGTGCAGCGTCGCAGTGCGGTTGCCTTTTGAGTCTGGGCTTTGGATTAAACCAAAGGACAGACTGTCCCTCGTGTCATCACAGGTGATGCATACAAGTTAGCGCCTTGAAAAAGTGTTTCGCAGACTTGCAATTTAAATACTCACACTTGACAGCTCTGTTGTGGAGGGGGGAGAAGATGGTCAACTTGTGCTTCGGCAATATCTCCAATGAATCTCTCAACAGCTGACTGACCAATATTTCTTATTATCTTTTAATACGCTCCTGGTTATATAATTCTATGCTGGTACCATTTTTAGTTTGCTCCTACGAAGCAGTGTGTCACCTCAGAACTAAAAAAAGGATCTTCTGCTTTATTTCAGTTTTATTACCAATGAGGTTGGAGGATCTTTATTCACCAGGAGCTTTAATACAAGTTTTTAACCACTTGTTGAACTACCTGTTTTTCAGGTTTAATTTTCAGCCTAAAAAATTGGAATAATGGGGGGGGTGGGGCGGAAATTGGGCTTCCAAAAACCAGGGACAAAATCAGTTTAAAGAAAAAAAAGAATTTGAACATTGCTAAAATTCATGAGAACGTGCAAGAGACATGAATAGTCTGGACGCGATCGAATGGTCACACTGCGCCTGAAAAGCAACTCGCTGCGGTGCAGTGTGGCCGAAAGAAGTCGGAAAGCCCACCCCGAGATCTACCTGGCTTGCAACGTCTCGCGAGATCTAATGTGATCTCGCAAGACGTTGTGATGTAAATCCCACCCATTGTGGGCGGGACCACTTTTAGGCAAATCTGCATATTAGAGCGAGACAGGAAGTCTAATTTTAATGTGCAGATTCCCGAGATACCAGAGTCATTGGGATCTATCCCTTTGGTCATGTGAGAATACCTTTAAGACATGGATGTTTAAGCAATGTACCTTTAAGAAAACAGTGATGTCAGAGAGTGGGTGGGGCTGAGCTCAGGTCAGCCATTTTGGAACTTTCCGTTTGGAAAGGCAGCTTGTGTGTGTCTGTGTGTTTCCAGAGAGCTGCAGTTTGGAGGAAAAGAGCTTGGGAGTGTCTGTGTTTGCAGTGAGCTGGATCTCTGCCATGAAAGACTATCTCTGGATCATTAGGGTGATTTAAACTCATAATAGTAAAGCCTTTAACCTGATGTGATTCTGTTTAAAGATGTTAAGTCTCTTGGAAGTTTGAAGGAACATTTTGAGGAATTATTTACTGTTGCAATATTTTTGGAATTATCTTTGAAGTAAGGTGTGTTAAGAGATCCAATGTTTATTTAACATGTTAAGTTGAGTTCATGGAATAAACATTGTTTTGTGTTTAAAAACCCACGTGTCCATAATTGTAATCCCACACCTAGGGAACAAGCCGTGTGCTATGAAAAGCAATAAATACATTAAAGGGTGAGGTTGGTTGAACTCCATGATACATTTTGGAGTTCTGAAAACGCCTCGCCCATAACACTTTCACCTCTGAGATCTCGGGCGAGCGTCGTTCAGTACTGGTCTCTATAAATGGGAACCAGATGGAACGGCCCTTGTGGGGATCTCCCAGGGAAATGGAGTCCCCCATTTGCATGCCCTTTGGGCAGGGCGGGCCTCTGACGCTGCCAAGGTGCAAAGCTGGCATTTTTTGTGGGGTGGGGATTGGGACAGGGGTGCCCTGTGCGGGTGTTGGGGACCGCAGGGACCATTCCATAGTGCGTTGGGGCTTGGAGGGGGTCGCAGGTCACTTAGGGGCTCCAGAGCTTGGCTCGTCGTTTAAAAATGGAGTCCCGATCTCTCACGACACTGAGTGAGGAGTTCTGGCGAGTGGAGCTCCTCAGTGCACAACGGGGCTATGTGTGGCCTCGGCCGCATGTTCCCTGCTGAGGCCCCGTTCCTAACCCGGGTGCCAATTTATAGCGTGTTTCTCAGCACTGCGAAGCTGGGAAACATGCAGCTGAAGATTAGATATAGATTTATTGTCACGTGTACCAAGGTACAGTGAAAAGTACTGTTCTGCGTACAGTCAAGGTAGAGCGTTCCATACATGAAAAACATAGGACATACGATAAATACACAATGTAAATACATAGACAGAGACATTGGGTGAAGCATACGGAATATAGTGCTACAACAGTAGAGAAGATGCGTGGAGAGATCAGTTCAGTCTATACGAGGACCATTCAGAAGACTGGTGACCGTAGGGAAGAAGCTGTTTTTGAATCAGTTGGACGATTGTATCTTCTGCCCGATGGAAGAGGTTGGAAGAGAGAATAGCCTGGTTGGGAGAAGTCTTTGATTATGCTGTCCGCTTTTCCAAAGCAGCGGGAGGTGTCGACAAAATCAATGGATGGGAGGTGGGTTTGCATGATGGACTGCAGCACGGTAGCATTGTGGATAGCACAATTGCTTCACAGCTCCAGGGTCCCAGGTTCGATTCCGGCTTGGGTCACTGTCTGTGCGGAGTCTGCACATCCTCCCCGTGTGTGCGTGGGTTTCCTCCGGGTGCTCCGGTTTCCTCCCACAGTCCAAAGATGTGCAGGTTAGGTGGATTGGCCATGATAAATTGCCCTTAGTGTCCAAAATTGCCCTTAGTGTTGGGTGGGGTTACTGGGTTCTGGGGATAGGGTGGAGGTGTTGACCTTGGGAAGGGTGCTCTTTCCAAGAGCCGGTGCAGACCCGATGGGCCGGATGGCCTCCTTCTGCACTGTAAATTCTATGACTGGGCTGTGTTCATGACTCTCTGTAATTTCTTACGGTCTTGGGCCAAGCAGATGCCATACCAAGCTGTGTTGCAGCCAAATAGGATTCTTTCTATGGTGCATCTTTAAAAATTGGTAAGGCGCTCGCTATGGGACTTTGTTCCCATTTAGTTAAATCCCGCCCTCTGTCGTTACACTAAAAGCAAAATTCACAGTTGGATTTAAACTTAACCTTAAAATGGTGGGGTTAAACTAAAGGGAAAATGGGCAGTTGGATTTAAACTTTAAGATGGTGGGGTAGAGATGCATCTTGGGTGGTCGTGGTAAATGTGTGGCATCATGCTATTGTCCATTATTCAGTCCCATTCGCATGAAATGGAAAGTGAATAACCCATCTTTATTGCCCCGGTGCCAAGCACTTACATTCTGTTATGGACGTGGGACAATAATAATTGTTGGAGGTTATGCACAGGAAAGAAGTTACAATCTTGCTCTTTGTCCAATGCTTTGGTATGTGACGTGAGCCAACCTTTGATTGATGGTCTCAGATCTCAGGGGATTCTCTGTGTGGTAACTGCCAGTGTACCTCTGCTTCATAACATTCAAAATGACTTTTGTTGTAATGTGAGGAATAGTGCCATCACTGCAGAACCTAAAGATGATTCAGATTACACGACATTTGCTTCTTTACCTGCTTAAAATTGGTTGTGAAAGAACAAAGAGCTCGGACCAGTTCTCTTAGTTTTGCTGGTGTTCCATTTTAAAGTATACAAGACCAGTATTCTTTCTTCCCTTGTTCGTCTTTTCTTCTGGATGCACACTCACTGCATCTGTGGCAACATGTTTATTGTGTAATGTGCATGTTACAGTGCAGCTCACACACATCCTCAGACCCAATAATTAGCTTAAAAGAAGATTATTTTTTGCTACGGCGGCCACGAGCAACATCAAGGCCAGGGTTTTAGAATATCGCACTCTGGAATGTATCTCCAAGATAGTACTGCACCTCAGGGGTCGAGTGACAATGATAAAGGGCTTGAGTTCTGGTCGAGTGGTTGACGACAAATGCAGGCTATTGGTGGGAAGCCTTGACCACTGGCCAGACTGGAAATACCGGGCACTCTGCCCACAATTTGTAATCTATTAAAATTCATGGTTGAAAAATTGCAGACAATGTGACCTGTGATATGGACTGCCAGTGGCCCAGGCTGTGCTTGCAATTGTTCTCATTCATAAAATCTGGCTTCATTTTTCAATCTACTCCAGTTTGTGTGCTTTAATCTGCTTGACGCTTCATTATAAATAGATCATAATCCCTTCAGGATAATTTCTATTATTGCAACACCATATCCTTTAATCAGAGTTTCAAAACAGCAAACTCTTGGCTATATCTACATAATTGATCCAAGTTATAAGGGCACATAGGAATTGAATTAATGTCATTTATTTTCTTATTTATTTAAATTGCTCTTCACATAACTAATCTGAATTTAAATTCATGTCCAAATTTGTGCTGAGGTCTGAATGACAGTCGTTCTCAATTTAAACGAGTCAATTTGTTTCCTTTACGCAGCTTCAACAAGCCTCAAATTATTTACAAATGTATTTACTTGTGCTGCTTAATGATCATTACCTTGCCACTAGACTTTTCATTAACTCCCCTATGTTACGTCTTGCCAACATTTGTTGCCCGAGTTTGCGAGACGCCACTGTGATCGTGAAGCTTCGCTGACAGCGAGTGCAAGCTGGGAAATGGTGACATTTCTCACAAACAGTATTTGGCAAAAGGTGATTCTGCCCAACAATAAAAACAATGGACGCAATTTACTGGCCGCCTCCCGCTAGAATTGGGACGGGACACGGCCGGTAGATCCCGAGAGAGGCCTTGCCCGGGATTCCCGACGGTCGTTACACCTCGCGAGATCTAACTAGATCTCGGGAGAAATCACGATCTGGATCCCGCCCACTTCGATCAAATGGCCACCTGGCATCTATCGGCCTTGCCGAGGAGACCCCAGCTGAGCATTGATTAGTACTGGTCCCCACAAACGGGGACCCAGGTAATCGGAGGCCCCCGGGCGGTCAACCTCTGGCCAGGCTGGCACTTTGGGACTGCTGGCACCACCTGGGCACCTTGGCACTGCCAGGGTACCAGGCTGGTATTTTGCCAATGCCAGGAATTGGGCCCGGGGTGGGATGTGGTGAGAGTGGGGGTTCGAGGACGAACAGGTGAGAGTTGGTGTGTTTGGGGGGGGGGGAAGAGAGAGGGTGTGTTGGAGAAGGTGGGGGTGGCATCGGGGGAGTCTAGAGATCAGGAAGCCATTTGAAAATGCCGCCCCAATCTCTCCCTGAGGAACTCCGTTCGTTGGGGCTCCTCAGTGCAGGATGTGCGGCTAAGTCCGACCTCGGCGGGGTGTTCCCCCTCGGGGGTTGGAAATAAAAGAATGCTGTTCAATAGCGGGGTCGTTACGACCACTCGATTCCCGCCCAGAACGGGCTCTAATTTCTGTTTCGTTAAATCGCGCCCAATGTTTTAAACACTTCACAGCAGATGGAGCTCACTGTTCTCTCCAGACTTTGAGATAAAAAGGGAAGTGAAGAGATAAATTCCACATTAGGAAGAAATGAGACCATAAATAAAGCGGTGTTTGCTGGATGGTCATACCTGTCACTGTATGCTGCGGCAGCAGCTGCAGCAGGCTGGGCATATCGGTATGCTGCATAGCCTCCCTGTAATAGAAAGAAGAGTTTCATTACAGTCTGTGTATAATAGATTAATACTGTGGTAAATGGCGTTTCGTCTGTAAGTCAGAGGCAGTGAAATGGGCAGAGAGAAGTAGAGGCACTGCAAACAGTAAGAAATGGGAGGCAGTCAAACAATGAGCAGTGGACTGGTGATCACTGCCGATTGCTGCCATCTGGACTCTCGGCACAGTTGAAGTCAACATCAAGCACTAATGTCGTGTTTAGATGATACTAACTGCACTTTGTAAACATTAGATCGTTGGGCCATTATTGCTGCTACCCTTAGCCACGGAACAAATTCCTCATGGAAAGAATATTTTCGTTTTTATCTTGATGTGTAATACACAACTGATGTGCAAACTTCAGCATTTTCTGGCAGAGAGGACCAAGAAACCTGAATGGTGGTCTCCCACTGCTGTCGATAATTGTCCCTCTCCTTTCTCAGGTGACAGAATATCCGCGAAAACAAGCAGACACGAAAGAAAGCAAACAAAGTTAATCCTCGTCTGTGGCATGTTAAACCCACTCGCTTCCCTTTGTGAATTACATAGGCTCTTAAAAATTATAAACCTGTGTAAACACTGTCAAAGGATGTCTTCCTATGTCAATTATATGAGGCTTTTATAATTATTACACTGTTTCTGGGGAGACTTTGGCTTTGTTGAAACAAATCTTTGCTCTTTGATTCCTTTCGGATGGGATTACACCAGTGATGCTCTATCTATTTTTTGAAATGTTTCAAACGGTGTTTAAGTGGAAGTCAAGTTTTCAAATGCTTATCTGTCTTTCATTTAAAAAAATAAGTGATTGTAGATTTGGTTACGCTGCTCAATCTAAGCTGCAGTTAAGTAACTTATGATGTTTCTGTAAGTGCCACACTGGAGTATTGAGACGTTCTGGAACTACCCATCTTGGCCTCTCCAATACACTAATTGCTAACACCAGTCTAAAGAAAACAATTTAAATATTTTGTGGCAGTGTTACAAATCCTGCTGCTGTCAGCGTTGAAAATAGTAGCAACGCCGCAGCATCTGGCCTCCCAATTCTGGTCAGAGCCCAGCAGAATATCACATCAAAAATAAATCACCCAGTCTAAGCAACAACAGCGAAAATAACCTGCTCATTGTCAACTGTAGGGTTGGAAAAGCAGCCTCGGCTCAACTTCTTCTCATTGAATTTTGTTATTTGGGTTTGCGGGAACTGTTCAAAGCTGTTGATTGGAATACATGTGGAAACAATCTTCCAATTTATCAGTGTGCTCCTGAAAGTCGGCGGGAGGGATTTGAATACTTTGGGAATTGATTGGTGCCCGAGAAGTTGACCCTAAAAAGCAGTGACTTGACCTCACTATTTTGAATTAAGGGAACACTGACATTACATGCCCATACTCCCAAAGGCCGAGAGCCACCACAACTGCATTGGGCCTGCACAGGCTGCATTGCCGAAGCTTTGGATAAGCAGGTGGGCTAGTGAAGTGTTTAATGTCTCAGTGGTGTGTTCAGAATGGGAATCAGGCACTGCAGAGATTTCGATACAGGAGGATGCAGTGAGCATGGCAATGACAGATCGATCTGAAACCTCAATACTGTTAAACCCCTCAGATACTGAGCAAAGCGCAATGTCAATTAAAGCACAGGGACTGCAGCCTGGGCCCCTGGCATTATGCCATCTCACTCACTTTTAAAACAGCAATTGGATGAATGGAACTGGGTATTGTAGGGTCCACTGAGGGCTGCCTATCTAATAAAGTCATCCCCTCCTTCCCTCTTATGGGAGTTTTAGGCTCATTAACATTCAGATGGGATTTTGTTTTAAATATTAACCTAGAAATTAAATTAAAAGGTAAGAGAAATCATCCTGCAGATAGTTTCAATTATACAGCTCTTCAAATAAATCTCTCATAAACCTTTCACAAGGATCTTAAACGATTCCTAAACAGCGGCCCTCCTCCTGAAGGTTAATGGTTGTTTCTTCACAATCTACTGCAGCCAATAAATCTGTGACAATTTTCATTTTGTACACTGATAATTTGGGTCTGGACCCTGGTACAAAACACACATTGCTGCTGCTCTCTCTCCCATTCTCTTTGCTGTTTTAATTACAATTTATCCCCCAAAATGTTGAGCTTTTAATTTGCTACAATGCCAATTAATGTCTTGTCTGTAGGCAATATATTGCTGTGGACACCTTTGTATAGGGATTGGATGGAATGCATCAAAACTTAATTCACTCTGTACACTTATACAATGAGAAGAGACCTTTGGAAGTACGAATCTAGTTAACAGTGGTATGTCATATAGTTCCCCGTAAATGTTAATATTTTAAAATAATCATTCTGATTTAAGCAACGTTGATGTTTTAATAATTTTTTGCTTTAAATCCCATTTATAATGACGTGTTCTGACATATTCACAGGTGGTTTCTATACCCTAGGAACTTCGGGAAGAGGAATAGACCATTTAGTATTTCGCGTCTGCTGTGCCATTTCTGCTATTTGTCTCCAAGAAATAAAATTTGGTGCGCACTCAGTTTGAGAGCTAAGCAATGGTTTGCAAGGTCTCTGAGTAAATGGTCAAAATACCTACCAGAGTTTCATTAAGGATGGGGTGGGGGCAATTCAGGGCAAATGAGATAAAATACAAAATAAACCTTGAACTTTCCCCTGGATTTGCAGGGCGGCTGAGAACGGCTGAGAACATGGCAGAATTTTGGGCATAAGTAAATTATGCGCTCAACTCCAATGCACCCAGATTTCCTTGAACTTTTATGGCCATCTTTCAATCCCTCCACTCAAATGCATTCCTGCAGAGAAAGCTGGTCGTGCCTCCAAATTACAGAGCCCACCGCACAAATTTCCTGCAGCTGCATTTTTCTCAAGTACTCCCTTCAAATTATGAGCAGATTTTCAGGCGTAGCAGGAAACTAGGCAACTTTTTAAATGCCTGTTGCAATTTTTCCTCGGAGACCTGGTCTTAATTTATTTTCAGAATACATTTTATGGCATGAATATAAGTGACATTAAAAATCTAATTGCTGCTTCGATATCAGGCAATTAAACATGTGCGTACTGTGCATGAATGATGGCTGAATAAGTTGAAACTATAATTTTCATACTGTGGTATATTTTTCTTGGGGCCCCGATTGTTTATACTGATTTATACCCATTTTACATTCGGACATATTCTAATAATTTTGACACTGTCAAAATGGAAGTATTTTCAGATCCAATCTCTAGGTTGTACACAGAGTAAGTTCCAGATCCACTTCTTTTTTTTAATATGAATGTTTTCTTCCTAATTAAGGGGCAATTTAGAGTGGCCAATCCACTTACCCTCCACATCTTTTGGGTTGTGGGAGTGAGACCCACGCAGACACAGGGAGAATGTGCAAACTCCACACGGACAGTGACCTGGAGCCGGGTACGAACCCGGGACCTCAGCGCCATGAGGCAGCAGTGCTAGCCACTACGCCACCCCAGATCCACTTCCGCACAACTGCATATTAGGAACCCTAGAATGCTTGCAAACAGTAACATCCTGTTGTTCAGAGAGGGTTTGGCTAAAGATCAGTGAAGAAAGACTACACAAATTCCATTTGATTCAATCATTGCTACATACATGTAATTGGTCTGGAAAATGGGATTAGAATAAATAGGTGCTTGATGGCCAGTGCAAAAGCGATGGGCTGAAGGGCCCCTTTTTGTGCTGTAAAACTCTATGCCTATGATTCTGCGAAGCAAGCCATGCTTAAGAATGTTGGGAATCTTGGTGGGGCGGCGGAGGGGGGTGGAATTCCCATAGGGGTGTAACGGGGAATGGGGAAATAATAGAGAAAATTATGGCCATTTGTGCACCCATTTTGCTGATGTCAATTTCATAGAATCAGTGAAATACACCAAAGGAAGAGTTCACTTGGTGGCCCATCATGCCTCTGCGTATGTTTCCTGCCAATCCTATTAGCATATACTGGATCATAAAAGTGGGCTTAAATCAGTGTAAATAATTGGGGCCCGAGGGAAGCACAGAACTCAGGCCATATTTCTTTAGGAATGAAAATTCAAGTTTGAAGCCATCTAATCATTAGTCACGGACATTAGGCACAGCTTGTTTAAGAACCTGCAATCAGGGAAGCTTTCCAATTTTTAATGTCACACATACTGATGCCATAAAAATGCATTCAAAAAAACAAAATACAGGACAGGTCTCAGTAAGGATACATTAATAAGAAATTATGAGAAATAAGACTATTTCCTGCCATGCCTAAAATTCTCGGAATAATTTTGAACCCCTTCTGAACCAGTGTCATTCCAAGAAATTAGGCAAAGGACGGAGCCATTATTATGAGCCAAGATACTTTCACCCAGAGACACATGTAATCAGGGCAGAAAGCAAATACCCAGCAGACATTTTCAAAGTCTTCCCCAGTCAAATAAGATGGTGAATGTTTCTGAGTAAATTTGGGAAGTATGGTCATTAAGCACCCACATTTCCCCAATTTCCAATGAATATCTACTTTATGCCCTGGTTACATGTGCCTCTGGGAGAAATACACAGTGAGGTCCACCCATTTGTCCCTAAACTCTTTTCATTATGTATTCTGTTTAAACCACACGCTTCCGTTCTTGTTTAATTAATTTGTTTACAACTACTAATTTGATGTTTTAACAACATGGGAATGTGAGGATCTCTTTAATGCTGACGGTAGCGACGGAGCTCAACTTGCTGCATGAGCTTCTAAGGGCCAGCCTCTTATGTGAATGGGATTCCTTTGGGATATTGTGCTGTAGTGCAGCCCGAGGCTACTTATTGCCATGAAAACCATTACAGTACAAATATCGGCTGCAATGAAAGGCAGTAGTTTATTTAATGGACCAGAAACTTCAAATAAAAGTGTTTTTCATTCTATCCCCACACAATATTTATTTAAAACTGCATTTTAACTCCATGTTGTGCAGGTTACAAACCAGCTGTGTGGCAGCATCAGCCAGTAATCCTCGTCCTCTTGTTCACTGGTGTCACTTGCAAAGGTCTGTTGCCCAGTCACTTCCATGCTTAATTAGTAAGCAACTTCAACACTACCAGCTTAGAGAAGATGGTTCTTTCGCTATTTGTTTTCTCTAGCCCATGGTAATAGTATCTTCATTATATATATTTGATATCACAACTCCCTCTCAATGCCCCAGAATGAATTACTCCAAGAAAATGTGTAGACTACAGCTGCCTGTGACAGGAAAATGCAAGTGAATAGAAAACTGCAGGCGTTGTGGAAATCAATGCCTCAGTCACCAGCAGCTGTAGCTGGAGCCTGAAAGCTATCCTTTACCTTTCTCGCCCAATAAGACAGTTTTGCTCATGTAGTTTGGTGCTCTGGTCATGGCTAATGAATAACAATGAGGCAATCAAACAAACCATGAAGAATGAGGGTAAAAAGATTTAATAACCAGTTCATTAAAAGCTTTGCGAAAAATAATTGCAATTCTGCTATAAAGATGGATCATCAATTTCTGGCAGATATTTTCAAAGTCTTCCCCGGTCAAATAAGACGGTGAAGGTTTCTGGAAATCTGGGAGGGAGGGCATAAAGAGGCACAGAGGGCTGCAGCGATCAACCTTCTTTTAATCATGGCTACTGCACTCAAAAGAACATCGTGGGCTACTGATCCTGCACCTAGGCAATTTGGATTGCCCAGGCACAGTGAATGGAGGAAAGCCAAATGGGCAGGATCATATTTCCAACAGAGAGGCATCCCTGGATTATTCATCCTTGTAGATTGACGGACAGGGCTACCTGGCAAGATGTTTTCCTTCCTTTGCCGTACCCACATTATCCAGCAAGCCCAAGAATAGGTACAGAAATAGAAAAATGAACACCACAATAACATACGATTTTGTTGAATCAAATGGACTAATTCACCCGCATCATTCCAGACTCTATCATAGATCAATGTTTTCATGGAATTCATCTACTAATTCAACAAACATTGCCATTGTCTAAATGCAAAACCCAGATTCCAATTGTTTGTCTTAATTCAGTACTTTCTCAACCTTTTCCTATTGTGGCTCCATTTTGGAGTTTCAAAATTGCTATGCCCCCAAAGTGAGAGCAGGAGGTGGGTGGGGAGAGGGTACAGCTCAGAGAGCAGAGGGGGTAGAACTGTGAGGAGGGTGATTAAGGGTTGTGAGAATGGGGTGATATAGGTGGGGGGCTGGAGAGAAGCTAACTATATTTTTTTTGTAAAATATTTTTATTCACCATTTTTACATTTTCTTCAAAATTTACACCCCACCAACAAGCAGTAAACGGTAACAAATACAAAGTCAATTCCCTTATCAACAACAATGATCCCATCCTCCCACCACCCCAAACAACGCCCCCCCTGGCAGTATAAGCATCAAATAAAACAAACCCTCCCACAGTGGGACAAACAAAGGAGAAAAAAAACGAAAAAAAGATAAGGAATCAGGAATCGCTTATGGTCACCGTTGACCAATAAAGTCCCCCCCTCCCCCTAACATTCAATGCCATCCAATCCCCGAAAGAGTACCGTACATGACACCCACGCATTGCAAGCCCTCCCTCCCCTCCCCGACTCCTCCCCTCCACTTCCTTTTACAAAACTCCTCCCCCAACCTCTGTTCCTTCCCCCCCAACTTTCCACCCTGGCTAGACGCATCGGAACCTGTTCTGCCAGACTCCGATGGCCGCAGCCCCTCCCCCCACCTCACTCCCGTTCACTGGCCGACTTAAACCGGCCAGCGTGGAGGCCCCCGACCGGGTCTCTTTCCCCCTTTCCCAGTCCCAGGAAAGCCAAGAAATCCCCTTTAGCACACAAACCCCGCATACACACCCAAGCCCCAAAGAACCATCATTGCAAGCGAAAGTCCCATCTCTTCCCTTGTCCAAGTATATACGTTAGCTCATTTAGCACATCCACCAACCGCAGTGAAAAAATACAGCTGCATGAGGCTACATCGGTACATGTCCACTTCTTAATTCAGCCACAGTCCTTCTGCCTTCGCAAACTCCTCCGCTGCTTCCGCCTTCCCAAAATAAAAGTCCTTGGATTTGTAGATCACCCTCAGCTTAGCTAAGTATACTATGCCGCATTGCACCTTACTGATGTACAGTGCCTTCTTCACCCGACTGAAGACACCCGCCTCCTCGCCAGCTCTACCGTATGGTCCTGATATATGTGTATGCCAGCTCCAGCCCACTGTACCACCCGCTTCTGCTTTGCCCAGCACAGGACCTTCTCCTTCACACTGTACCTACGAAAACACAAAGTTACTATTCTTGGCGGCTCACTCTCCTTTGGTACAGGCCTCCACGACCGGTGAGCCCGATCCAGTTCATATCGGGAGGGATCATCCCCCTCCCCCAATAGCTTCGCCGACATCGTGGCAAAATACTCAGTCGGCCTCGGGCCTTCCACTCCTTCGGGAAGACCCACAATCCTCAGATTCTGTCACCTGGATCTGTTTTCCAAGTCGTCCATTTTGGCTCACAGATCCTTGTTGATCTCCATCACCTTCCGCATCTCCTTCCCCCATCGAGGTAATTTAACCACTGTGCTACAATAATGTCTCTTCCACTTCCTTCAGCGCCTCGCCTTGCTCCTGCACCTTGGCCACTGCGCTCGATACCGCCGCCCTCACCGGGGCAATTGCCTCCTCCACCGGCACTTTCAATACCCCATCTCCTTCCTCATCGCCTTCATATGCTTTGTGAACTGCCTTTCGAGTTCAACGGCCATCCCCTTAGTCATTTCTTCAGCCGTGGGCAATGCGACCTCCCCTGGTGCCCCAGCCTCCACTTTTCTTGCCGTCCCCGCGGTAACCATTCCACTCCCCGAAGGACTTTCAGCTGCTTTTTTCACAGCCGTTTTTGTACTTGTTTTTGACATTTCCCTTCACTGTGCCTTGTCCCTGCTTTTGCCGCCTCTGTAGCCCCTGGGACCGCGCATTAATCTCCGAAAATGCCGTTCCCGAACAGGAGCCCTCCAATATGCGGCAGCCTCCCGCTCGCCGTCACCGGAAGTCCGGTAACTATATTTTTTAACCTACTGTTCCTCAGGCTCTGTTGGAGGCAGAAGTTGGGCCTTGGAGGAGAATTCATTAAGCTCCGCCCATCAGACCAAAGCAAGAGAAAACAAAAATCGGGGGCATGCATATGTCAAAGGCTTTGGAGCCAAACCCAGGCCTGTCCCATCGGTGTCTCTGCTCCATAGTTGCCATTTCTGCCACAGAGGAATGGGAGCTCACGACCCCAACTGTTCCCATGATCCTACCGGGGGGGGGGGGGAGGCGGGGTTCGCGACCCACAGTTTGAGAATCCTTGTTTTAAATCTTGAGAAAAATGTAGTTTAGTGTAAAGCCAATGCAAAACTTTATCCGATCGTACTATCAGAACTAATACCCTTTACGGTGGGAGTAAAGAGGGCCATGTATCTTGGCGATTAAATTCTTCAAAATTATCAGCGACTTCAAGACAATACAAACATCAGAGCGATGACAGTCATAACATCTGACATCGACATACTGGGGTCTATCTAATGTCTGATTATGCATGCAGCATGAACTTTTATCGACCATCAGCTTTTTCACTGTCCACAGTGTTAGCATGGCAGTTGGATCAGATCGCTTTCTCTGTATTACAGGACTCAGTAGAGGTATTCTGGAGGTAAACTGCGGGAGTTATACTCAACTTAGTGGTTGAGTAAACCTTTTATGCCACCAATGGTATCTCATACTTGAGAATCCTAAACTATTAAATATCAGCCTCGAGAGAAGTTGTGGATTATCTGCTCTATTTTGGTCAGGTCGGTAGTAATTTATCGTGCTCTATTATTCAACGTACTGCTAACCTGCTAAGTAAGGTTATTTATATGCAGAGATAAATTTGCCATTTTGGAGAATCTTTCATTGCTGCTCCTTTGTCTGACCACTCTTGGAACTGGCTATTATGAAGAAATGGCTTTGCTGAAATACTTTTATTAGTAAATTGGAAAAGAAGGCAGCAATCTCTATCTTGTAACAAAAAGAAACTGTGCTGACTCAAGCTCCAAATTGTGACATGCTTTAAATGTTCTTTCGATTAACCTCCGAGGACTTATGTAGCTTAATTTTAATTTTCACTAGCAGCAAATGTTCTCAGAACAATTTAATAAGCTAAATTTGTTCAGAATGGTTTGATAACTTAGATATCACTGGGTGTTTATGTTTGTTACTGCTGGATTATGAATACTCTAATCTAATTAGGTCCCTACCAAACCAATTCTACACAAGAGCAATTGTATAATTTCTATCATCAGATCTGGTAAACCGGTCTCTAATTAAGAATCACTGTTCTGCTCTGATATTGATCAAAGAGCTGCCTCTTCAAGGGGGTATTGACTATTTCCTTTAGACCTATTGATGCCTAAACGTCTGAATGGTTTAGCACCACTGTACATATCTAAAGGAATTTCAATATGTGCAATCAATTTCAGTTGGAAGACTAGACCTTGTTGCAGTCTTAATTGTACACGCCCACATGCAGATAAAAGTCAGGTGTGTGTGTGCTTTCTGTCATCAGTTGAAATCGGTTTGATTTTAAAATCAATACTCACATAAATTTCTGCCCCATAAAAGCCATCCTGGTACACAACTCTGCAAAGAAATAGGAAGCGTCATGAATTATATTTTGCATGCTTGATTACAAAACATCTCCCATCAAACCTGGGTGTGATCAGAGGACAGTACTCCACTAATGAGCAAACCCTTCAACTGCAACATCCAGGCCACACTCACACCAAGCCTCCCCAGAAGGCATGGAGAGTTTGAAATGATCAAGCAACTGAGATTTTTATATTTGGCTTTCAACCCATTGTGGACACGATAAGCAACAACACAAAGGCCTGATTTTGGCAGTTCTTGACTGGCATTCTCCAGGCTGTGTAGGAACTTGTGCTCTATGGATACAGTGCACAATGGAGAAGATTTGAGGCCTTCATACAAGCCACAGCTTAAATCCTGAGCGCCTGAAGGTACTTATTAATCAGGATTTTCCTCCTCCCAAAAAACCCTTCAAATCAAGAGTAGGTTTCACTAACCCACAGTGATGAAGCTTAATTGAGAAATTTGCAGTAGCATGATCTCTCGCTGGTTGGAGAGAAATATAAAGCATTCCCCAACTTTGAATTGTAGGATTGATGGCATTCAAATTGCCCTGGCTTTCTGGCTGGATGAGGATCCCTGCTGGTAAATACATACTTCTATAAACTGAGGGCTTCCTTGATGCTTCAGACTAATGTAGAGGAGAGGAGATGCGTGCCAAGAACAAGGCCAAAATATAGCTCACTGTGTACGACAGGAATTATATACAAAACACTCATTTACCAACAACAAGTTGTTGACTGAAAGCTGAACTGCTAGGACATCGTGCTAGGAATATATTATTTGGAACGCTCAGCTACTAATGATTTTCTTTACAGATGTTCTTACAGTTTAGATTATATATGAAGCATCAATAATAAATATCAGATGATCTTAAGAAGTTTGATGGAGCTGAAGTTCATTTGCAGTTCTTTTTATCCTCGGGTGACAGCTGATTTTTTATGAAAAACTTTAGTCTCGTTTTCATTTTAGAAATGTGTGAGATTCGCAAACCTAATGAGAATTTTCCCATACGTGGATTTAGAGAATTGTACAACTTAATTTCTCAGGATATAAAAAAAAAAACAGGAACAGTCATCTCAAATGATAATGCTCGGCTTCAAAAGTAGTTTAATTACAAGAGCCAACTAATGACTCGGTCAGTCGAATCCAAAGTACCACTTAAGATGTGAACTTTTACACAAAATGCTGTGAACTTTTACACAAAATGCTAGTGGAACATAGGAGTATGTCATTCAGCCCCGCCAGCCTTTCCACATTCAATTAGAGCATGGCTGTTGTGTACTTCAACTTTATTTACTTACTTTTGCTCCAGATTTCCACGAGCATCATTTTACACAAAGCATTTCTTGGTTTCACTCCTAACCCGCTGAACTTTAATTTTAAGATAATACCCCCTTTTCTGGATTCCACCAAAGAAAGTAATTCCTCTGTATAGTTACTTGACCAAATCTGTTAATCATTTTATAAACCTGAAATACAACACACCTAAACACAAGGGAATACAAATGAACTATACCTGTCCACATAATTCAACACTTTGAAAGAATTTCATTTCAGTGATTCTGCGGGTCATCACATCCAAGATCGATCTAGCATTCCAGTGGTGCGGCATCCAGAACTGAACATCCTACCACATGAGAGGCCACAAAACTAAGTGCCATCTTCAGACTTGGATAAACGACTCTCTATTCCTTCATCCAAGTCATTAAGTATAGAAGATGAAGGGTGATCTAATTGAGGTGTTTAAGATGATTAATGATTCAGTAACATAATTCCCTCTAATTTCACTTTGATGCACTGCATAGCTCCTTTACGATTGCTGGGCATCTTTCACATATGGAGGTCTCAAAGGGACCACTTCTTGTTTGTCCCCGTGTGGTAAATTCTGGACTACCTGCTCAGTGTAGAGGGAACATCAGTTGATGGATGGGTCAATAGAAAGAAACTATTTCCTCCGGTGATAGAGTCCAAAGCATAACCTTCAAAATGGTAGGTTTTCAGGGATCAGGAAGTCATTCTTCTCACAAAGGGTAGTGGAAATCAGGATCTGTTTTCCCCAAGAAGCTCTTGAAGTAATGTCAAAACTGAGATTCATTGAGCTTATTAGGTATTGATGCTTATAAAACCAAGGCAGGTAGATAGAGTTAGGATATGGATCACCCTTGATCAAAATGAATGGAGGGGGAAGCTTTAGGAGCAAAATGGCCTATTCCTGCTCCTAGCTTCTGTGATCCGATTAATTTGTCAGGCTGCAAGAAAGATCCTGGGAAACACCATTTGTCCCATCCTGCCAATCAGCAAATGTCTCCTTTATCCCTACTTTCTACCTCCCAACCAATCACTAAACCATGTCATAAGGTTACCTTCAATCCTTGAGGTTTCAGCTTTGCTAATTATCTTATGCTTGTGTAAGTCCAAATAGTCAGCAACCGGGACCACTCTCCTATCCACCATGACCTCCATAAAATATTCAACTCGATCAATCAGACACAATCTACCCTTCACAGGGTGTCGGGAACCGGTTTAGCTCAGTGGGCGAGACAGCTGGTTTGTGATGCAAAGCAAGACCAGCAGTGCAGGTTCAATTCATATCCCAGCTGAGGTTATTCACCTTCTCAACCTTGCCTCTCCCCTGAGGTGTGGTGATCCTCAGGTTAAATCATCACCAGTCAGCTCTCCCCCTCAAAGGAGAAAGCAGCCCATGGCCACCTGGGACTATGGTGATTTTACTTTCACAAATCTAGGCATATTCTTATCCAATTTGTCAATTCTGTTCCCCAACGATAGACGCCAGTAACTTTCCCTTCATTGATGCAAAGCCAACACGTTTGTAGCTCCCTGGTTGCTCCCTCCTTCTTAAATATGGAGTCGTATGAACAATTTGTCAACTGAATGGTGCAGTTTTGGAATGGGGACGGCGTTGGCAAATTGTGACTAATATCCGCACCTATATATCTCCACCTGGGTGGAAATTAACTGCTGTTGAAAACTTGCCTATCTTATTACAAGTATTATTTACTTGTATTAAACAATGTTCCCCTCCAGTGATATTTTAAAATTCCACTGTACTAATGCTATAGAACCATAGAATTCCTACAGAGCAGAAGGAAGGCATTCAGCCCATTGAATCTGTCCCGACCCTCTGAAAGAGCACTCTGCCGAGGCCCACTCCCCCGCCTTATTCCCATAACCCCACCTAACCTGCACACCCTTGGACACTTAAGGGGCAATTGATCATGGCTAATCCACCGAACCTGCCCATCTCTGGACTGTGGGAGGAAACCGGAGCACCCGGAGGAAACCCAGGCAGTCACGGGGAGAATGTGCAAACTCCACCCAGACAGTCACCCGAGGCCAGAATTGAACCCGGGTCCCTGGCGCTGTGAGGCAGCAATGCTAACCATTGCACCAACGTGTTATGACGTGCTTTCCTCTCACTAGAAAAAATAATTTTTCCCGTTATATTCTCACCTGCTCCTGCTTTTGTCAATTTCCATTTCTTGACGATTTAGAACACATTTTTGCTGTTAGCTTTGACATCCCTTGGAAGTTCTTATATCCCTTTTTACAGCTTTATTGCTTTCTTTGTATCCCTTTGTTGCTTTTAATAGCTCGCCAAGCCTGCTGAATTTCCACTTCACCTTGTATTGTAAAGCTTTTTCGATTTATCCTCTGAAGTCTGTCAAATTCCTCAGTACGTGTAACAACAACTCGTCCTCAGAGTGAAACTAAATTTCCAGCTCTCGGAGGACAGAGCTGATGTTTCAGCCATAGGATCCAGACTAGTGGATTACCGGCTTGCTGATTACAAACACAGGGAGGTGAGTTGGTGGGAATAGCTAGACGTAGCTTAATTTGCAGCTTGCAACAAAGTCCTATCTAAATCAACTAGAATAAATATTTCATTGATTATAATTAAATCATCCACTGACTCAGTTATAAAGAGAATTTTGAGGTATTGTAATCAGGCAGCCAGCTATCTAATATTTTTGTTTCAGTGCCTGCCGGTTTTCATGCCTGAAGCGTTTTTTCCCAGGGTTGGAGCAGCTTATAAAGGGGTATATGTGGGTGGCTGAACTCCCCAGATTCGAAGGGGGGGGTCTTACAGAGGGAAAGGCGGGGGGGGGGGGGTTGACAAGGCCGAACATGGGCCGCGATTCTCCGCTCCCGCGCTGGTTGGGAGAATCGCCTGGGTCGCCAAATTTTCCCGGGTCCTCCCCCCGGCGCTGTCCACACCTGGTCGCTGCCGGCGGGAACAGCGCGGGAACGCTGGGGGGGGGGGGGGGGGGGGGGCGGGGATCCTGCACCGGGGGGGGGGCCTCAAATGGGGTGTGGCCCGCAATCGGTGCCCACCGATCGTCGGGCCGTCCTCTCTGAAGGAGGCCCTCCTTTCTTCCGCAGCCCCGCAAGATCCGCCTGACATCTTCTTGCGGGGCGGACTCGGAGAGGACGGCAACCGCGCATGCGCGGGGGGCGGCGCCAGCCACGTCATGTATGCGGCGCCGCCTTTACGCGGCGCCAAGGCCTGGCGCGCGTAAATGACGCGGCGCCGCTCCTAGCCCATTATCGGGCCCTGAATCGGCCGGGATAGGAGCCGTTTCGCGCCGTCATGAACCTCGACGGCGTTCACGACGGCGCGAACACTCTGTCTCCATTTCAGAGAATCCCGCCCCTGTTGTTTTAATGCGGAGAAGGCGTTAGGTTGGTTCGGGGACCAGGAGGGTGCCTGGTTATGGATAGTGTCGGGATCACGTAAGGGGTCGTGTCTGGGGGCGACGGCCTCTCTGCCGTTCGCTCTGGGGAAGTATTTGTCGAATCCGATTATCTCCACATTAAAGATATGGTGGCAGCTCTGCCAACGTTTCTAGCTGGAGAGGCTGTCATGGTGGTCCCCCATCTGCAGGAATCATTTATTCCAACTGGGAAATTTGATGCCACTTTCAGGGGGTGGAAAGGTAAGGGGCTGGAGAAGGTAAAGGACCAATTTTTGGAGGCTCGGTTTGCTGACATGGGAGGGGCTGAGGGAGAAAGCAGGCCTTGGTGGGGTGGATATGTTTAGGCACTTTCGAGTGCATTACTGGGTCTGGGCGCTTTTCCAATGTTCTTGGGGGTGCCGCCATCCACCTTGCTGGAAAGGATTCTCTCCTGTGCGGGGTCAGAGGAGGGCAGTACATCTGGGTTGTATAGTCGGATCATGGGGGAGCAGCAGGTCTCAGTGGAGGAGGTGAAGGCTAGGTGGGAGGAGGAGCTGGGTGGCATTTTGGAGGAGGAGGTGTGGAGTGAGTCTCTCCGCAGAGTGAATGCTACGTCATCCTGCGCGAGGCTAAGTTTGATACAACTCAAGGTGGTGTTCAAGGCACACCTCACCTAGGCCAGAATGAGTGTTTTTTTTTTAAGGGGTTGAGGATAGGTCGAGCGGTGCTCAAAAGGGCCTGTGAACCACGTGCACATGCTCTGGTCCTGCCCCAAATTGGTGGGTTTTTGGGGGTCTTTTTCAACACCATAGCAGCAATTTCAAATGTGGATTCGGAGCTCTGTCCATTTTTTCAATATATAAAAGGTAAGAGAGAGGCAAAAATAGACATTGGACACCTGGAAAATTAGCTGGAGAAGGAGTAATAGGAAGCAACAGAATGGCAGAACAACTAAATAGTTACTTTACAACAGTCTTCACAGTGGAAGACACCAGTGGGATACCAGAGCTTCAGGAGAGGTGAGTATAAATGTCATCCCTAAGGATCTCTTGGGATACTGAAAGGTCTGAAGGTGGATAAATCACCTGGACCGGATGGACTACACCCCAGGGTTCTTAAGGAAATAGCTGAGGAGATTATGGAGGTATTGGTGATGATTTTCAGGAATCACTGGAGGCAGGGAGGGTCCCAGAGGGCTGGAAAGTGGCTAATGTAACACCACTGTTTAAGAAGAGAGGGAGGCAGAAGTCAGGAAATTATAGGCCGTTTAGCCTGACTTCGGTCATTGGTAAGATTTTAGTGTCCATTATTGAAGATGAGATTGCGGAGTACTTGGAAGTGCAAGATAAAATAGGACTCAATCAGCATGATTTCCTCAAGAGGAGGTCTGTTAGAATTCTTTGAGGATGTGACAAGGAAGTAAGACAAACGAGAGCCAGTGGACATGATCTATTTAGATTTCCTGAAGGCTTTTAACAAGGTGCCATATAGGAGGCTGTTAAATATGTTGAGAGCCCATGGCGTTAAGGGTAAGATACTGGCATGGATAGAGGATTGGCTGACTTGCAGAAGGCTGAGAGTGGGGATAAAGGGATCTTTTTCAGGATGGCAGCCGGTGACTAGTGGCGTGCCTCAGGGGCCTGTGTTGGGACCACAACTTTTCACAATATACATTAATGATTTGGAAGAAGGAACTGAAGGCACTGTTGCCACGTTTGTGGATGATACAAAGATATGCATAGTGACAGGTAATATTGAGGAAGCAGGGAGGCTGCAGAAGGACTTGGACAGTTTCGGAGAGTGGGAAAAGAAGGGCCAGATGGAATACAATGTGGAAAAGTAATAATAATAATTAATAATCGCTTATTGTCACAAGTAGTTTTGGGCCCTGTATCTAAGAAAGGATGTTCTGGCATTGGAAAGGATCCAGAGGATGTTTCCACTAGTAGGAAAAACTAGAACCCGAGGCCACAGCCTCAGATTGAAGGGACAATACTTTAAAACAGCGATGAGGAAGAATTTCTTCAGCCAGAGGGTGGTGAATCTGTGGAACCCACTGCCACAGAAGGCTGTGGAGGCTAAATCATTGAGTGTCTTTAAGACAGAGATATATAGATTCTTGATCAATAAGGGGATCAGGGGTTATGGAGAGAAAGCAGGAGAATGGAGATGAGAAACATATCAACGATGATCGAATGGTGGAGCAGACTTGATGGGCCGAATGGCCTAATTCTGCTCTTATGTCTTATAGTCGTGATATTTGGGGTGTCAGACCAGCTTGAAGTGAGGACTGGAGTGACGGTGGATGCTCTGGCCATTGCCTCATTGTTGGCTAGACGATGGATTCTGCTGAGTTGGAGGCAGGCAACAACTCCCAGTGCCACAGCGTGGCTGGGGGACTTGATGGAGTTCTTGCACCTCAAGAAGGTCAGGTTCACAGTGAGAGGAATGATTGACAGGTTCTATCGCAGATGGCCACCGTTTCTATTGCATTTCAAGGATCTGGTTATTGGTAGCTGTTGGGTGGGTGATATATTGGTGGGGGGGTTATAATTGTTGGTGGGGTTTTTGTTTTAATATGTCTGTTGAGGTTGTTGATACGTGTTACTGTTCGATTGTTGTTTGTGTATAAAATTTAAATAAAAATATTTTTCAGATAAAAGAAATGGAACAAAGTGAACAAACTAGTTTCATAAGTTGTGCTCATGTTTCTGCGAGTATAAAAAGAGAGGATAAAAACAAGTAAACGAATATGCACAATCCTCCCAGTCTAGACAATCAACAACATTGTGGAGGGTGGAAGAGAATAATTAACCACATTGGTAGTGAAAAGTAAGAACTTCAAATATAAATTGGGGACAAATAATTTTCCTATTAAAACTTTAATTAAAATGCGATCCAATTATGCATCTCTGCTGAGTAAAACAGGCAATCTTTCAAAAGTAAATTTGCCCTCCGTATCTCTCATTAACCAAGTTGTACTGTATCATTTCAACTTTGTTGCAGTCTCATTTGAAGCATTTTTCCAATAGTTTACTTTGAAATTCGTAACATTTATTGCTTCTACGTTTTAAAAAAAAATTAAGACTGTCCTCAAAAAGGGAAAGTGGACTGGGATAGCCACTAAATTACAGGGAATTTAACTCCAGGGCCAAGAACTAGGTTAAATGACTGGCGTGGAGAGAAGGTCAGTTCCTTTGTAGTCAGTGTAGCAAAATTGTAAGCCCAATTTTTGATAAATGGGTTTACAATTGTAGCACACTCAGTGTTCCATGGAAGCCTTTCCCCATCGAGGTGTCAAATATCGAAGTCAAAGAGCTTACACAGACACAAGTTCTTTCACCAAATACTTGCTGTTTACAGAATTTGTATGTAGTCTATTGTAAATGACTCGCTGGTGAAAAGGAAGATAGCACCATCGACATATCATTACAACACAAATGCAGATATATAGCACATCACAGGATCATGGCTGGCAATACTATAGCCTAATGAAAAACTAATCTTAGTGCGAACGGAACGAGCCCCAAACAGCTATCAGTGTAAATCTATTAATCAGTGTACAGTGACGGAAATTAAATTCATAGAAAGTTTCTTTCACTGGGCACTTGATAATGGGCCATAAAATAAAAAAGATCTGCCAAGTCTAGAATGCTGTCAGCTTTGTGCTGATACTTACGCTCCATACGTGGGGATTGGTGGTGGTGGGGGGGCAGCGCGGAAGGTGTTGTAAACAGCGCGACCTCGCCCCCGTAAATGAGCTCCTCTGTAGGCCACAGCTGCTCCAGCTCCAGGGTATGGAAAACCAGTCACTAGAGACAGAGGGGAAAATCAGGTTTACTAGATTGCTTTGCATTCATTACAACTCAATTAGAAGCTAAATTGATTAAGTGTTTCGTATGAGCACTCATTTGATTGATCTCATTATGCAGCATATTGCTCACAAAGATGTAAAACATTCCTTACAAAATGTTTCTTAAAAGTTGCGTCTCTCAGGTGCCGACCGAAGAAATTCTGCGAAGTGCTTCACAGGGTTAGTGGGGAAAAGATAATGGACACCGAGCAGCAAGGGGGAAAGCCACAAAGAGGCTGAAAGTGTAATTCGGGGGAAATGGGTCTCACAGGTGTTTTTGGTGTTATGTAGAAGGAAGGAGGTACAAACTGCTGGACAAGAGTGATGTGCTATCAATGAACACAAGATGAGTAGTGAACGTAACTGAGGCTTTAATAAGCTGAGCAGAAAGCCTCCTGGCCTGTGATCCCGAACTGGGACAGGGCCGGAGGTCGGCCACCTTTATACCGAGCCCGAGGGGAGGTGGAGCCATCAGGCGGTGGTTTACCACATTACATGTAATACAGTAGCAGGTTACCACAATACATATAATATATTAACAGTGGTTTACCACAAAGAGCATTCCAGATGATGTGGGGGCTCCCAGCTGCAGGAGCAGCCAGCAATGTTGAAGTGAGGAGAAGGGACTAGACTGGTGTCCAGAGGATGTGCACAGAGCTGGAGAAAGTTTCTGAGGCGGTGAAAGATTCAAAGGTGAGGAACAAGAGCCCTCGGGTCAATGTATTGGGGGAATGAAGAGCTGGTGGCAATGTCAAAGATGAGAGTGATGAAAATGTCAGCCTTGGTGTGGTAAATGTGTAGCATGGTGTACTGGATGAGTTTTATTTTGTGAATAGTGAAGACCAGTAAGAGAAAGTTACCCTGAGATAATAAAGGTATGAATCAGAGTTTTGGTGCAGGTTCGATGGGTCGAATAGCTTCCTTCTACATTGCAGGGATTTTATGGATTCTGAAGGCAGATGAGTGCATAAAGGAAATGAAAGAAAGTGGTTGCAGTGATAAAGAAAATTTGGGTGGGATAAACACTGAGTTCTGGGCTGAGCAACGCAACAAGACTCCAAACTTTGCACCCAGCCAAAGGTGGCAGGCAGGGAGGTCTATGGATTTGAGACTGGGGGTGAGTAACTACGATTGAAGTGGTAAATGTATATCATCTGCTTATGTAGTTTGCATTGATGCTACAGAGTGAGGCAGAATGAAATATAATTTGTGCACAACATTAAAGTTTTAAGCATTTTGCTGTTCATTCATTTAAAGTACTCTGCCCTCTGTGATGCCGTTGTTACAAGTGCCAGTAAGTGCAACAACCCTCATTGATGGCTTAGAGTGATTAATCCCTGGTGCCGTTGACCTTCCTTAGCTATCTTTTTGCTGCCTCCACCAATACTGAACCAGTAAATGTAACAGTTGCTGGTTGAAGATACTTTATTGCCAAGTTTAGCAGTTTCACAGATGAATTAACTCTGATGCAGCAGCAAAGATGAATTCTAGCCTTTTCAGCAAGCTCATTAGCAAGGCCTTTAACAGGAGGTTTCGAAACAAAACATAAATTTCACTTCCTTTAGGCGGAAGACAAGAAGTAACAGAGATGGTAAAAAAATAGGCAGGTTCAATGTACCTCCTGCTTACTCTAGTTTTACCACCCATCTGCCATTGGGGCTGGCAATAATCCAGCAAAGAAAGCATCTGGCAACCAACATAACCATTCAAAGGACTTACAAACTTATCTTCTTGGAACATGATCGGATACCCCTTTGTGAATGAGCCATTTTTCAGAGTCAAGTGATCTAGGCTTTTGAGTGTTTTTAAAATGTTTTTTTATTTCTTTCTCAGAATCAGAAAGCCAAAGCACAGGGCAAACCTCAATCCATCTCATTGCTTGCCCCCAAAAACCAACTCAAATTGAATCCAATTTATAGTCCCCACAAGAGAGTTACACCAGATCCAAGCTGACAGGCAAAGACACCACTCCACGGGCGCGATTCTCCACTCCCACGCCGGTTGGGAGAATCGCCTGGGCCGCCAAAATTTCCGGGGCCGGTCCAACACCCTCCCGCGATTCTCACAAGCGGCGGGAACGGCCCGGTCGTGTTTCGCGGGCCGCAGGCCGGAGAATCGCTGGAGACACTGAAAATGGCGATTCTCCGGCACCCCCGCTATTCTGAGGCCCGGATGGGCCGAGCGGCCAGGCCAAAACGGCGGGTTCCCTCCGGCGCTGTCCACACCTGGTCGCTGCAGTCGTGGGCAGTGCGTGACGGCCTGTGGGGGGGGGGCGAGAGGGGATCTTGCACCGGGCTTCACCTGGAATGTGGGGTGGCCCGAGATCGGTGCCCACCGATCGTCGGGCCGTCCTCTCTGAAGGAGGACCTCCTTCCTTCCGTGGCCCCGCAAGATCTGTCCCCCATCTTCTTGCGGGGCGGACTTAGAGAGGACGGCAACCACGCATGACGCCCATTATGCGGCGCCGGCCGCGTCATCTATGCGGCGCCGCTTTTACGCGGGCGACAAGGCCTGGCGCATGTAGATGACGCGGCCCCGATACTGGCCCATTGTCAGGGCCTGAATCGGTCGGGACCGGGGCCGTTCCGCACCGTCGTGAACCTCGACGGCGTTCACGACGGCGCGGCCACTTCGGCGTGGGTGTGGAGAATCCCGCCCCACATCTTGGGGCCTGATCCACACTTGATCTTAGCCCAAAGGCCGAGAAGCAATGCCACGTTTGTACTTTTTAAATCTGAGTGTATATCTCTCGTCACGGGAACATACAAACACATGCCAGGTGTAAAATCGACCCATTATCCAGTTTCTTTAAGCCGCCAATGCTAAGGGGAGCTCTTTCAAATCTTCAGGCTCATAAAATTAAACAGAAGTAATGGACGAGTAAGAAATAAAAAGTCAACGAGAACTTTGCCTGGGTTTCGTGGAAATGGCCCAGGTGCTGTCACTTGGATTCTCTGCTCCAGGCATAACAGTCATTAAACACCAATAATAACTGCCGAGTGTAGTGAAGGAAACAAAATCCCGGCTCTGCATGTTAATGAAAGCGTTCCGTTCAGCCTAGACACACAGCACTCCAGTTTATCTTTACAGAACACAACGGAAAATGAGAGACATCTGACAGGAGTGAGTGTGCTTTCACTGATAAGTTCTAATTCACTCGAGGGAAAAAAAAATACAATTGGTTCGACATTGTGTGCTGTACCCGCGAGCATGTTTAATTCTGAACTCAGTGGTGATTAATGAATAGAAGATGAGGATGATCTTCCTTCATTTGCATGGAAGACCTCAACACACTGGAGGTCAGCAAAGCAACATCCTGCTACATGTTCTGTCATTTAAAATATAGCTTGTTCTACAATTATCACAGTTATTTCCACCGTATGATAGTTCATTTCAATTCAGTGGAAACAAAAAGGGTCAGATGAAAAATAGGAAAACGTGGTGGAGGTGGGGGTGCCCATACACTGACCTTTCATCTTTGGGACCTGGGTTCAAATTCAACCCAGACTGATACAATGAAAATCCCCGTTAGTGTCCAAAGGAACACGAGTTTGGGTGGGCTCAATGGCTATGGGGCCAAAGTTTTTCTTGACAATCTGACTTAAGTGACCACGGTATGATTGTGTATGAGTTCGTCCTCTGACGGAAGGGGAGGCCGAGATAAATTGTTATGCTAGAGCATAGGGAAGCTTCATTCTGTTATATCAAATGCAGGAATATTTGGTAGAAACCATGGGGCTGAAATAACTGGGAGCGAGTGGGGGGTGGGGGCAGTAGACTCAAGTAACTGACATTGGTACCAATGAAGAGGAAAATCATCTGATATCTATTCATGTGCATTGGACCCATAACACTGCATTTATTCTCCCGAGAGTAAGTTGAAAAGTACCCCCCGCCTCATCATGATTTTCTAGATCTAAGCTTCTATTCAAAGCGTTCAAACATTCTTAATAATGAGAATGGCCTCAAGCATACAATAACAGTGTTCACATTGCAAACTCTATTTTAAAACATCTTTTAGGACAACTTGTATCGATACTTTTCTTCCCCCTATCAGACCGAGAAAATTCCAATCTGTGACTTCAGGCTGGAATCTATTTTGGATCCACGGCAAGGTCTTCTTGCGTCCTACTTCCAGTAAAATCAGAAATCCATTCTTTTGAATTGTTTTTATGATTTTAATTGGAATGACCACCAGAGGAAATCAATAGTGATATGAGCCAAGGTGCACAACAACATCTCATCAAAGTAACCAACTGGTGGCCTCTAGGACCACATTTGGGCACCAAAATGCTATAAACTGCACAAATGGTTGTAGCATAAGGATCTGGTGAGCATACGCCACAAGAACACTTCCTCAACCACAGAAGGCATCAGGACAGCCTACATGGAGAAGGAAGATGAGGATGAAGATGAAGCATCAAAGAGACAAATAAAATGTTCATCTACTTCTCAAGAAACGATTCAGAGCAGCAGTAACTGCTGAAATAACAAACTGCGGTTCAACACGAAGTAATGGAAGAAAAGAATCAAAGCATGCCCGACTGCCAGTCCAACATCCAAGCCAACAGCAAGAACCAGAACCAACAGAGCCTATCACTCTTCCAGTAGAATGGTGGTCAAGATATGGAATGGTTACCTTAGGCCTCCAGACCACCTGAACCTGTAGATTCAAGGACTTGAAGAGGGCAGATGGAGTACTGATAATATCATAGTAGTTACAATATAGTAATAGCAATAATGTGATAACAATGTAAATGCTTGAGACTGACTAATGATGTAAGACCCAAAAGTAAACTTCATATAAAGACCTGGGGAGATGTAGAAAAAGATTCTGGTACATACAGGGTTAATGTGGGACTGAGTGTGGTACCACCCACACAATGATATCAGAAGCAACATGACCGCGACCTAAGGTTATAGAAAAATAAGGAGCAGGAGTAGGCCATTTGGTCCACCGAGCCTGCTCCGCCATTCATTATGATCATCCAACTCAGCAACCTGCTTCCCCCTTTTTTCTCTCCCCAATATCATTTGATCCCTTTAGCCCCAAGAACAGCATCTAAATCCTTTTTAAAATACAATGTTTTGGCCTCAACTGCTTTCTGTGGTAACAAATTCCACAGGCTCCCCACTTTCTGGGTGAAGAAATTTCTCCTCATCACAGTCCTAAATGGTTTACCCCATATCTTTACAATGTGACCCCTTGCCGTCAGAAACATTTTTCCTGCATCTACCCTGTCCATTTCTGTTAGAATGTTATAGGGTTCTATGAGATCCCCTCCCCCCTCATTCTTCTAAACTCCAATTATAATCCTAACCAACTCAATTTGATTGATTGATTGATTGATTGATATTTATTGCTACATGTACCGAAGTACAGTGAAAAGTATTTTTCTGCAGCCAAGGGAACGTACACAGTACGTACATAGTAGGCAAAAGAATATTCGACAGAGTACAATGACAAATGGTACATCAACAAACAGTGATTGTTTACAGTGCGGAACAAGGGGCAAACAAGCAATACATGAGCAAGAGCAGCATAGGGCGTCATGAATAGTGTTTACTACAGGGAACAGATCAGTCCGAGGGAGAGTCGTTGAGGAGTCTAGTAGCTGTGGGGAATGTGTCCCCAGTCCTCATGCGTTAGTCCCATCCCAGGAATCAGTCTGGTAAAGCACTCCCTTAATGGCAAAGACATCCTTCCTCAGATAAGGAGACCAAACCTGCAAAAAATATTCCAGATTTGGTCTCACCAAGGTCCTGTATAATTGAGCAAGACACCCCTGCTCCTTTACAAAAATCCTCTTGCTCTCGCTATGAAGACCAACATACCCTTTGTCGTCTTCACCTTCTGCTACACCTGCATGCTTACTTTCAGCGACTGGTGTACAAGGGCACCCAGGTCTCATTGCACATTCCCCTCAATCCATAGCTATTCAGATAATATTTGCACTCCGTTTTTGCTACCATAGTGGAAATATCACATTTATCCACATTATACTGCATCTTCCATGCATTTACCCATTCACTTAACTTGTCCAATCACACTGAAGCATTTCTGCATCCTCCTCACAGCTCACCCTCCCACCCAGTTTTGTGTCATCAGCAAATTTGGACATCTTACATTTAGTTCCCTCATCCAAATCATTTATAGTGTGAAAAGCTGCGGTCCCTGCACTGAACCCTACGGTACCCCACTAGTCACTACCCGGCATTTTCAAAAATACCTGTTTATTCTTTGTTTCCTGTCTGCCAATTTGTTTTCTATCCATCTTAACACACAACATCCAATCCCGTTTAATTTTACACATTAATCTCTTTTGTGGGACTTTGTCAAAAGCCTTCTGAAAATCCAAAAAACAACACCCACTGGGCCCCCCTCGTCAACTCTACCCGAAGAATTCTAATAGATTTGTTAAGCATGATTTTCCTTTCGTAAATCCAAGTTGACTCTGTCTGATCCTGCCACCATTTTCCAAATACTCTGCAATTAAATATTTTATAGTGGACTCTGCCATTTTCCCATCTACCGACATCAAGCTGACTGGTCTATAATTCCTTGTTTTCTCTCTACTTCCTTTTTAAATAGTTGGGTTACCTTAACTACCCTCCAATCTGTGGGAACTGTTTCAGAATCTATAGAATCTTGGAAGATGACCACCAATGTACCCACTATTTGTAGGACCACTTCCTTAAGTACTCTGGGATGGAAATTATCAGGCCTTGGGGATTTATCTGCCTTCAATCCCATCAATTTCCCCAATACCATTTCTCTACTAATACTGAGTTCCTTCCTCTCACTAAACCCTGAGTTTCCCAACATTTCTGGAAGGTTGGGCAAAATTCTCCGCCTCGCGACGCCGCAAACACAAACCGTGATTGGGCGAAAATTAACCATCTGTCCAATATTGGGGACTGCGCCTGCCGCCGATTCGGGAGCCATGCTACACTCTCGCTGGTGGCAATAATGAGGTTTGCGCCCCATGTCAGTAGCGGCATGAAAAACCGATATTTGCAATCATTTAAATATGATTAGTGGGTTGGATACAGTATGCCCCGCACGTCCGCATTGCTCTGAAGTCTCGCGGACGTGAATTACTGCAAATATTTATAAATGTGGATTGGGTGCCATGGCTGCACAGGGGGAACAGGAAGCTGAAACAGCACTAAAAAAATGTTGGGCTTCCTGGGGGATGGCTGCCCGGGCCAGGGGCAGTAGCGGGTAGTGACTTGGAGCCAGGTCCATGGACTCGGTGTCCCCCTCGGAATCAAGGTGACCTGGCTCAGACCATCATTGTTGCAGTCTGTCTTTTAAACGCACTCCTTTGGTGCTACTTACAGGCTCCTGGCTGCTCACTCTGCTGAGTGCCACCATCTCCTAGGCAGTGTTCGGGGGGCAAGCACGAGTCTGCGGCCCATGCGGGGGATGAGAGTGTCCTTCCGCTCCTCACTAGCATGGAGCTGTGGGTCTACTTTGGCCTCCTGAACTTCTCCGAGCCACCTTGGTGGCTGCAGTGAGTGTTGGTAAATGGAGTGCTTAAAAACAGCTCCAGCTGCCAGGCTCCACGGCGCTAATTCTGGCCCGAGCAGTTAGAATGCCGGCTGGGCTGGGAATTGCTTGGAATTTGCATCAGTGTGCTGGCCCATTAGCATGTCATTAATTGATCCACGAATAGCACCCCCAACGGGGACGTGATTACACGCAATTCAGTCCCGCCGTTAACACTCAGGGTGCAATTTAGTGGCACCCTCCACCTGAAAAGCAGCTTTCTGCGGTCCAACGTGACTGATAAAAACCGGGAGACTCCGCTTCTGGGATCTACCCGGTTCACAACATCTTATGAGATCGAACACGATCTTACGAGACATTACGATGTAAATCCTGGTCATTGTGGGCGGGGTCACTTGTTAGAAAATCAGCATATTAAACTTTAATGTGTAGATTCCTGAGGTACCCGAGGCGTGGGGCCCGATGGGCAAGCACCGTTCAGTACTGGTCACAATCAAGGACCAGATGGAAAGGCACTCATGGGGGTCTCCCAGGTTACTGGAGGCCCCCCCGTGCATGCTCTTTGAGCAGGGTGGTTGCCTGGCACTTCTGGAGCCACCTGGGAATGTTGGCAGTGCCAGGTGCCCTGGCAATGCCACATGGGTGCCAGAATGGCACTCCCAAGGTTCCCAGGTGGCACTTCCAGTTGGCAGGGCACTGCCAGGTTGGCATTTACTGTGAGGGTGCGATGAGGCCGGGGGGTGCCTTGCGCGGTGTTGTGGGGAGGCCTGGGATCCTCCTAAAGTGTGTTGGGGTTTGGGGGATGTCAGGGGTCGCTTTGGGGGCACAGGTATCCCTTTAAATGGCACCTCATTCCATCATTATTTCCTTTATTTAGATTCCGGATCCTAGTTTCAGAATCAATTACGTCACTCTCCATCTTGATGAAGAAATCTATATTATGGTCGCTCATCCCAAGGGGCCTTGTACAACTAGATTGACAATTATTCCTTTCTCATTACGCAATTCCCAGTCTAGGATGGCCTGTTATCTAGTTGGTTCCTCAACATATTGGTCCAGAAAACCATGTGGTATACACTCCAGGAATTCCTCCTCTACCGTACTGTTACTAATTTGATTTGCCCAATCTATATGCAGATTAAAGTCACGCATAATAACAGATGTTCCTTTATCTCATCCATCCCTAATTTCCTGTTTTAATGCCATTCCCAACATCACCACAGCAGTTTGGGGGTCGAAATACGAACCCCACTAACCTTTTTAACTCTTTGATGTTTCTCAGCTCTACACACATAGATTCCAAATTATCGGAGCTAATATTCTTCCTCAGGATATGGCAGCAATTTTCGCTTTGTTAATTTCCTCTTCAGTAAGCAGCAGTGCAGCCTCACCGCCTTTTCCATTTTGTCTGTCCTTCCTAAATAATGAATACCCCTGGATGTTTAATTCCCATCCCTGTTCACCCTGCACAATGTCTCCGCATTCCCGACTATATAATTTCTGTTTACATCTATTTGTGCAATTAATTGATCCACTTTATTGCGAATGCTCCACACATGAAGGCTTGTCTTTTTAACATTCCGTGTCCTGTTCCCATTATTGTTCACTGTGATCCTGTTTGATTCTGGCCCTTGTTTTCTCTGCCCGTCATTTTTGTTGTTCCCCTTTCTGTCTTTTGTTCTTGTTCGTGTTTCCTCCACCTCTGACTCCTTGCATAGGTCCCCATCCCCCTGCCATTTAGTTTAAACCCTCCCCAACTACTCTAGCAAATCTTCCCCGAGGACATGAGTGCTGGTCCTGCCAGGTGCAACCCGTCCAGTTTGTACTGGTCCCACTTCCCCCAGAACTGGTGCCAATGCCCCAGAAATCTGAAACCCTCCTTCCTTGCACCATCTCTTCAGCCACATTTTCATATGATTTATCCTGCTATTTCTACTCCGACTAGCACATGGCTCTGATGGTAATTCTGAGAGTACTACCTTTGAGGTCCTATTTTTCAACTTACTTCCAAACTCCCTAAATGCTGCTTTTTGGACCTTATCCCGTTTAAAAAAAACATATGGGCCAAAATTCTCCGGAAACGGCGCGATGTCCGCCGACTGGCGCCCAAAACGGCGCAAATCAGATGGGCATCGCGCCGCCCCAAAGGTGCGGAATGCTCCGCATCTTTGGGGGCCGAGCCCCAACATTGAGGGGCTAGGCCCGCGCCGGACGAATTTCCGCCCCGCCAGCTGGCGGAAAAGGCCTTTGGTGCCCCGCCAGCTGGCGCGGAAATGATATCTCCGGGCAGCGCATGCGCAGGAGCGGCAGCGGCCGCTGACGGCATTCCCGCGCCTGCGCAGTGGAGGGAGTTTCTTCCGCCTCCACCATGGTGGAGACCGTGGTGGAGGCGGAAGGGAAAGAGTGCCCGCACGGCACAGGCCCGCCCGCGGATCGGTGGGCCCCGATCGCGGGCCAGGCCACCGTGGGGGCACCCCCTGGGGCCAGATCGCCCCGCGCCTCCCCCAGGACCCCGGAGCCCGCCCGCGCCGCCTTGTCCCGCCGGTAAGGTAGGTGGTTTAATTTACGCCGGCGGGACAGGCATTTTAGCGGCGGGACTTCGGCCCATCCGGGCCGGAGAATCGCGGGGGGGGGCCCGCCAACCGGCGCGGCGCGATACCAACCCGCCCCCGCCGAATCTCCAGTGCCGGAGACTTCGGCAACCGGCGGGGGCGGGATTCACACCAGCCCCCGGCGATTCTCCGACCCGGCGGGGGGTCGGAGAATCTCGCCCATGTTGTTTGTTCTAATTAAATGCATATTCCGTACATAATCACAAGAAGTCAACATGCAGGTACAGCAAGTAATGATAAAGGAACTTCCAGCTGTCTGGGGCATTGATTAGACTGCACATACTGTGTACTGTGTACAATTCTGGTCTTCGTAAGGAGGGATGTAGTTGCATTAGAGGCAGTTCAGATGAGGTTCACTGGGCTGATTCCTGGGCTGAAGGGGTTGTCTTATGAGGAAATCTTGAGCAGGTCGGGCAACTCTCATATTGAAGTGTAGAAGAATGAGAGGTGTTCTTATTGAAACACAAGATTCTGAGGGGTGTGACGGGGAGATGCTGGGGGGGATATTTCTTCTTGTGGGGGAATCCTGAACAGCGGCTCAGTTTAAAAACAAGGGATCGCACATTTAAGACCAAGGTGAGGAGGAATTCCTTCTCTGAGGCTTATTAGTGTTTGGAGTTTTCTTCCTCAGAGAGGACTGTGGCTAGGCTGTTCAATATATTCAAGACTGAGTTAGACAGATTTTTGATCAGCAAGGGAGATGAGGGTTAATGGGGGCAGGCAGGAAAGTGGAGTTGAGGGGCTGGATTATGCGGTCCCCCAGCCACGTGCTTATCGGCGCTGCACTGGTCGTTGGCAGCAGGATTCTCTCTTTCTGCTGCTTGTCAATGGGATTTCCCATTGAAGCCCCTCCATGGGTGCACTGCCAGTGGAAAGAGAATCAGCTATGATCTTATTGTATGGTGGAGCAGACTCAATGGGCTGAAGGGCCTACACTGCCCAGGATTGAGTATGTTACACACTCATTACAGAAAGGAGCCTTCAGTTGGATAGGGTACAGATCTTTCAGTAGATGTCAGTGTTTCCAAGAGTGAAACGTAGCAGAGGCCATGTACATACCAGACATTTTCATATGAGCCCCCAGGACCCTTCGCAAAGGGAAAGGCTCTGATCAGGGAAACATTTACAATGCACATCCAAGAAGCAGGCATATGATGCCTTCAATATGTGACACTCTAAAGTGCCTGCATTGCTTGAAAGGATCATAAATACGGTGCTGATAGATCTTCAGAAAACAAAGCCATCCTTGCATCCATGGCTGCTGATCCCACTGAGAAACCTTTTAATGGCTTTCATAAGATGTGCATTGGTTGATTGGCCATGCTAAATTGTCCCTTAGTTCCCAGGGATGTGTAGGTTAAGGGCGGGGAAGTGGACTTGAGTGGAGTGTTTCTTCAGAGGGTTGGTGCAGACTTGATGGGCCGAGTGGCCTCCTTCTGCATTGTAGGGATTCTGTGAATACCTTGGTCAGGTCACCACACCAGCTCTTAACGCAACTCCCAGCCCCGTGAAAAATGTGCGACACAACTTGGCATCCCAGTGTCATGGTGGTATGTTACAAGAGATGCTTAATAAGTGAGCAGAATGCTTATGTTTGACAGGATTTTTGAGAGCAGCACATCTTTTCCTATTTACTGAGAACTGGATAAATGCAATAGGGGCAGTTTTCTGGCCGTATTGCACCCGGCACAAATCCCGTTATGTTAAGTTAATAGAGGGCGAGGCCCCATATGGGATTTGCGCTGTGTGCTGAACAGTGCACTGTGCTCCCGGCCCGCTATATATATAACATATTCAAAATCAGCTTTAGCTGAATTCTCTTACCTCCTGATATTCTCCCAGCTGCCAGCGCAACGTGAAACTGGCGGGAATCGTCCATCATCCGGAGACCAGATGAGATGACCACGTCAGGAACCTCTGAGGACATAGGGTGGTTGGGAGCATGGCATGTCTGAGCGCCCTTGCAGTGCCAACCTGGGTGATTGGGAACAGGGCAGAGCCTGAGCACCGTGGCAGTGTCACCCTGGCAGTGCAAGGTTGACACTGCCAAGAGGTGGGGCCTGAAAGGGGATGGCGCTGAAGGAAAGCTGGGCCTGAAGGGGCTGAGCATGAAGGGTGGAGCCTAAAAGTACAGGCCCCGCTGACACAACCTCTCTTCACAAGAAAGTCCCTCCAGATCCAGGAGCAACCAGGCGAACCTTCTCTGGACCGCCCACAAAACCCTTGTAATGAATTTTTCCTTCAGTGATCTATGTAGGTGAACCATCACTTCTTTGCTTCTGTATTCTGTGCCTCTTATTTGTAAAACTTCAAATCACCATTAGCCCTTTTTTTTTTACAGCTTTATAAATATGTCTTCCCATGTTGAAAGATTTATATATCTGAACCATTAAAATCTCTCCTTTTAAAAGTTAACCTACAATGTATATTCCTGAAGTCATATTTCAAAAGGTGAAAAGTTCATCAATCCCACTGAGATCATTCGATTGTGTCTTCTGAAACGGAGTAAAATATTTTATTTTATAATAGGGTCTCTATTCAGAAAATAACCCTATAAACTGCAGATAAATCATTCTTTTACTTTTAGCTAATTGCATATTCCACCGGGTAACTTGCTCGTCAAAGTTTTAGCACAAAGGAGGCCATTTCACCAGTACATGAGTTTTTACATTTTATTTTTGAAATTCATTCATGGGATGTAGGTGCCAATGGCTGGGCCAGCATTCATTACCCATCCCTAAATGCCCTGCATTGCAAAGGTCATTTAACAGTCAAGCATGTTGGGCCAGATTTTCCACCCCGTCCCCACGACATGTTTTGCAACGGCGGAAGTGGCCCGCCATTGGCCAGTCGTGGGATCTTCCAGACCCGCCGCTGTTAACGGGGTTTCCTGTTGTTTGCGCCCTCCGCCGCCGGAGAACCCACAGCAGGGGGTTGCCATCGGTGGGACTGGAACATTCTGCCCGTTATTTGGCTTTAATCGGTTTTCTTCAGCAAATGTTGAGAACTTTCTTTTTGTCTGATGGAGGTGACTAGGATAGAAGCAGGAATTGGACACTGATTGTCTATATTTAGTATTAGAATCACTTTAAGGAATCAATTATTTCTTAGTATTAGTTAAAGGTTGCCATTAGTAATTTTGGGCGGAATTTATTGCCCTTCCCTGTGTTGGGTTTGGGGGTGGAGGGTATATTTAATCAGGCAGAAGGATGGCGGACGGGGACCCCACTCCGTCCCGCCTTCACCTGATGAAGTCTATGCCAGGAAGGCCCATGGACGGCACTCTGCCCTACAAGCAATTGAGTCCCTCAAGTGAACAATTAATGCCCATCAATGTCCAGCCCAGTCCATCACACGAACCTGCCTCCCATCCATTGACTCCCTCTGCCTGGGGAAAGCGGGCAGCATAATCAAAGACTCCTCCCACCCGGCTTACTCACTCTTCCAACTTCTTCCATCGGGCAGGAGATAAAAAAGTCTGAGAACACGCACGAACAGGCTCAAAAACAGCTTCCCCGCAGTTACCAGACTCCTAAACGACCCTCTTATGGACTGACCTGATTAACACTACACCCCTGTATGCTTCACCCGATGTCGGTGTTTATGTCGTTACATTGTGTACCTTGTGTTGCCCTTTTATGTATTTCCTTTAATTTTCATGTACTTCATCATTTGTTGAGCTGCTTGCAGACAAATACTTTTCACTGCACCTCGGTACACGTGAGAATAAACAAAATCCAATCCTCATTCTGTGACTGCTGGGTTCGGGAGCACGACAAGCAAATCCGTGATAGGTTGCCCGTGGGTTCCGGGTGGGGGTGGGGTCTCTTGGCACCCAATCAAGGAACCGGGCATCGCAAAGTCGGGGCCCACTTATGGCCAAACCACTGTCCTTGCAGATGACTCTCCCCTCCCCCTCCTGCCGTCACTCCCCTGTGGCCTGGATTCCAGCGATGGTCTGGGCCTCAAGTGGGTGTTGTACTGGCAGCAGCTACTGCCTCCCTGGTGGCGTTGCCATTCAGTAGAACTGCCAGCCTCTGATTGGCCAGAAGCACTTGCTGGGCAGGACTTCAGTCCCAGGGGTCCTTAGACCAGAGGAAATATGCAACTGTCCGCTTAAGTGCCTGAATGGCACAAGGTGCTGTGAACCTTCCCTAAAAGATGGTTTCGTTGGTCTCCCAATTGGCGTGTGAGAGCCCTGCAGCCTCCACTAAATATAACCCCTTGTGTGGGATTTGGATTTATGTGCCAGTGCATTTTGCAGTGGGCATGCTGCTTTGAGTTCAGCTTGCATGAGCTGAGGTGACTGATCCAAACATTAAATCCAGTTTAACGCATTGGTATCTCAAACGTCTAACCGGCTACACAAAGTCGAATCTATTTCTGCAATACAATCATGTAGATTAAAAGCAATTTAAACAAAGAGTGAAATATTTCACACGTGAATAATTCCATATACACATCCTGCGGGAACCAGCTCACTTGTACGAGCAGATTTTGTTGCCAGCCTGCCTTGATTCACAGAATTTGCATAACTCCTTCAGTCAGCTGATAAGATGAGCACTTTAAATTCCCATCGCTGGATTCTTTGATTTTCCATTCCAAATTCTTCTTACAGGCATCAGCTAGACCTAATGCATTAACTACTCTATAAGTAATGCTCCCAGAACTCCCCAGATAGCTCTGCCTTGTACTACCTCTTCCCAGCTATTTTCTCCTCTGCCTTCAGCTACTTCCCTCAATGTCTGACTTGGTGGTAAAATCTTGCATTTAAATGGGACCTTGCATCACTTCAGGATGTACCAAAGTGCCGTACAGCTGATAAATCGCCGTTGTTTTGAAGTGTGGTCACTGCTGTAACATAGGGAAATGCAGCAGCATATTTGCAAAAAAAGCAAGGTCCAGTAATCAGCAATTAAAAAGACAACTAGATAATCTCAATTTTTGGGATGTTGCTTCAGGGAGAAATGGTGGCCAGGGCAGCAGGAGAATTTCTTTAGAAGTAGAGCCATGGAATTATTTGCTTCCACCTGAAGGAGAAGGTTTACACGCCAAATGGAAGACTGGACTTATGAGTCAACGCACTAGCCTTCAAAATCTTCAGGTGATGATCCTGGGGACATGGGAATCGCACCAGCTTGTCTCCTCCAGCACTGGCATTGCCAGAGTTTGTGTCATCTGTATGATGGCATGTCGTAGCATGGAGCTCCACCACCAGTTCCTCTTTTTGGTATCTGCTTGGCCCGTGCCAATGGGAAATCTGCCTTTGGTATTCCCAGGCTGCCCTTTCATGTTCAGGCCTGGAGCTCTCTGAGCAAGACAGCTGATCATCACGTATCTCCACATGGAATTCAGCAGGCCAACTTCTCAGTCAGCATGCTGGCTACCACCTCTACACTGGATCCCACTTCAGCCTGAGGGTTAGAAACACCAAGATAGTTAGGAACCCTTGCCTCTGGCCATTGTTTGCTTTGTGAATGTGGAGGGAAGTTCTGTTCCTTATGAAGCCTTGTGGCAACAGAAGAAACTTGGCATAATTAAATCTGTAATGAGTCGCACAGCTTTTCTCTGGGAATAAAAGCAATCATTGTTGACACTGCGCAATAATGAATTTGGTCATCTCTGAAAATGTAAAAGCTGAGAAAGGGACATGCCCACAACACTAACCTTCACGCTCAGCGAATATCATTCCTTTTCCTATTGATGCTTAGTGCTTATAATGTGAGGGCATTTACACCAATCATAGCAGTGTAAATCTGCCATGAAAATGTCAGTGCCGGGCTAAAATCAAAGTGGTCAGAACTGCATTGCCTCCTGTGGCAGTGATCGAGAGAATGGAATAATGCTGTCTCAGTTCTAGCCTCACACCATAACGAGCTGCCAACCCAGAATTCAATACACTTCTTGACCATGGAATATCATGTCGTTCACATCAATCACGGATTATATTTCCTTCTGGCACAAGACGAGTTGGTAGATAAATATACGGCCAGGATACTAACTAATTGTGTTGGGGCAATCTGACCTTCCATTCTCCGAGCAGTACTGTGTGCATAAGAATACACGCAACGTATGTGCATGCAAATGTGCAGTGGTGCTTCCTGCTTTGGAGCAACCCAGAGAAATGAGCACTTGCAGCTTGTACATCCTCGTCTGTGCAGCAGAGGTAATGTTAGTCAGTGTAGCTGAATTATCTGGACAGATGCCAAACAACACCATTAGTCGCTGTACTACATTGGCAGGGCATTTCAACTCTATGCTCTATCCTATTGTTAGGGACTTATTATTGCAGACATTTTCATTCATAGTTTGGATTATCTATATTCAGTGTAGAAATTATATGGAAGGGAACGCTCTCAATCACAATTATATCACTGCAACCAATAACAAGTGAATGAGCTATCACAGCTGTACTGATTATTCAATTAAAATGCTAATCAACAGAAGATTAAATAGTGGATTAATCATCTTCTCTCCGAATCAGTCACACATTTGATCTGGTATTGTTCCATGGAAGATGGCTGACATCAGTAGAACAGAAAGACATGCTCTGCAATGCACTTTTAATGTATTGTGTATTAGCTGGGCTAATTTACTGAGAATATAATGCACATAAATCATTGCTCCGAACATTTTGTTAATCTTTCAATAATGCAAATCCCTCAATGGTTTAGCAAGATCAGTCATTGTATAGCTGGGCAATGGATATCAATAAAGATTCAAATATTGGACTGTGTTGCATTAAGTTGTTCTCAACTTGGGTCAATGTTCTCAGTCAGTTGCGTCACTGCGCAACAACCCAAGACTGCCTCGCCAGGCTGCTCGTAAGTGTGCCCCTTTAAGTAGGCGTGCAAACATTTTGTTTTTATTCATTCATGGGATTTAGGTGTCGCTGGCTAAGCCAACATATATTGTTCATCCCTAATTGCTCTTGAGGAGGTGGTGGTAGCTGCGTTCTTTAACCTCTTCATTTCACCCACTGTGTTGTCAGGGAGGGAGTTCCAGGATTTTGACTCTACGACAGTGAAAGAACGGTGATGTATTTCCAAGTCAGGATGCTGAGTGACTTAGAGGGGAACCTTCAAGTAGTGGTGTTCCCAGATATCTGCTGCCCTTGTCCTTATAGATGTTAGTGGTCGTGAGTTTGGAAGGTACTGTCTAAGGAGCCGTGATAAGTTCCTGCAGTGCATCCTGTAGATGGTACATACAGCTGCTACTGTGTGTCAAAGATGGAGCGAATGAAGGTTTGTGGATGTGCTGCTTTGCTCTGTCCACGTCCGATGAGGTCTGTCGATCTTCTCACTCCTCCAGCATGTCGCCCCACTGCTGCGCGATGTTGTGCAGGATTCAGTAGGCCACTATAATGCACGCGACCCTCTGGGGGTTATATTGGAACGCCCCACCAGAGCGGTCCAGGCTGCGAATGTGCATCTTGAGGACGCCGATGCACCGATTGACGAAGTTCCTGGTTGCTAAGTGAGCGTTGTTATACTGGTTCTCCACCTGGGTCTGGGGCCTCCGCATATGCGTCATCAGGCATGACCTCAGCAGGTACGCCTTGTCACCCACTAGCCAACTCCTCACCCGAGGATACACCTCAAAAGGTGCCAAGAACCTCGAGCTGCACCAGGGTGGATGCGTCATGCGTGCTGCCTGGGTATTGTGCGCAGCCGTGCATAATGTGCAGCTGGTGGTTACACACCAACTGAAATTTCGGAGAGAGGAACCCCTTCCTGCTAATGAAGGATGCCTCCTGTCCACGGGGTGTTCTGAGGGCAACATCTATGTGCCATCAATAACCCCCTGGACCTGAAGCATGCCAGCAATGGCAGTAAATCCAAGAGCCCAGGCATCCTGGTGGACCTAGTCCTGGTTAAAGTGGATGTAGATCGCTGCCGTGGGCAGATAGAGCATCCGTGGCATCTCCGATGCACCTGTGCGCAGACGTTTGTGAAATCGCGCACATGTCCCCGCTGGAGTCCTGGAGCGAGCAAGAGGCATAGAGGTTGAGGTCAGTCATCAACATAATGGCCACCGGGAGCTGCTGTCATCCTCTTGGCCTTTGCGGTGCCAGGTCCACCGCCATCTGGCACAGGTGTCGCACGGTCTTCTTGGTGAGACAGAGTTGACAGCAGCTCCTAAGGACGAGCGCCGACGGTAAAAAACGTGGCTTGAGTGGCGCCACCTTTATACCTCCTCCCCAGCCTGCTGGCAGGCCGGCACCTGAGCCTCACCGGCTGGCTCCTGCTGTTCTGGGGCAGGCTCCTGTCATGCAGGGTCTTTCCTGGGCTGGCCCTGGCGCTGATTCCACTGTGCAATCACGGTGGCAGCAGCGGCCATGTAGATAGCTAGCACGGCAGGCTGAGTTCCAAATTCCATTTCTGGGAGGGGGGAGAAACAGACTGTCAGCAAAGTGATGCTTTCTTTGACCATCCAAACCCTCCAAATGACATGGTCATCCTGCGTTTGACTGCTCAACTACTCTCACCAGTCCGTCCCCCCCACTCCCCCTTCTAGACCATGTACTTAACACTGCAGCCCTGTCCCGGTCGGTGACTTGCACGCGGCCTTTGATGTCCAAAGCCTCTATCCTCACCACCTCTCCCTGCCAAATGTGGTACCAGTAGCTTCCACAACAAGTCAGCAATGGGCTCTTGTAGCTCCTGTCCTGGTTTTCCCAGTGGGATCCACTGCAGGTGTCCTCACTGAGTGAGCCTCCATGGTGGCAGCTGGTTGTGGAGTGGAGATGTTCCTACTTTGCGAGCATGTGGCTCTATGCTATGAGACTGGGGTGTGGGCATGATCTACAGATGGGCGTCACTGTGGGATCTATCCCTTTTGTTGGGATCTTGGCTGCAGTGTGATTGGAATCTGGGTATAACAGAGGTTGTAATAGAGAGCTGTTCAATTTTCTGGAAGACTCTGGGATCCATCTACTCCTATTGTGTGACACCAATGGGGTGTGTTTGACCTGCAGGGCCTGGGCAAATTGCCTGATCCTTAGGAGTGGGTTGGCTGATGAGAGGGGCTATGTGCCAGGGAGGGTTCCAGCAGCTATCGATTGATATGTCCTTCGTGTAGATGTAGCTCTGTTAATCCCCAGCTGTGGAGCTGTGCATCCAAGGAGTGCAATGAGAACTCCCAACACCTGCTGGTCTGGTGATTGGGCATGGCCACATCCACCCCTGTGATTGTACGGCTGATACATTAAGGTTTCCAATGGGTGGGTTAGATGGATCTCTACATGATCAGGAGACCTCTAAGCATTCCAAGGAGACTGGCAGCAGTCAACAGTTTAATCAGTCACGAGCCTGTAACACCGAAGGAGTGAGTTGCTTGACTTTTACAGCAGCAATGGGAGGTTCAGCCAAGGCACCCTGATCCCAGAGGGGATACCCCGAGTCCATAACCTTACCACCAAGTCAGTCCCCGCTAGTCTGAGAGCTCCAGGCATCCCCCCCCCAGCAAGTCAGAAGACAATGATAAAGGTAATTACTGGCGCCAGTAATACTTGCACCAAATCACGCCCGTGTGACTTTCGGTTGGGAGGGGTGGAGCATAACTGGGGTGGGGGGGGGGATGGAGAGTTGGGCTTTCAACCTGTTAATCGCATTCAAATGAATGCAAAGAAGCCGCTTGCACATTCCTGGCGCGGGACGGGAAGCCCACTATGGCGGGTGGGGCAGGATCAGAGTCTAGGGATGGGTTTGCTGCTCGGCGCCGACCCCATTTCTACCCCGATGCGGGATTCTCCGCCCGATTGGGACTCCCGACACTGGCGGTTGAGGACTCTGGGTCTGTACTCCTTGGAGTTTAGAAGGATGAGGTGGGGATCTTATTGAAACTTACAGGATACAGAGAGGCCTGGATAGAGTGGACGGGGGAGAGGATGTTCCCACTTGTAGGAAAAACTAGAACCAGAGGACACCATCTCAGACTAAAGGGACGATCCTTTAAAACAGAGATTAGGAGGAATTTGTTCAGCCAGAGGGTGTTGAATCTGTGGAACTCTTTGCCGCAGAAGGCTGTGGAGGCCAAGTCACAGAGATAGATAGGTTCTTGATTAATAAGGGGATCAGGGGTTATGGGGAGAAGGCAGGAGAATGGGGATGAGAAAAATATCAGCCATGATTGAATGGCAGAGCAGACTTGATGGGCTGAGTGGCCTAATTCTGCTCCTATGTCTTATGGTCTTATGGCAGTGGGGAGCAGAGAATCCCGCCCCATAGATGCGCTTCACGTCAAAGTGTCGCAAAGTGATACACGTGTGACTCACATGACTGGAGAATTTCAAAGTGGAAATCCTTTTTTCAGGAGATATTGTGCACCACTGTTCCTGGTCCGTCCACCCTGGTTTTGGCTAACCAAAATATGATAGAGGTCGGAGGTCAGTAACAGGAGCACACAAACGAGTTTGTCAACTTGGCATTTGCTGTGCAAGGTGGATGCTCCTCACAATGGATGGCACTTTGATTGACACACTCTGACAGAAAGGTTTCGTCCCACTGATATATCACGTTAAAACCAAATAAGCAAGTACAAGGCTATGTGGCTTTAGATTTACAACCATCACCTTTTAATGGCTTTTACCTATTGTACTAAAGACTGCTAGGAAGGAAGGAATAGTCTCTTTTTGTGTCAGCTTACTTGGTATTAAAATGCTTTCCTTGTTAACTTCTACAAGAATGGAGTAGAGTGATTTGAAAAGAGGCTGCCATACCCCACTCTTTAATCCATGTTTTCCACTCAGCAGGTCTCCTATTTATACAGCTGGATAAGGGTTAAATATAATTTAAACATTGCTGCTCTCTGATAGCCCCAGTTTCAAAGCACCCCCAGGAAGCTGTGATCCCTTGCTGCTTAATTCTGAATTCATGGAACGGTCTGGAAATCGACAAAGGAGATCATTGGATGCCGGTTGCAGCAGGTTTGAAAGCTGCACTCGAGTTTTTTTAATCAATTTCTCACTGTGAGGAGTAAGCAAAACAAGAAGATATTTATGTGAAATATTGGGCAGAAGATTGGACGATTCAGGGCAGCAAGAAAGGGAGTGAGTCTCTTTAAACAGGTTACGGCTCCATTTGTCATTGTGGTGAAACAGATTTGACTATAATAAAACTAAGCCTGGGGATGAATGGAGGGAGACTTGCCCGTCATTGGTACTGGATTTGCGGTGACTGATAGGACTGAACTCCAGTACAGAGCGCCTGTTGATAAACAGTGATTAATTACTGTCTATCCAGTTTATTCCTTTTGAAAGTATATTAAATCCTTCGATAATTATTTGCGAATATATTCCAAGGAATGTGGCCAGGCAAAGACAGCTATGTACTGCCTCTCCAGGGAATACAAAACATATGGTAGCGTTTAGACTTGGCAAACTGCAGTACTATGGTTAGGGGAGAGAAAAGATTTGTGGTAAATTAATCAAGTGAGCTCGACAGTCCGCCTTGCTTTGAAATGAAGGCAAGTATCCATTAAAGATGATTTGGTACAGCATCAGGAAAAGGAAATAAAAATGAAAAATGAGCCCTTTCTGTCACCTGCTTTCATTTCAATCATTCTGTGTCCCGTTTTCACACAGCTATCCTGAAGTTTTCTTTATTGCTTTCACTTATTTCCTGACTTGTAAAATTATTTACCTGCATAAAACTCTGGGCCGTAGACAGCTCCGACGACTGGATTTAATTTCCACCCTGAAAGAAGAGACAGGTCTGATGTGAAACAGCTTTGCAACAGCAAACTTCATTCATCACAGCTAAACTCCAGCACTCATCTTCACTCACAGCTTTAGGAACCACTCCCGTACACAATGGACCGGGAATTACAGCAGAGTTTTAAATTCGCACTTGTATTTATTTATTGGAATATATTATTTATGTAGAATCATCCATGCATCCAGAAAGGTTAGTTTAACAGGAGACCCCATTGACAAGATGAAAGGGTGCAAACAAATATGGGAAGATTATTTGTCATGAGGCAATATTTGTATGACACATATGGATAAACACAGCTACTTAAGAGCTGATAAATAACACAAAGTTATTTCAGTGCTTAATAGATGACCTATTGCCTGGTTGTGCTCTCCAGTTCTGACTACTTACACATTGTCAATTTGACCCAAGAGCAAAATCTTAAATCCCTCCTTCACAAATAGAATACACAGCAAACCTCCCTCCTCCCATTGTAACAGTGGAACGTGTGACAGAAAAACAGCTCTTACTTAACAAGAAATTAACATTTTAAATTTAACACAAATGAATAGCCCCAAATATTTCAATATTTTTTGAGAGCAAGCCGTGACTTGATGGCCTGAATTTTGCAATTGTGCAATTGAGGTTAATGCTAATACATTGGAGGGCAGCAGGGTGGCGCAGTGGTTAGCACTGCTGTCTCACGGCACTGAGGACCCGGGTTCGATCCCGGCTCTGGGTCACTGTCTGTGTGGAGTTTGCACATTCTCCCTGTGTCTGCGTGGGTCTCACCCCCACAACCCAAAAATGTACAGGGTAAGTGGATTGGCCACGCTAAATTGCCCCTTAATTGAGAAAAAAATGAATTGGTACTCTAAATTTGGATACATAATAAAAATGTTTATACATTGAAAATAATGCTGATTGGAAAATCCAGGCTGATATTCCAAGAATGTAGGTTCTGAGGGCAGGCAGAATTCTAGTTGGGAACTAAATTTGACCAATTAAAAAAAATCATTGATACCATTGTACAATCAAACAGTTAATTGCATTTGAAAGGAAAACTGTTCCTAACACAAAACTCACTGGTGAAATAAAGGGCATATGGTCACAATTCCGAAAATATATGTTAAAGTTCCTCTGTGCGCAATTTTTCATGCACTGGCTAACACATTGGTGTTAAATTCCTGTGTGTGTTATTTTAATCAAGTTGTTAATTTACAGATGGCTTTCAACTCCCCAAGTAGACACAATGGTACGCAATGTAGTGTCCACACATGATTGTACTTGGATTTTAATTGAAAAAGGAAACTTAGTTTCATGATGAGAAACAAAAGAAGTGGCTATTGTCTGTAACAATGCTCAAACCAAGGAAGGTCTTGCTGTTTCAACTACAATCTGAAACCGTTTAACCGCCCTGTTACATATGACATCCAACCAGGCTAATATGCTTCTGATTGTAATTAGCTGACGATGTGCAAATCCTAACCAGTCAATGAAATGAACAGACTTTCTGCATCTATTCTTTCAGCTGACCTTTTTCAGGCTAGTAACCTAGGCAGAATTAAAACACCCTTTTGTGTCTATTGGTAATTATTGTTTGGTTCAATTTTAAAATCAAATCCATTTAAGACCAGCTCTTGGTTAAGATTACATTTTTATTTACCAACCATCGACATTCTGATATCAACAGCACCATTTCCCGCCACTGCAACATTAACTTATTCATGGTCAAAATGAAGACTAAAGTTTCTGAAATGGGCCTGGAATTTTCAAATTGACTTTTTTTTTTCTACACTGCAATAATGTTAATCATATTACTTTGAGAATATTGTCCTCATGATGCTACATGAAGATCAATTCTTCCTACAAATTAATGACAACAAAATAAATATAAGGTAGCCAGAGGAAATGGGCGAGGTACTAAATTAATACTTTGCATCAGTATTCACCAAAGAGAAGGAATTGGTGGATGTTGAGTCTGGAGAAGGGTGTGTAGATAGCCAGGGTCACATTGAGATCCAAAAAGACGAGGTGTTGGGCGTCTTGAAAAATATTAAGGTCGATAAGTCCCCAGGGCCTGATGGGATCTACCCCAGAATACTGAAGGAGGCTAGAGAGGAAATTGCTGAGGCCTTGACAGAAATCTTTGGATCCTCGCTGTCTTCAGGTGATGTCCCGGAGGACTGGAGAATAGCCAATGTTGTTCCTTTATTTAAGAAGGTAGCAAGGATAATCCAGGAAACTTCCGTCAGTGGTAGGGAAATTACTGAAGAGAATTCTTCAAGACAGGAACGACTCCCATTTGGAAGCAAATAGACGTGTTAGTGAGAGGCAGCATGGTTTTGTGAAGGGGAGATCGTGTCTCACTAACTTGATAAGAGTTTTTCGAAGAGGACACAAAGATGATTGATGCAGGTACGGTAGTGGCTGTTGTCTATATGGACTTCAGTAAGGCCTTTGACAAGGTCCCTCACGGTAGACTGGTACAAAAGGTGAAGTCACACGGGATCAGGGGTGAGCTGGCGAGGTGGATACAGAACTGGCTAGGTCATAGAAGGCAGAGAGTAGCAATGGAAGGGTGCTTTTCTAACTGGAGGGCTGTGACTAGTGGTATTCCACAGGGATCAGTGCTGGGACCTTTGCTGTTCGTAGTACATATAAATGATTTAGAGGAAAATGTAACTGGCCTGATTAGTAAGTTTGCAGACGACACAAAGGTTGGTGGAATTGCGGATAGCGATGAGGACTGTCAGAGGATACAGCAGGATTTAGATTGTTTGGAGACTTGGGCAGAGAGATGGCAGATGGAGTTTAATCCGGACAAATGTGAGGTAATGCATTTTGGAAGGTCTAATGCAGGTATGGAATATACAGTGAATGGTAGAATCCTCAAGAGTATTGACAGTCAGAAAGATCTAGGTGTACAGGTCCACAGGTCACTGAAAAGGGCAACACAGGTGGAGAAGGTAGTCAAGAAGGCATACGGCATGCTTGCCTTCATTGGCTGGGGCACTGAGTATAAGAATTGGCAAGTCATGTTGCAGCTGTATAGAATCTTAGTTCGGCCACATTTGGAGTGTAGTGTTCAATTCTGGTCGCCACACTACCAAAAGGATGTGGAGGCTTTAGAGAGGGTGCAGAAGAGATTTACCAGGATGTTGCCTAGTATGGAGGGCATTAGCTATGAGGAGCGGTTGAATAAACTCGGTATGTTCTCACTGGAACGACGGAGGTTGAGGGGCGACCTGATAGAGGTCTACAAAATTATGAGGGGCATAGACAGAGTGGATAGTCAGAGGCTTTTCCCCAGGGTAGAAGGGACAATTACTAGGGGGCATAGGTTTAAGGTGCGAGGGGCAAGGTTTAGAGTAGATGTACGAGGCAAGTTTTCTTTTACACAGAGGATAGTGGGTGCCTGGAACTTGCTGCCGGAGGAGGTGGTGGAAGCAGGGACGATAGTGACATTTAAGGGGCATCTTGACAAATACATGAGTAGGATGGGAATAGAGGGATACGGACCCAGGAAGTGTAGAAGATTGTAGTTTAATTGGGCAGCATGGTCGGCACGGGCTTGGAGGGCCGAAGGGCCTGTTCCTCTGCTGTGTTTTTCTTTGTTCTTTGTTTGTAGCTTACTACAAGTTAAGTCATTGAGAACTTGACATTCAGCTTTTGACGTTCTAATTCACACATTTTTGTTATTTGGATAAAGTTAAATGGATCTAACCAGGGCCAAGCAACAAATCTGAAGTCACAATCCCAAAATGGTATTTTTTGAATTAATTTAGAAAAAATGTTTTGGCTTATTGATTAACAATGAGGAAGAACATGCCCTCTTTTTATATTCAACTTTTCCTGTTGAAAGGTTCCTTAAACACTGGTTAACGCTGGTGGCATTGAGAAGTTTCCTAATTATATAGGTCTAGAACTGAGATGACGAGTCCAGTGGTTGCAAGGTCCAGAGTTATAAGAGATCCTCATTTGGAGGGTCAGATATGGAATGATCTTACTTTAAAGCCTAGAATATTTTCCCTAATTAATTGGAGCTGAATGCACTTCAAACCTCCTCCTCCGTAAAAAAAACACTGAAACAATTATTAACATCCAATTGCGGAAAAACAAGTATCTCATTTTTAAAAATGTCTTTACATTATTATAGGGGAAATCTGGACAATTGATCTAATTCACCAACTACTTATGAAATACATTTGGATAAAATCACACAATGGGATACTGATGTGCAAACACTTAATTCATTCTCTTATTACTCTGCTACTTTAGTTGTTGATTTAACCCATGTATTTCAAACTGGTGGAGTAGCGTAATGAAGTATGTAGAGGGGAATTTTAGATAGATCTGCTAAAATATCTCCCAGAGTGCAATCGGCATACTTTTGGTAGAAAATGCGAATGAATTTTAACAGCATCTTGTACTGTCAATCTGTCAAGTATAGCAATAGAAACAAGATGTATATATTCATGAAAATGATTGGGGAGAAACAGTCACAAAAGTTCAAGAAAGGACAATTTGTTTGCAGCAGCTTATGATTTCTTGCCAGAGGGCCTGGCAACTGTGAAGAAGAAAAAGTCCCTTAACATCAGGCATAATTCAATCAGCATTTAATCGGCCCCCTTTCATTGATTTCATTTTGGCTTACTCCATGCTGACTTGCTTCAGCAGTGAGACTGTGTACTGCATGACTGGCTCCTCTAGATCTCTGTCAATTGTGGTTGACACCTGCTCCGTCCAGCTCCAGTTACACTGTTGAAGATTTGGCAATTTCCCGACATTGAGAGGTGCCATAGGGTTTGGAGTAGGGACTCAAACCCCTCAGTATTGTGAAACCGAGACATTGATTATACAGGCATCGTTCTCTCAGAGAAGTGCACAGCAAAAAAGCATTCTCCTTGCGAATTCAAACAAATCTCAGTGTATTGAAGGGGAACAGACTGTTGTTCAACCGCTTGCATTTGGAAGAAGATATTGCTCAATTCAAAGACTTGTTAGTCAAAATTGAGAGAGATTTCCATTCTAGATGCTAAACTCAGTCAAAATCATAATTTACATTTTTAATTTTTTTTTTCCAATGAAGTGGCAATTTAGTGTGGCCAATCCACCTACCCTGCACATCTTTGTGGGGTAAGAGCCATGCAAACAGGGAAAGAATGTGTAAACTCCACACGGACAGTGACCCAGGATTGAACCTGGATCCTTGGCGCCACGAGGCAGCAGTGCTAACCACTGCACAACCGTGCTGCCCCAGTAGAAATCATCATACCGGGAAATAAAAAGCATTAAAATTCAAGATGTAATACACAATGACTATTTTTTCCATTGTGTATTAACTAGAAAAAGAGTCCAGACTCCGAACTCGGAAAAGGGCTGTTCGATGTTGCTGTCACAATTTTAAGGAGGCATTGACAGTTTCTTAGGAGTTGCTGAAAGATCTTAGAGGCCACACGCACAAATTCTGAGACCTCTTTTGTTACAACCAATGCTCTCATTCTGTTCTATAAAATTGCTATGAAAATATACTTTCTGTCGTCTGATCTTCCACATCTCTGCAGGTGCTTGGATGCACTGCTCTGCGAGCTGGATGATACCGAACACTGAAAAATGTGTTGGTCAGAGAGCATCAAATGAGGAGCAGTGCAGTTTTAAATGCTGCTGCAACAACGTCTTGCAGGTTTAAAATAGTACAATTGAAACTGAAAACCTATAAATCTGCCTATGTGGAAACAAATATACTATTGTTCAGATCTGTATATTGTCCTTGTACACTTGCGTCAGATATTCATGTTCAATTTGATATAACAGAGGGAGCTCTTGGTCTCTCATCGCAGGCATTTCCTGAGTTCATCGGGCAAAAAGGAATAATTGAACTTCTGCGCACTTCCAAGCAAGCATTCATGTTCCTACTGCGCTTTCCTGATTCATTCAACTCAATAAAGACAGAAAGAATCCACAAAGGTTGTTTCATGCCTGCCCCATATGTAAATGCTATTTCTTTGTGCAGTCTGGGGCCAATTCAAAAGGGGAAACTTGGCCCTAATTGAACCTTTCATTGAGGAGGCTCCTTATTTAGGATTGCTTTTTAAGTCACAATTTAATTGTATATACCATTAATATTGATGTATCAAAAACAATCGCCACAGAAATAACTGATTCATTGTCAGCAGCTGCTGATTACCTTACCATTTGTGTATTGATTGGGGGTCTTTTTGTTCGTCATTACTCTGGCTGTTGCATTGTTTACCTGCGATTAAACAATGAAACAAATCACATTCAGGAATTAATAGGATCCTCTTGGAGTGAGCTATAATGTGCTGCATAACCTGCAGTCGACCACAAGAAAACTCAAGAACCTTGGAATTGTCTCTATTCAGTCATGTGAAATAATAATCCCGTATTAATTATTTCAGAAAGGTCTGTAAGAGCTTGTGTGGGTCCCAGGAACTTGCTGTACGCTCTCTGTGCATTCTGTAGAAAACACAGCTCATTTCAAACTAAAATAGTGTATATTAATCATGATATATAATAGTGTAAAATAACAAGGTATTAGAATGAATGCTATAAACTATAATCTACAGATGAATTTTATGAAACTGTTAAAAGAGTTTTATCCTGTGGTTTAAGCCAGTGTTTGAACCCATGAATTAGTTACAAGCTGCCCAGGTATCTATAATTGCCTTGCCTCCTATTTTAACAAAAGCATTAAAGTAATTGCAGCCATCCTTCTGTTAAAACAGCAGACAAAATAGTTTCATGTTAATTCATTCATTAACAAATATTACACACTGCAATTCACCGTGTGTAATTTTGGCAGTTATACAGATGAGAAATGACAGTCTAAAGAAAGGTTCCGGTCTTTACATTGGTCCCAGGCACAGTATTATGCTGCAGAGTGTGCCAAGAACGGGTTTGTAATATATGCCCAGTTCCCCTTGCAATGAACTTCAATCCCACCTCAAAGGAACGTTCTCCATTGTATCTAAGTGACAATCCAAGTTCCATGATCTATTTATTGGTCTCATATCTCAGACTGCTGTTTTGCGTTGAAACATCTTCCTGTGCTGTGAACTGATGCCCACTTGGAAATAAAATAAAACTGCTTTGAATTCAGGTTTCACTGGTAGCCCCTAATACCAAGAAGCAAGAGGCAAAGAAAGAGGACCTGAGGGTGATAGCAACAAACAAGAAATAAGAACAAGTGAAACAGGGAGGGAGTGAGAGAGGATACTGTTTGAGAAAAGTATTTTATACACTATTGTCATCTACTTTTCTAAACAATCTGGTAAAGTTGGTGGAAACATAGACCTGGTACATGGGATGCCTGGACAGATACTCTAGGCTGTGCCTTTCATAATCATTGATAATCTGTAACATTTAAATGGTTTTGGTTAAAAAAATGATTAAAACAACACAAATCAAATTTGAGTGGACATAACCTTCAAATTTTCCCCCGCAAATTAATCTTGGATTGTTCTATATTGTTGTAGCGAATAAAGTCTGTTAAATTGACTGGACAAAACAGATGAGACATTTTCTATTTTAAATGTGATTTATAAAAGCCACAATTTCCCCAAACAGTTCCTGTGCAAGCCTAAGTGCATGACAATAATGGTGATTTCTGTCTAAGTATATAGTTTTGCAATTCATACGCATGATGCATTTAGATTCACATTTATGCAGTTTATTAACGACCCCGATTCTCACCTTTGCAAATGGAAATCCTCAGTAACGTTCATTTAGATGCAGCAACTCAACACATTATGGTCTATTGCAAACCAGTAAGGCCTACTCACTCTAAATGCAATCTTTCACTAGCTATCAACAACTTTTTAAAAAACTGTCAAAACTTAATATCTTTACATAAAATCTATTAGTATTTGAAGTTTCAACGACATCACGTCTGTTCTTTCCTTCATTCTCTCAGTCCGTATTCATCCCCCTTTCCCTTTGATTTCCTGGTTCTATGCACCATTGATGTTGTGCGACAGCTTCTTGTAAAAAAAGAAATATTCAGTCACAGGTGGGATATGGGTGTAACCAGCTGGGCAGATGTTTTAGCCAATCCCTAGTTTACCTTGAGAAGGTGGTGGTGAGCCTTCTCCTTGACGTCTGTGTGATGAAGGTGCTTCCGCAATGCCGTTTAAGTGCAGGATTTTGACCCGTGGATAAAGAGGTAACAATATGTGCCCAGTAAATATGGTGCGTGACCTGAGGAGGAATGTGGAGGTGGTAGTGTTCCCATATGTCTGCTGCTCTTATCTTTCCAGGCGGTGGAGGTTGTAGGTTTCTGAGGTGCTGTTGTTGGAGCTTTGGGGAGGTGCTTATTGCATCCTGTAGACAGTATACACTGAAGCTAGGATACATTGGTAACAGAAGAGTGGATGATAATGTACTGTTTTCTCCTGGGTGGTGTTGAACTTCTCTGTGTTCCAGTTGCATCCATCAAGGCAAGTGCTAAATATTCTACTGCGCTCCTGACTTGTACCTTGTAGGTAGTGGGGAGGCTTTGTGGAGTCAGAGGGGAGTCACTTGCCATAGAATACCCAGCTTCTGACCGGCTTCAGTAGCTTCTCCTTTTATGCAACTAGTGCAGTTGATTTTCTGGTTCATGGATACCCCCAAGCTGTTAATAGAATCCATAAAACAGAATTGCTACAGTGCAGGAGGCCTTTTGGCCCATCGAGTCTGCACCGACCCGATGAAAGAGCACCCTACCTAGGCCCACTCCCCTCCCCTATCCCCATAACCCTACCTAATCTGCACATCTCTGGAGAGTGCGGGGCAATTTTAGCACGGCCAATCCACCTAACCTGTACATCTTTGGACTGTAGGAGTAAAGCGGAGCAGCCAGAGGAAACACACACAGACACAAGGAGAACGTGCAGACTCCACACAGTCCGGCAAGGCCGGAATTGAACCCGGGTCTCTGGCGCTGTGAGACAGCAGTGCTAGCCAGTGTGCCACTGTGCTGCCCCAAATTGGTGGGAACTTGGCAATGGTTCTACCACTAAATGCCGAAGGGAGGTGGTTAGGGTCCCTCTTGTTGAAGATCGACATTGCCTTTGCACTTGTGTGGATCAAATCTCATTTTCCCACTTACCAGGCAAATCTTGGGGGATAGCCAGATGTTGCTGCATATGTGCATAAAATGCTGCATATCTGAGGAATTGTGAAAGGAACTCCTCTAATCTCAGATGAAACTAATTACCAGGCGGTTAAAAATGAGCTGAAATTGACTCTTTTTTCAATTTTACATTCACTCCATCTGTGGAAAGCGCCTGGCCTCTTGCTGTTTGTTCTAATTAAGTCTTCGATCCAACAACAGTCATTTTTAGGATGGCAAGCAACATCTCAGAAACTTACTTTGTGACCTTTGAGTGGAGTCAAGATTAACTGATGGCTGAGCAGAGATGTACAAACACAAAAAGGTAGGATGGGAGCACAACCAGGACCACCATTCACCAGGAAACTTCACTTTGCACACTTTTGTTTTAGACTGCTAAGGCCCAGCTTTCGTAAACAGGAATCGTCAGGTGTAGTGCCCTGCATAGCCAGGGACTACACACCATGTTGGAGAAAGTGGAGGAGGTGACAATCCTGTATTATTGCAGTTTACCATGGAGCAGTCAGCTCCCTGGCATCTGTAATAGCATTTTGCAAGGATGCATTTACTGAGACCAGCCAAGCCCTGGGCTCCCTCATTTCGTGCAGCTACATAAGCTTGAAGAAAAACATGGAGCGAAATTCTCCATCCCGCCCCGCCACATTTCTGCCCCGACCCGCCGGCGGGATTCTCCGTTACGCCGGGCAGTCAACAGGGTTTCCCATTGTGGGGCAGCCCCACGCCGTCGGGAAACCCCCGGGCGCCGGCAAAACGGAGACTCCCGCCGGCGGAGAATGACGCCCATGGTGCTTCTGAGATCTTTCTCGACCTCTTATAGCCTGCTCCCCAACTGTTTCGATATGCTAACATGGAGTGGTAGATGGCGCTCTGCACTTGGAGGGGACGCCTGCAATCCTGGCACAGCTCAGAGCCTCGTCTTCCTGCATCATTTCATTCAAGAGGGAAGGAAACAAAGACACTGGCCGGAATTCTCTGGCCGTTGGGATTCTGTTTGCCCACTGGCAGGGGATCCCTCCCTCGGATTTCCCAGCGGCATGGGGTGGCTTCAATGAGAAATCCCATTGACAAGAGGCAGGAAGAGAGGATCCTGCTGCCGGCGAACGGCGCGTCGCTGAGAAATGCGCGGCTGGGGGACCGGAGAATCCATCTCACTGGCTTTGGCAAACAGCAATTGCTGACTTGAACAGCTGATTGGCTGAGATTGCAGATGTCACCTATGGCAGACTGGAATGACCCGGAGGTGTAATATCTGAGGTTTCGGTGACTTTGTAGGGGGAGCTGCTGCAGGTGCAGCAGTGGGTGATGGAGCACTGTCACTACCTCCCTGGTAAAGCACATCTTCCTCACACACTGCTCCTTGGTGAACTGCAGCTAAGAGTGTCTGGGTCTATATATTCCTGTGGGATAGGCCTTCTGTTAGCTGTACTCCTCCTGCCTCTGCATTCTGCAGCTCCATGTGCCAGTCACATCCTTCTCAGCCTCCGGCACCAGGTTCATTGAAACCAATCGGACGTTGGCCAACTGCTTCTGTCCAAGACTTCTCTGCTGACTCACCAAATGCTTTCAGAAACAATGATTTCAGTTCAAGGAACCAAAGCTCAAAAGCAGCACACTGACAGTCCAAATAAATAAACCAGTGACACACCGAGAGCTCTTATCCCTTTAATTAATGCTGGAAGCATCACCCTCCAGGCTGTTGATTTGTGTGACACATTTAGAATTGCAAAATAGGACACCAGGGGCGTCCAATTTAATGGAAACATTTCTAAGTGTCACTATTTGGATGTGATTGGCGAAGTGTTTCTCGATGGCCGCGTTGGTGAGATCGCAGCTCGTATTTAACGGCATTTAGTGCCAGAAATGAGTCCCCACGAGCTTTTTGCCATCACTGGCTGACTTGCAGTCTGATTCGACAGACTCGTGCCTTAGTGTCTTGCTGGTCACAAGAGGGAGCTGCTTTTAAATGCTCCCTCACCACTCACTCCCAGGCAACATACAAACATGGCAGTGCACAGACCAGCTCTTTGCATGGGTTTGCCAACCAGGCTAGGTTTCACGACGCTGTAGATGCGAGATGGGACATCCTGGTCCCCCGAGGGGGTTGGAGGATGAGCAGCAAGGTCACCAATACCATCTGGGAGGCAGTGGCAGCAGCTGTCCATGCATGCAGTCCAATGTCAGAAGACCAATGACCTCTACTAAGCGAGAAGGGTAAGTTACCACCTCTCTCTTGGCATCAGTTCCACCTGTCATTCCTCAAATCCCCCCTCCCCACCCCCCAGAAATCACTGGCGGACACCTCGCACCCTTCCAACATTCGATCTACATGCTTGCTCCTCAGTACCCACTGGCACCTACCAGCTCAACCCCTTCAAGTCCAAGTGTAGTGTCCACACAAAAGCTATCTACTGTAGACCCCGCCCTAACCCATCAAGTGTGTGGCTCACAATGCCCTCTTTTTGTCCCCGCAGGAGAAGATTGCCCATAATAAGCGGGAAAGGGACAAAATGGGGGGTCCTGATCCCCTATGAAGAACTGGCCCTGGAGATTGTGGGTTGACCGAGGAGAGAGAGAAGTCACTGACAGCGATTTGGCCTGCAACACTGAGGTGAGGATCCACTGCCTCCTCACACAGATGACCTGTCTCAAGTGAGTTATTTTAATGTCGGACAAAGTGATCCTTCCCTCTCACTGACCACATGTCCATTGTCTCGCAGCATCTCCATCTGATGGGGACGGGCCATCTGGAGTCATCGTCTCATCGCCTGCGCCACCACCACCAAAGAGATCGCCTCAGACGAAAGCACCAAGGAGACCACTGTCAAGGAATCATAGCTATCATCTCCACCTTCCACCAGCGCAGAGACATGCACCTCGGTGGGTGACATTAGTGGACAGGCTTCTGAAGCAATCAAGTGAGCACTACACAGTTGCTGATTCAGATCAGGTGGAGGCAGGAACATCGAAGGGAGTCAGAAATCGGAGGTCTGCTGGATCCCAGGACGCAACTGAGTCCTATTCAGATGCCGAGAATGTTATCCCAGAGCAGATGCAGATGATGGGACAGAGCTGTGAGATTCAGGAGCAACATTCCAGTGTGTGCAGAGCCGATTGGAGGAGTTCCAAAGGCTACGGGTGCTGGAGATGACGCCAACAATGTGTGGCATCGAGGACAACGCTGCTAGGGTGGTGACCGCAGTAGAAAACCATGACCACGACATCAGCGTCTTGAGTGCTGGTGCCCAAGACATGGCTCAGTCTGTGACGACCATGGCCGAGGGCCTCGGCATCAGCTTGAAAATGGCAGGTGCACTGGGCTTGTTTTCGAGCCCATGTATCTTTTACGCCCAACGCGGATCCGGGCGCACCAGGTAAATAGCGGGAAAGGCCAAAATAGAGATTCACGCCGGATACAAGTCAGTTTGCTATCTAACCAGCTCGCTCCCAATGGAGAGTTCTCAATCGTGCCCAAACATGGCGAGAATATCATTAACCCTCATTTGCATTAATTTCCAACTTATTAGAGAGATTGAATTCAAATGCAATGGCGTGGTCAAGGGGCTGCAGCATTCCAGGTCAGGGTTTGCCCCTGGGCCTTAGGGGGAGGGGGAGGAGGGGGTGCTATAAATTACTCAGTGACTCTAATTAAAAAGAAATGCCACATCACTGTTTGGGTCTAACCAGCAGAGACTCCGATAACGTTTAAAAATAACTAAAGGATGGTCACCATCTTAATTCAAACTGGCTTAGTGCTCACCTGATAGAGATAAAATGGGCTCTCCCAAGTGAAAAATCCAGCATCCTCCCAAGGCATATTATTAAGATTAAATATTATTATTAAGGCAGACAAACTCACCGCATATATTTGGGTGCAAAAGTATTTAATTACTGTTAAGTCAGCACAATCACTTTACTCATTAGCTTTTCTGCAATAATGTGAGAAACATTACAATTATTATTTCCACCGCGCTAAGTGTGGTAAGTCCTGAAGAACTTTGTATTAATTAAAGCTGTAAACAATACGATGGGCAACTAGGCTTCACCAGCAGCCCTGGTCCTGTGCAATCTTTTTTGTTCTGACCCACTGTCCCACGTGGGACCAGAGGAACTATAATAAAGTTGTTGACACTTCAGGAAATTAATCTTTCATAAGCATGGAAGATTTTTAATTATTGTAAAATCTGACCTACAAGCTGTGCCGACGCAAATGTTTTCCCCTTTTATTTAAATCACATAAGAACATAAGAACTAGGAACAGGAGTAGGCCATCTGGCCCCTCGAGCCTGCTCCGCCATTTAATGAGATCATGGCTGATCTTTGTGGACTCAGCTCCACTCTCCGGCCCGTACACCATATCCCCGAATCCCTTTATTCTTTAGAAAGGTATCTATCTTTTTCTTAAAAACGTTTAAAGGAGCCTCAACTGCTTCACTGGGCAAGGAATTCCAGAGATTCACAACCCTTTGGGTGAAGAAGTTCCTCCTACACTCCGTCCTAAATCTACTTCCCCTTATTTTGAGGCTATGCCCCCTAGTTCTGCTTTCCCCGACCAGTGGAAACAACCTGCCTGCATCTATCCTATCTATTCCCTTCATAATTTTATATGTTTCAATAAGATCCCCCCGCATCTTTCTTAACTCCAATGAGTACAGTCCCAGTCTACTCAACCTCTCATCATAATCTAATCCCCTCAACTCTGGGATCAACCTAGTGAATCTCCTCTGCACTCCCTCCAGTGCCAATATGCCCTTTCTCGGGTAAGGAGACCAAAACTGAATACAATACTCCAGATGCGGCCTCACCAACACCCTATACAATTGCAGCATAACCTCCCTAGTCTTGAACTCCATCCCTCTAGCGACGAAAGACAAAACTCGATTAGCCTTCTTAATCACCTGTTGCACCTGCACACCAACTTTTTGCGACTCGTGCACCAGCACACCCAGGTCCCTCTGCACAGCAGCATGTTTTAACATCTTACCGTTTAAATAATAATCCATTCTGCTGTTATTCCTCCCAAAATGGATAGCCTCACACTTGGCAACATTGAATTCCATCTGCCAGACCCTAGCCCATTCACCTAACCTGTCCAAATCCTTCTGCAGACTTCCGGTATCCTCTGCACTTTTTGCTTTACCACTCATCTTAGTGTCGTCTGCAAACTTTGACACATTGCACTTGGTCCCCAACTCCAAATCGTCTATGTAAATTGTGAACAACTGCGGGCCCAACACTGATCCTTGAGGGACCCCACTAGTTACAGGTTGCCAACCAGAGAAAGACCCATTTATCCCCACTCTCTGCTTTCTGTTCGTTAACCAATCCTCTACCCATGCTACCACTTTACCCTCAATGCCATGCATCTTTAGTTTATGCAGCAACCTTTTGTGTGGCACATTGTCAAAAGCTTTCTGGAAATCCAGATATACCACATCCATTGGCTCCCCGTTAGCTACTGCACTGGTAACATCCTCAAAAAATTCTACCAAATTAGTCAGACTCGACCTACCCTTTGTGAACCCATGCTGCGTCTGCCCTATGGGACAATTTCTCTCCAGGTGCCCCGCTATTTCCTCCTTAATGATAGATTCCAGCATTTTCCCTACAACCGAAGTTAAGCTTACCGGCCTATAATTACCCGCTTTCTGCCGACCTCCTTTTTTAAACAGTGGTGTCACGTTTGCTACTTTCCAATCCTCTGGGACCACCCCAGAGTCTAGTGAATTTTGATAAATTATCACTAGGGCGTTTACAATTACCTGAGCCATCTCTTTTAACACTCTGGGATGCATCCCATCAGGGCCAGGAGACTTGTCTACCTTTAGCCCCATTAGCTTGCCCAATACTGCCTCCTTAGTGATTACAATCATCTTAAGGTCCTCACCTATCATATCTTTATTTCCATCAGTCACTGGCATGTTATTTGTGTCCTCCACTGTGAAGACTGACCCAAAAAACCTGTTCAGCTCCTCAGCCATTTCCCCGTCTCCTATTATTAAATCTCCCTTCTCATCTTCCAAAGGACCAATATTTACCTTAGCCACTCTTTTTTGTCTTATATATTTGTAGAAGCTTTTACGATCTGCTTTTATGTTCTGAGCCAGTTTACTTTCATAGTCTACCTGACTCTTCTTTATAGCTTTTTTAGTAGCTTTCTGTTGTCCCCTAAAGACTTCCCAGTCCTCTAATATCCCACTAATTTTTGCCACTTTGTATGTTTTTTCCTTCAATTTGATACTCTCCCTCACCTCCTTAGATATCCACGGTCGATTTTTCCCCTTTCTACCGTCTTTCTTTTTTGTCAGTATGAACCTTTTCTGAACACTGTGAAAGATCGCTCGGAAGGTTCTCCACTGTTCCTCAACTGCTTCACCATGAAGTCTTTGCTCCCAGTCTACCTTAGCTAGTTCTTCTCTCATCCCATTGTAATCATCTTTGTTTAAGCACAAAACACTAGTGTTTGATTTTACCTCCAACTGTATTTTAAATTCCACCATATTGTGGTCGCTCCTTCCAAGAGGATCCCGAACTACATACCGAGGTCTCAACTGTGTAAGTTATGGACTTACTCTCCCAGTGATAGCTGGCGAGGCTTGGTTTGTCCAAGCCGAATGTGGTGCAAAGGATAGAAAGGTAAATTGAAATAGTTTTGTCATTCGTGTTGCATTCAATGCAGGAAATCTTGGAAGTAAACATTGTGCCAGTGAGAAACCGCAGTGCAAATTCTGGTGCCCTGATGCCCTTACACCTGTCTGCTTTTTCAGGAAGATTTTATGCTCAGCTTACCCTTTGATGCACTGTCATTCGTCACTCCCGAATGGAATTCCTCTCCTCCCCATGAGCCAAATTGTGTCTTTACCTGCCCGATATTGAAATATATAATTACAATATCCAAGGGGCAAATATTGAACACTTCGCACTGTGTTCTGGTTTGTTGGAAGACATTGCATGCTGTCACCTGAACTCCTCAAAGATATGAGGAAGAAAAATCAGACTGAGATTAAGGCTGCAAACATAAGAACATAAGAACTAGGAGCAGGAGTAGGCCATCTGGCCCCTTGAGCCTGCTCCGCCATTCAATGAGATCATGGCTGATCTTTTGTGGACTCCGCTCCACTTTCCGGCCCGAACACCATCACCGTTAATCTCTTTATTCTTCAAAATCTTACTCATTTTATAGCTTTTTTAGTAGTTTTCTGTTGCCCCCTGAAGATTTCCCAGTCTTCTAGTCTCCACTAATCTTTGCCACTTTGGATGCTTTTTCCTTCAATTTGATACTCTCCTTTATTTCCTTAGATATCCGCAGTTGTTTTTCCCTCTCTCTACCGTCTTTCCTTTTTGTTCGTATAGACCTTTGCTGAGCACTGTGGAAAATCGCTTGGAAGGTTCTCTACTGTTCTCAACTGTTTCACCATAAAGTCTTTGCTCCCAGTCTACCTTAGCTAGCTCTTCTCTCATCCCATTGTAATCTCCTTTGTTTAAGCACAAAACATTCGTGTTTGATTTTACCTTCTCACCCTCCATCTGTATTTTAAATGCCACCATATTGTGATCGCACCTTCCGAGAGGATCCTAACTATGAGATCATCAATCAATCCTGTCTCATTACACAGGACCAGATCTAGGACCGCCTGTTCCCTCGTAGGTCCGTTACATGCTGTTCTAGGAAACTATCGCGGACACATTCTATAAACTCCTCCTCCTCAAGGCTGCCTTGACCGACCTGATTAAACCAATCGACATGTGATTAAAATCCCCCATGATAACTGCTGTACCATTTCTACACGCGTCTGTTATTTCTTTGCTTATTGCCTGCCCCACCATAATGTTACTATTTGGTGGTCTGTAGACTACACCTATCAGTGACTTTTTCACCTTACAATTCCTGATTTCCACCCAAATGGATTCAACCGTACCCTCCATAGCACCGATGTCATCCCTTACTATTGCCCGGATGTCATCCTTAAATAACAGAGCTACACCACCTCCCTTACCATCCACTCTGTCCTTCCGTATAGTTTGATACCCTTGGATATTTAACTCCCAGTCGTGACCATCCTTTAACCATGTTTCAGTAATGGCCACTAAATCATAGTCATTCACGATGATTTGCGCCATCAACTCATTTACCTTATTCTGAATACTATGAGCATTCAGGTAAAGTACACTTATGTTGGCTTTTATACCTCTGTTTTGAATCTTAACACCTTGATCAGTAACCTCTCCTAAGTTATTTTTCCTCTTAACTTTTCTCCTAATTTTCCTTGTCGTTGAACCCATATCTTCATGTAACAACCTGCCGCGTCGCTTTCCATTTATGTTTTTACTTCCCGTTTTATTCCTTTCAGTATTACGGGCCTAGTCACTGAGCTCCCCTCGGTCACTGTACCTTGTCCTGTCGCCCTTTTTGATTTTTGACTATGGCTTCTCTGCCTTACACTTTCCCCCTTACTGCCTTTTGTTTCTGTTCCTGTTTTACTACCTTCTGACTTCCTGCATCGGTTCCCATCCCCCTGCCACATTAGTTTAAACACTCCACAACTGCTCTAGCAAATAGGACATCAGTTCCAGTCCTGCCCAGGTGTAACCCGTCCAGTTTGTACAGGTCCCACCTCCCCCAGAACTGGTCCCAACGCCCCAGGAATCTGAAACCCTCCCCCTGACACCATCCCTTCAGCCACAAATTCAACCTATATATAAACAAATTATTTACTCATTCTAAACATATAAGTGAACTGCACTGAGTACAGATAGCACATCTACAAAATCTAAAAGTATAAGTAATCGCCTCAAAATGCAAAGAACAACAAAAGCACTTCTTCTGTGTTAACTGTCAGTAATGCCAACTTCTGAAATACGGTCACTTACACCTCACATGCCATCTGCTATCACTGAATATCTTGATCAATCTCATGACATCTGACTGTTGTCTTTAAGCAATACCTCCTGAGATGTAGTTCCCTATTCCTTTCAAGGTATCCTAGAACAAAGGACTGCAAAGCTGTTTTTCTCATCACTATATCTAGAGTTTCAGACATTTTCAAGATTCATAATGATGGGCGTGATTTAACGCCCAAAAAACAGAGTCCCGTTTGGGTGCGTATTGCAGGGTGTTTCTTGGTGCCTGCAGTGGCGAAAACGATCCCGATATCAAATGGGACACAGTCGGGAACGCCTACCTCACTTCCTGCACCGATGAGGTCAGCCTGGCAGAGCAGGAAGAGATTGGGCGCCATATTTAAATACCGCCTGATCTCTCGATGACCCTCCCTCGGCACCTCCAGACCTCGAAAATACCCAAAACTCAAGCCCCCCCCTTATCTCACCTCATATGGGTAGGGCACCCTCGAGCATGATCCCTGGCATGGGCAAACTGGCAGTCAGGCACCTTGACACTGTAAACCTGGCACTCTGGAAGTGCCCCTTCCAGCCTGGCAGTGCCACCCAATCACCACTGCCAGTGTCAATGTGCCAAGTTGCCAGCAGGAGAACCAGGAAACCACCCTGCATAGAGCCCAACCACCCAGGGGCCTCCGATGGCCTGGGAGCTCACCCCACCAGGTGTCATTACACCTGATCCATGTCAGTGTGGACCAGTGCTAAACGGTGCCATAGTGTGGCCTTGCAGGCATGGGCCTCGGGTGAATTGGGTGCTGACTTATTTAAATGAGCTAATGGCTCACTTAAATATGTAAATCTGGATCTCGCCTGGCCTTGCCACGTCATCAGGTCAGGCACGACGAGGCCATTCAATCTCGCTTGATGTTTTAGAACATAGAACAGTACAGGCCCTTCAGCCCACGATGTTGTGCCGACCATTTATCCTAATTCTGGACAAATATAGCTTCCATACAAACATATACAGTAAACATAGAATGTTCATAATTAAATAAATATGTTAATCTAAAGACTCCAAGTCCACGGACTAGAGATAATTACCAGAAAAATCCAACTGGTGCCCATTAATCCACAATGACCAAAATAAGCAGATATTTGGCACACCAATTCTGAATACATTCAACATACCACTTCCTTATATTCTATTTGAGAATGCTAGACCAAAGGTAGAGCCATGAGAAAGACAATGTAGTCATCCTGTGGATTTGATCTGTTTGGATGTCTGTTGTACAGAGCTTTCTTGACAGTTTGTGCTCTTGGGGGATCATGTGTAATTGACTCAGTACTGTGCTGTTTCCCTAGTGATGCTGTAATTTTCAGCTGGATGTCTGAGGGAAAAGAGACCGACACTGTTCCCTGGATTTTTGACAACTCCTTGCTAGGCATCCTGCTGTTTCAATAAGGTGGTGACAACATGCAGGAGTGTGGGCTAGGAATTCACACATGTGGCTTTGAAACTCTCACGTCTTCATTTCTGGTGACCTGAAAAGGAGGTGCAGGAACATAAATCCAATTATTTCAATCTGTGGATTGTGTGAGTTCCTGGTTTCCCAGGACTTTCATAAGCCGCATTTTACTCTGCTGTTGACAGTAAACCTGGGAGGCTTATTCTGGGAGGCACTTTCAGGTCAACATATAACTACATGGAATTTATGAAAATGAAACAGACCATTTTTGCCTCGCATGTCTCTGCCAGAGTTTATGTTCCATATGAACCTCCTCCCACCCTACTTCATTTAACTCTATCAGCATATCCTTCTATTCCATTCACCTGCATGAACTTATTTCGCTTCCCCTTAATGCACTCATCTGGCTGCCTCAACTACTTCATGAGTTAGCAGGTTTCATATTCTAATTGCTCTCTGGGCAAAGAGGATTCAATTGAATTACTTCATGGATTTCTTAATGAATATTATTAACGTTTGACCCCAAATTTTGCCCATCCCTGCCAGCGGGAATATTTTATCCAGCAAACCTATAAGTGACTTAATAGAGATCTTGATTAAAATTACTGGTTAACAACAGACAATTCAGTCTTTCCAGAGAGTTCTAAGCTTTGAGTTTGAGTATCATCCCTGTTCAGATAACCCATGTGGAAAAGTGTCAACATAAGGTGATGTGGTAATCACATGGTATTGGGTCTGTTAAGCGACAATCCCCTTTGTTCCAGGCACCCTTCCATTTTGTGCTGTCTGGTTCCCACGTGCATTTCCAGAGGCGATTTGGCCCTGATGACAGCTCATCGAGACCTGTCATCAAGACAAGACCTACCTCAGTGTTTGTGGGGTTTGACAGTGAGAGGAGAGCCGGGTACATTGATGTTGTCTCATTTATATGCCGGTGTTAACATGAAGTAATTTTTTAATAACAAATGCGGAATTTTTAAAATGTCATGTTCCCGTGACACATTTTAGAAAGTAAAGATTTCCAGTAATTTTCTTCCGTGATAATCTGGTTCATCATAATTGTACTGAAATCCTACTGCTCAGTAAAAGATTAACCATACTACCAGTATTCATCTAGATATCGTCAGAACTAGATTAAACCAGTAGAATTTATTCACTTCTATAAAACAACAAATTGAGGAAACGGTAATGCTAATATTATTTATTTTTATGATTTTGGTTGCAAAGCAGCTTCAAAATGAAAATTCTCTGCTATTAATATTGCTTGTTTTCCCACTTGGGGGAAAATGTCACGCCAAAACTCCCTTTTAATAACAAATGCAGAATTAAAAAAATGTCATGTTCCCTTGACACATTTTAGAAAGTAAAGATTTCCAGTACCAGGCAGTAGTGCAGATCTAAATGCAATCGACAAATAATTTAACTTCAAAGCACACACTGCCAACTATATTAAACTAAGTGCCTTTTCTTATAACATGCTTACCTTCAATAAGAAGCTATGAAATGATCTATGTGAGTGTGGCATGAACTTCATAAATGAAAAGAGATGGAAGTACACACAGGTAAGTGACACAGAAATAGTGTGGGTCAGTGATGATGGACTGGAAGAACCCAGGCGCAGTGTTTCAAGCATTGAGCACTGGATCAGATTCACTTCCCAGTACAGACTGTTCAAGCTTAAACCCTGCTGTGCATTTGTGAAATTCACAAGACCCTGTCTATCAGAAAATTTTGGCTGATTGTAAGATCAGCGAATTATACAAAAATGGGCACTCATAGATATTACAACCAGAACTATTACACCTGCTGTTCTGACCATGTTGAGCTCCCATTTTAATAACAAATTCCAATTAAGGGGCAATTTACCATGGCCAATCCACCTGCCGTGCACATCTTTGGGTTGTGGGGGTGAGACCCACGCAGACACGGGGAGAATGTGCAAACTCCACACGGAGAGTGACCCGAGGCCGGGATCGAACCCGGGTCCTCGGCGCCGTGAGGCAGCAGTGCTAACCACTGTGCCACTGTGTCGCCCATCTGAGCTCCTATTTATTAATAAAGTAGTATTTGGATCTCATTGAATGTAATAGAAAGTTTTGCAAAATCTTTGGCATTCCAGTTTCAAAATGGAAAAGAAAATGCAAATTAATCACCTGCCTTTAACTTAGTAAACATTTTTTTTTTGAAAATCTTTTTGTTGGCTTTTCTCATATTTATAAACAGTTGTTACTTACATACATTACATTTTTCTTGCCCGTGCTAATTTGCTTTATTTTACAGAGAGGTTTGTTTTGTCCTTCATTTGACTTTAACTGTACGTACATTTTGCTGCCCTCTGGATCGGTCTATGATATCCCCCCTTCCCCCCTCCCCCCCATTGGTTTCAGCACCCTTCCTCTTCTCTTGTGGTTTCCCCATCCCCCCCTCCCCCCGGGTTGCGCAGTCCTTTGGTTCTTCATCTTTTTTTTTTCCCTGCCTTACTCCTCGTTGCTGGCCTAGAACAGGTTTTGGAACAGGCCGACGGACAGCCCCCAAGTATCCAGGAAGCCTTCCTCTGACCCTCGAGTGGCGTACTTAATCTTCTCCAGGTGGAGAAATTCCGAGAGGTCAGTGAGCCAGTCTGCAGCTGTGGGTGGTGCTGCCGATCGCCAGCCGAGCAGGATTCTCCGGCGTGCGATTAGGGAAGCGAAAGCAAGGGCGTTGACCCCCTTCCCCATTTGTAGCTCTGGCCGCTCCAATACCCCGAAGATTGCCACTATCGGGCATGGCTTCACCCTCACCCCCACAATCTTGGACATTGCCTCGGAGAAGGCTGTCCAGAACCCAGCAAGCTTGGGGGAAGCCCAAAACATGTGGGTGTGGTTGGCTGGGCCCTTCTGGCACCGCTCATATTTGTCCTCCACCTCCGGGAAGAACCTGTTCATTCGGGTCCTGGTCAGGTGCGCTCTGTGCACCACTTTGAGCTGCATTAGGCTTAGCCTTGCGCAGGAGTAGGTGGAGCTCACCCTGCTCAGTGCTTCGCTCCAGAGTCCCCATCCTACCTCTGTCCCCAGTTCGTCCTCCCATTTTTGTCTGGTCCCGTCCAGTGGTGTTCAGGCTCTGTCCAGTAGCTGTCCGTATATTTTCCCACATAGCCCCCCCTTCTCGCTGCTTGTGCCTATCAGGTCCTCCAGTAGTGTGCTTTCTGGGGCCCCAGGGTAACCTATGGTCTCTTTGCGGAGGAAGTGATTTATTTGAAGGTGTCTCAATTCCTGTCCTCTTGCTAGTTTCCACTTCCTCATCAGTTCGTCCAGTGTCGCAGTCTGTGCCCTACGTAGAAGTCCCCGACCGTCAGTGTGCCCCCGTCCTGCCTCCATCTTTTGAAGGTGGTAGCTAGCATGGCTGGGGGGAATCTGTGATTGCCGCAAATGGCAGCCATAAGGGACATTTTGGTTATCCCGAAGTGCTGTCTCAACTGGATCCACGTTCTCAGCGTGGCCGCTACCACGGGGCTCATTGTGTACCTTGTTGAAGAGAATGGGAGTGCTGCTGTGGCCAGGGCCCGGAGGGTTGTTCCTTTACAGGATGCCTCCTCCATTTGTACCCAATCTGTGTCGGGTTCTTGTATTAAACTTTGTAAACATAATGGCCGGGATTCTCCCTTCCGGGGACTAAGTCCCCACGCCGGTGGGAAAACCAGCGGCAACGACTCCGGCGTCAATGGGCCCCCAAGGTGAGGAATTCTCACCTGTCTCGGGGGCTACGTGGACGGCGGAGGGGTTGGCACCTCTCCAGCCGGCGCCAAAGGGGTGGCGCATGTTCGCGCATGCGCCGAAGGGCCAGAGTGATCTCACGCATTCGTGGAACTGCCGCCGTTGTTCTGCGCATGCACAGACCGGCTGCCGTATTTTCCCGCATGCGCGGGGGAATCACTTCACTGCGCCGGCCATGGAGGAGTCCTACAGGGGCTGGCGCGGAAGGAAGAAGTGCTCCCATGGAAGAGGCCCGCCCACAGATCGGTGGGCCCCGATCGTGGGCCAGGCCACCGTGGCCCCCCCCCCCCCCCCGGGTCGGCTCCCCCTGCACCCCCACCCCCGAGGACCACCCCCGCCGACTTACCTGCCAGGTCACACCATGTGGGACCATACGTAACCCCTGCCAGTGGGACTGCCCAAAAACGGACGGCCGCTTGGCCCATCGGGGCCCGGAGAATTGCCGGGGGGGGGGCCACGACCGGTGTGGCGTGAATCCAGCCCCCGCCCAAAAAATGGGGCCGGAGAATACGGCAGTGGGCGTCAGGGCGACGGGGCGGGGTTCACGCCGCCCCCCCTGGGGATTCTCCAACCCGGTGGGGGGTCGGAGAATCCCGCCCAATATTCCCGAACCTCAAAGAAAATGTAGAGTTGTGATGACACTGGATGTTGCAATTTTTCTCTTGTACCTATGTCATCAAATAGGTTATTTCAAGTATTAGTTGGTAGTATTGAGCGAGGTTAATATTTCTCTACTACTGAAGTCCACCCTCAAGCTCCAATCCACTTGAATGATGAAGAAATCAGGATGAGTATGAATAGCTGCACTAATGTTGGTGTCTTTATTTGCTTGTTCTCGCTGAGAATTTACTTGTATTTGTCAATACCAACATGTACTATAAGACCATAAGACATAGAAGCAGAATTAGGCCACTCGGCCCATCGAGTCTGCTCTGCCATTCAATCATGGCTGATATTTTCTCATCCCTATTCTCCTGCCTTCTCCCCATAACCCCTGATCCCCTTATTAACCAAGAACCTATTATCTCTGTCTTAAAGACACTCAGTGATTTGGCCTCCACAGCCTTCTGTGGCAAAGAGTTCCACAGATTCACCACCCTCTGGCAGAACAAATTCCTCCTCATCTGTTTTAAAGGATCGTCCCTTTAGTCTGAAATTGTGTCCTCTGCTTCTAGTTTTTCCGACAAGTGGAAACATCCTCTCCACGTCTACTCTATCCAGGCCTCGCAGTATCCTGGAAGTTTCAATAAGATCCCCCCTCATCCTTCTAAACTCCAACAGGTACAGACCCAGAGTCCTCATATGACAAGCTGTTCATTCCAGGGATCATTCCTGTGAACCGCGTCTGGACCCTTTCCAAGGCCAGCACATCTTTCCTTAGATACGGGGCGAAAACTGTTCACAATACCCCAAATGGGATCTGACCAGAGACTTACATAGCCTCATAAGTACATCCCTGGTCTTGTATTCTAGCCCTCTTGACATGAATGCTAACATTGCATTTGCCTCCCTAACTGCCGACTGAACCTGCACGTTAACCTTAAGAGAATCGTGAACAAGGACTCCCAAATCCCTTTGTGCTTCTGATTTCCTAAGACTTTCCCCATTTAGAAAATATCTATGCCTAAATTCCTCCTTCCAAAGTGCATAACCTCACACTTTTCCACATTGTATTTCATCTGCCACTTTATTGCCCATTCTCCTAGCCTGTCCGAAACCTTCTGCAGCCCCTTGCTTCCTCTACCTGTCCCTCTACAGATATTTGTATCTTCTGAAAAGTACTGGGACTGGATTCTCCGCCTCGCCACATTTCTGCCCCGACCGGCCGGCGGGAGTCTCCGTTACTCCGGCCGGTCAATGGGGTTTCCCATTGTGGGGCAGCCCCACGCCGTCGGGAAACCCCCGGGCGCTGGCAAAACGGAGAATCCCACCGGTGGAGAATCCCGCCCCCGATATCAGCTAAAACTATAGACCAGTGATTCTGTACTCTTCCACAGGGTGTGCTGTTGAGGTCTCCGTAGGTGGTATAGAAATCACTGAATTGAGAAGAACTTATCCTTTCAAATTGTGATGTTGCTGTCCAAAAAATGCCTTGACAATGTGGTGTAATTAAGTTTTAGACAGTGTACTAAGTCTCAGCTACTACAGAAAAACCTCTCTGGCCTTGGAAAACTGGTTTTATATTTATATATTGTCCACTCTGATTTTTAAAAAAATCAATAATCTTTTAATACATGTATGCCCTAATCTTTATTGTACTATCATTCACCTTTTATATGTTTTACGGTTAGTGTAGTTACTTCCTGGTTTGTTGTCCATGGGAATTCTTCAATGTGGTGGGCTGTTTACCCTGCTTGACGACATCACTGTTGCTGGCGATCCCCTTGACTTGATGCCAGGTTCACCTTGATGTCGGGAAATGTGAAATCTGCACCACAGAGATCGCTAGATCTTTGCGGGCAGCTATCTTTGGGGTCAGCGGAGAGCGCTGTTGCTTCACAGCTGACTGCGAAAACTGGGCTCCAGCAAACTGAAGCCAGCATTTTGATTGTAATCTTACAATGCTCTTGTAATTAAGTATATATTCCTTGTTATCAATACCGATTCTTGTTGATTCATGTAATACATTGCACTGGTCTCAGTTCAGCAAATGTACTAATCTATCATTAATGCCAAAAAACCTCTTGCGTTGTATTGCAGGAGTCTCCTGTGCTGTGCGACAGCAAAGTAAATAGTCTAACCTCCAAGACATTTCAATTCTTTTTGTTTCCAGCTAAGCCTTGCAAACTTCAAGTTGAAAGAATTGAGCATTAACGTTATGCTGTAGCTTTGTAGATTAATTCCCATGAGATTCATTTAATATCAGAGTTCATTAGCGAGACTTAAGGTGAACACAATAACTAATGGAAATGAGTAACAAAAAACATCACATCAAAGATTGGCTTATAACAACTGCAAGAGTATACTCTTTGTTCTAAAAGCTTTTAAAATATATCCAACCTGCTCGGGCACATATTCTTCCATTTCAGGAAGTTGCTCTCACATTTGATTTTAGAAAACAAGGCAGTGGGCACATTAACTGTCCCCCAGCACAGGAAGCGTTTGACCAAGATTATATGACTTACATTAGACTAGAACATTCTGTCTAAAATAATGTCACCATGCATGAAGAAAGCACAAAATACCTATGCCCTATTTTAATAACGTGTATTGTTTTTAATCAACTATCTTGATACCCTATCTATTAATGCATTAGTAGTAAGTGAAAGTGCAGTGAAACACTATCCTTAGAATTTTCAGGTATTCTTGGTTTTAAACTGCAGGTGAAGCATATTTTATTGCAGAAATAAGATGTTCTGATAAAAAGAGTTTTCCTTGATTATCTAGTGGCTTTAGTTGGCAGTATGCATTATCAGCTATGGTTTTCACAGGATTTTCTTTTTTACTCATTGTTGATCTCAAGCCCGTCACTATCTTTTAAGAGCAACGTGCAACACCAAACCAGGCACCGTGATTCCTTTGTGAAATGGCGGCATCTGTTCCAGGGAATATATTTAAGTGTGGAAAATTGGAAAGGAGGAAATGGAAAATGCACACAAACTGAACAATGGAAAATGACGAAGGAGACATTTAAAGTGGGGGAAAGAGAAAGATTGGACCTGCACCTCTATTTTACGACCTTCTACGATTGTTCCATTTAATTTCTCCCGTGCCCTGTCCGCGTCAGCACTGGTTTCGAAAGTTACGAAACCAAATCCCTGCATGCAGGTAAGAGAAAAGGAAAAGAGAGACATGCATATGATTATACAGGGAATAAGACAGTCTTCTGATATGTTTCAGTACACCAGCTGGAACATCAAAGATAGCAAAGTCATACTAGGAAACCACAGAGCAACCAGACCCAAGAATATGAAATGGAAAGTATACTGAGAGGGAAAGAAATAGTTGCTGCATTTGAAAACAAATGGTTAGATTATTTACACATTGATTGCAATTGTCATTCTGCTGCAGTACGCTCGCAAGGATCTTGTATCTGATATTTTTGCCATTGGTGAGAAAGGTTAGTTTCCAATGATTGTGAGTCAAAAAGTGGGGACATTTAAACAAAAAAATACAGATCTAGATCAGACCAGTTTAATTTTCAACAGCTCAAATGAAGTTCCTTCATGCCTCATCACTTTCCTTTTGGAAACAAACCAATAAGGTCAATTGTGAAACATAAGAAAATAGTTCAGAGTTTTGCTTCTTTCCTTTATGCTGACATAGAATTACATTAGGTTTTGGGTTATTTCATGGAAGCTGGTCAAACGGTAGTGTCCTGGGTTCCAAACTGTTCTTTCTAGTTCCTGACATCCCATCTTGATTTGAATTGAAACCATATATAAAATGAAACAAAAAGTAGCAAAGGCTGGAAATTAGTTCATCCAAATGAAATATAATGGTACTGGCCTTTTGTTTTGTTGCAGTGAAGGTCGCAAAAGGCTTTTTGACATCCAACAGTCTTGAGAAAGAATGGGTGAATCGGATATTGATTTCTGACTTTGTTTTAGTTGTATGCCACATCATATATGATGCAGCCATGGTCAAACATAAACAACAATATCTCCGATTTTATTTTGTCTTGTAACGGTTGGTGAAATGGGCAAGTCACTCATAGGCCCATTGTTTGGTGTACATTCAGCAACTCTAGCACAGCAAGTAATCATTAATAATATGCATGACATTATGTGTATAGACGAGGGCTCCGAGTGAAGACACTGTCTGGCACGTACTTCCACAAGCCGTGTGTGAAGCTTTGCTGCTAGTAATGTGTGGGTAGCAGTACAGTGTCGAGGTGCAGCTCTTGTGATTCCTGACAAAAATACAGAGGTTTGGTTTAAACACAAACGATCGCAAGTGCTGCTCATGTCACAATATTGCAGAGAACTGACAGCCGTGACAGCTCACCACAGTTGCAAAAAGTCTGGCATTGGAGAGGATATCCTCATCAAATTCACTAGTCTGCATGGATCTAGACCCAATTTCTGTGCAGTCAGCTAAGCAGAGCCACAATATTGGATCACTAGAGTGGATATTGGCATTGTAGTACTCAAAGGTTGCCAACAGTGGTGAGGAAAGCCAGGTTTTCTTGAGGATTCTCAGTTTTTTGCCAACTTTTCCACTTACCCTTGCCACTTTCTTTCCCCAGTTTAGGTCAGATGTGATTACCAGGTCAAAGAGCTGAATTGTTGTAATTGGAGGGAGTTTGAATGCATTAGTGTGGAGAAAGGTTGAAAACACCACAATCAATCATTTTAACAGTTATTGATTGGTCCCTTTCTGCTGAATGTTGCCATTTGGCCAGTCTGTGTTGAATACGCTCTCTGCCTTGACTGATTTGGTTTTTGCTAGCCTTTCATAATTAACCATTCTATGGAAGCTGGTATCATCAAGAAAGGAGATAATGTCCCTTCTGTTGTATGTATCAAGGCTGGCTTTAATGAAGGCAAGAAACAGAACGGAGTCAAATATGTTTCTGACAAAGACCCTATGATGCTAAAGCAATAAGACTAGTTAATTGAAAACTCGTGTCCAATTAGAAAACAATTTACGTATTTTAGGGCATGACATCTCATCTTCTCAATGAAGCTGGGATGTCTTGATGCTTAAAAGGATTCACAGCTCCAGTGCCCCAGGTTCGATTCCCGGATTGGGTCACTGTCTGTGCGGAGTCCGCAAGTTCTCCCGGTGTCTGCGTGGGTTTCCTCCGGGTGCTCCGGTTTCCTCCCACAAATCTCGAAAGACATGCTGTTAGGTAATTTGGACATTCTGAGTTCTCCCTCGGTGTACCCGAACAGGTGCCGGAATGTGGCGACTAGGGGCTTTTCACAGTAATTTCATTGCAGTGTTAATGTAAGCCTACTTGTGACAATAAAGATTATTATAAATGGCCAGGGCTGATGTTCTCACTTGGTACTGGCAATTGGGAGAATTGCTCTATTTTTAGACAAGTAATTAAAATATGTGACAGGTTTGCTTTTTAGTCAAATGAAGGTATGACACAGGTTGTTAAGGTTGAAATACTTCTACTTCCTATGGCTTTTATAAATTTCCATTTATTGGTGGATGGGATAGTAGGATGAGGGTCTCTGACCCTTCTTCAGGGTAGACACAACAGCTGTTGCTTTCCATACGTCAAAGGAATTTTAACTAGCAAGCTCAGTTGAAAATAATGGATTGAAATCAATCCGCTTCTTGAAAAGAACTCCAGTCAGACTAGGGCATCTACACCACTCGGCCTAGTAAAATACTTTGGTATCTGAAGGAAAATTGATCTGGACTTGGATGACTGCTGCACATCAATGGAACAAAGCTGTTTGTTGAATTTGAGATGACTCCTCAGAAAATATGACAGAGCACTTCAGCATTATCCACAGATATGGGTCAAGCGACTCTGCTCTCCTGGATTAGGATTGCTCTGCTTTTTATACTGGAGGACGGAGTCAAGGAAAGCAATTTTCTTTAAAAAAAAAATAGGAGCTGTTCAGCCTGCCCACTTAATAAATGTAATAATCTATTAAAATGCTTTATAGTCTCAGGCACATGATTACAAGCTTGCCTGGTCATTATTTTTGTTTTCCTGGCTTCGAAAGCCACAATATCCACATCATATAAATTTTGCATGTCAGAATTTTTCTAATGCGGTAATTATAGTAATAAGTATCCTGTACACCATTCCTCATAGAGAAAAAAGTAACTGTTTGCCACCACACAGTTAACATATAGAGGACAGAATGAGGTCCTTCATCATGGTTAGAATCCCTATGCCTGCAAAAACAATCAGCCCACTGCGCTTCAAATGTCGTCGCCAAATTATGACTTCTAGTAGCCAAGAGCTACTGTACATTTTCAAGTCTTGTGATCCCAGGCCTTTGGACAGAGAACTTCTGTTGTCAGACAGGAAAGAGAGAGAAAAGACAATTAACACCTCAAATTGCCTTGTAATTGGACTGTTTGCTTATCCCTTCGTGCAATCATATTTATACCATAAACTATAAATTTGTATCTTACGTGCGTAAGGGGTTTACATTCTTTTGCAAATTAAATTGCCTAAGCAAGCTTAACCCTTCAGCCGCCGAGGCAGCCTTCCAGCCCCATTTCAAATGCTCTTTCTTACTTTGAAAATGCATTTCTTCAAGATATCTTTTATAGATGCCATTTATTTACTCAGCGTTAAACTTATTTAACCTGATTATCATCTTCCGGTGGCATATCTTTCTGCTGTCTGCACCAATAAGGAAGATAAGAGGTTTTTTTTCTGTTTAAGATATTTCGACTTAATATGGCTGGGTGAGAAAATAAAAAGCATTTTATATCAAAATGATTGGATGTTTATAAAACAAAGCCACAACAAAAATGACCAACTATTTCATGGGAATTGCAGATGTTCTGAGATATTTTGCTCGAACTGGTTACTATTTGTGCAGGTTAAGGAGAGGATAGTGGCAGCTCTACGGAAATGGTAACACTTTGTTCAATAGAGAAGTTGGGTGATCTATGGGAGGATGGGAGTGGTGCACTGGATTCATGCTCAAGGCTATGTCTGAAGATGACAATCAAAAAATACCGCAGGACAATTTTATTAATAACATCTACCATCTGAGTTCCTGTTCTCTGTCATCCTTGTTCTTTGTAGAGGTTGGTACAACTGCTAATTTGAATGTTCAGAACATCAGTCTTAGGATTAGTCTTCAAACAAGTAGGAAGCAATATAGTAAACATGTTGGTCTGGATTCTCCGTTCGGGAGACAATGGGCAGGATTCTCCGAGTGCCGATGCTGAAATCGCGTTCGGCGATCGGCCGGAGAATCCCTTTTTACAGCGAAACCGTCGGCGGTGCTGTTTTGTGGATGCTCCACCCCCTCAAAAAAGGCGTACTTGAGGAGTACGCTGTATGGCGTTGGGACGACCTCAGGACATCACTTGAGGCCCTCCCCCGATTCTCCACCCCGACGGGTGGAATTTGTGTCCTCTCAACTTTCGTGAACTTGGCGTGGCGGCTGTGGACTGTATCCAGCACCGCCACAGTCGGGGCGGGCTGGGGGGGGGGGGGGGGAGCCGTTCCGCAGGCAGGGTGGGCTTAGGCGGGGGCAGGGCGGACTGGTGGGTGTGTGGTCTGAGGGTGGCGAGGGGGGTTACAAAGGTGCACTATCTGGCAGGCCAGGTCAGTGCGTGGCTGGCGCCATGTGGTACGGTACGGCAGCCGCCGGGCGCATGCGCGGCCACGGACCCGGCCATTCTGCATCCGTATCGGTGCGGGGTGGTGCCGACTTGCTGGTCGTAAGACCAGACACTTCCTCCGGACATGGCCTCAAAATTGGAGAATCCAGCCCATGTTCTTCCGCCGGAAGTGAATTCAGGTTATGTAAATGGGCTAGCTCTCTGCCTACTTGAAACGCAAGCAATTCCTGGTCCCGCTGGATTCGCGTTAAAGTGCCTGACAAGCTGGAGCTGTTTATAAGTGCTCCACTCACCACAGACTGTCATTCCAGCCAAGAAGGTGGCAGCATGAAGACCTGCCCCTGCACCCTCCCCCACCCACCGATTCCAGCAGTCCAAGATTGACAGAATGCTGGATGCCATTGAGAGGACGAGGGATACCCTTTTCCCCAGGGTGGGGTAGGGACTCGGGCCTGCCCTCCTGAACTGCGCCTGGGAAGAGGCGGCAGAGGCTGTCAGTGCTGGCAACATCAGTAAGAGGCACAAAATGTCGAAAGAAGATGAATAGCCTCCTTGGGCCAGCTCAGATGAGTCACCATCTCTGTGCCCCTGGCATCACTCTCGTCCCTCACTTTTCATATGAGCCCCCAATCCCCTGGATACCAACACTTCACCAGCCTGCATCTCCCTTACGTCCCGTCCTCTACCAAACCCAACAAATGCAGTGCCCTCTTTGGCCAGGAGCTTTGTACACACATGCCACCAGCTATCGACCCCGCCCCCCCCAATAGAACACCCCCCCAAGCATCTCATTATGTACTTTCTGTGTCCCCAAGGATAAGGCATGCGAGCCAGAAGCCGGGAGGGGGAAATCGCAGAAATGCCGGTTGAGGGCCCTGCAAGTCATGGAGGCGGCCGAGGAGAGTGCATTGGTTGTGATGGAGGTCAGGCAGGTGCCAAACAAGTGAGAGTCCAATGCAACAGCGATATCCCCATAGCAAGAGAATCACCCATCTTCCACAGACCAGTCCTTCCCAAGATTTCATCCCATATCTTTTGTCTTGCAGGATCACCATCAGGCGAGGCCAGGCTGTCTGGGGTCGCTGCGCCCCCAGCCAGGCCCCCAGCACACCCCGGAGCACCAGCCCGCGGAAGACCGACGTTTCAACACTTCTGTCATCTTCACCATCCACTTTAACAGAGCCTATCACCTCAGTGGGTAATGTTAGTGATCAGGCTCCTGGATCACCCTCTGGAGAGCACCACACACGTGCTGCATCAGGTGGAGGCAGGGACTCCTGAGGGAGCGGACAATCAGTGGGCGGCCCAATCCCAGGGAACAGTTGTCGCCCAGACAGGTGTTGCACTTCTAGAAAGTATGATCCCATCACTGGTGCAGATGCAGACAGAGCCAGAATCTACAGGAGGGAGTGTCAGAAACTTTACAGCGCCTGCAAGTCCAGCTGGAGGAGTACAACTGCCTTTAGGTGCAGAAGATGGTGCCGACAGTGCGTGGCACCCAGGCCAACACTGAAAGGGTGGCGTCCATAGTGAAAGGCCTTAGGCAAGATGTCAGAGCCATGTGTCAGGATGTTCAAGGCTTGTGGCACACTGTGCTGTCCATGGCTGAGGTGCAAGACAGGAGAGCCCAGTCATAGAATCATAGAATCCCCACAGTGCAGAAGGAGCCATTTGATCCATTGTGGCTGCATCGACCCTCTGAAATAGTACCCGACCCCGGCCCAATCTCCGCCTCATAATCCCGAAACCTCATCGAACTTTTGAACACGAAGGGGCAATTTAGCATGGCCAATCCATCTGACCTGCATATCTTTGGAAACCTGAGCACCCGGAGGAAATGCACACAGACTCGGGGAGAATGTGCCAACGCCACACAGTCAACCGAGGTCAGAACCGAACCTGGGTGCCTAGTGCTGTGAGGCAGCAGTGTTAATCACTATGCCACCATGCCACCCTTTCACAGGCTGACACATCCCTGGCACAGATTGGCATTGCTGCAGCGCTCTAGAGTGTGGCCCATTCACGAAGGGTCAGTGCCAGGCGCTGACTGACGTTGTCCATCACAGGGCAACATGACCGAGGCAGTGAGGGACATGTCTCAGTCTCAGTGAGCTGAGGGCATCGAGTCCGTGACTCCGACGAGGGCGGGTCTCCAGGTAGTGCCAGGTGACATTGGTGTCTCTGGAGCTCACTCTGGCCTCCCCTCCGTCCCGTGGAATAGCCCGGGGGCCATCGAGCACCCGAAGTGTGGAAGAAGTGTGAGTCCCATGCCGGTGCCTCCCTCAGGGAAGGCGCAGGAACACCTCAGCCCTTATGAATCGCCCCCACTTGACACTGGTGGATCTCATGGGCAACAGGCAGAACAGGGTGACCAAATCATCACCTTCAACTTCCGAAAGTTCAGCCAAACCGATCCAGGTCTAGGTCCTCCAGAGGACGGCCACCAGGGGCATCACAGGGCAGAGGGTGAGACACGCAGCAGGCCGCCTCCACTTCTGATGTTCTGTCTGGGAAAACACCTAGAAGGAGCGGTAAACCACCTAAGATAAGGAAGGTGGATGACTTAAGCTGGCTGGGGTGTATTAGATAGTAGTTAGGGATTAGGGTACACGTAGTCACCATTAAACACTTCTGCACCACCAGTCCAACCTGCCTCTAATCTCTGTCTGATGAGTGTGAAGGGTGGGCTGGGGTTGGGTGTTATGCGTCCGTTTGGTGGCAGGGCATGGGGGAAGAAGTGCGAGCCCGCCTTGTATGACAGCATCCGCATTGAATGAGCCCTAGCTGTTCAGCATCCCTCAACCCCTCCGCCAAGATATATGGATCTGTGAGCAGGATTTTCCAGCAGACATGCAGGGATCACCTGGGTATGTTAACCTAAAGGCAGGTGTCGGATCTCGTCAAACAGAGTTCATCTCACAGCGAGTCACTCCCATCTTCCTTTCCGTGGACAAGACCCACTGATACTGCCTGCCCAAGGCCAACACTCTGTGGCGATGCTGATAGGACGCTCGGAGGGGGAGGGGGAGCTGTGATAGCGGGAAGGAGTGGAAGATGAGAGGAAGATGGAATGAAGGATTGGGTGGCAGAGAAGAGATGGAAGGATTGGGTGGCAGGGAAGAGATGGAAGGACTGAGGGATAGGGAGGGGGTGAGGTTCAGGGGAAGGGGGATTCTGTTTGTGGGGGGAATTAATTAGGTGGGGGGAGGGGGGGCAGGGTGATGAAGCTGCCGGTGGCCTGGCCTCCTATTTGGTAGATCAGGAAGTGACGTGTGCAGCTCAAGATACGCTTCCCAGGCCTGGGTCTCTCTGGTGGGGCGCTCCAAGAGAGGGTCTCGGGCATAGTGGTGTCCTGCACAACATCGCTCAGCACATCGAACAACTTCATCTCCTCCCGATTTACCAACTAGGAGGCCAGGCCACTGGATCACACGTTGGGCGGCCCGCCCAGCCAGCTCAGGCTCCACGCCCGCATCCGCCTGGAAACCAGCGACCTCAAATGAGGCTTGCCATTCTTCCTCCTCCTCCAGCATGTCACCCCGCTGCTGTGCGATGTTGTGCAGGATGCAGCAGGCCACCATGATGCTCAAGGCCCTTTCTTGGAGCTCCCTACCAGAGAGTTCCAGGCATGGGAAGCGCATCTTGAATAAGCTGATGCACCGCTCGATGATGCTCCTGGTTGCTGCATGGGTATCTGCGGTGGAGCGGGGAAGGACAGAGACCATCAGTAAGATCGAGGATTCCCTTGACCATCCAATGCCACCAGGTTAGATGGTCACCCTGAGTTGTACTGCTGTGCCACCCTCAGCAGTGACCTGTGACCCACCCCCACCCGGATGAGATGATGTCATCCGCACTGCAACCCTGTCCCCATCAGTGACTGGCACTTGGCCTGTGATTGGGGAGCCCCTATCTTCACCACCTGTCCCTGCCAACAGGGGTACCGATGGATGCTGCAACCCGTGTGAACAATAGACTCTGTGGCTCCTGTCCTGTTTCTCCCAGTGGAGTCAACTGTGGGTCTTCTCACTGGGTGAGCTGAGTGTCATCCTGCCAGCAGGGCGGCAACTGGTGTGGTGGAGACGGTCAACTTGTGCTGCCAGTCACGGTAAGAGGCTGGTGTGCGGGCGGGTCTTACAGATGGGGCTAAGCGAAGTATGTGTGCATGTGGTGGGAGCTTAGCTGCAGTATTATGTGGAGCCTGAGTTTTACACACAGGTTGTGACAGGGAGCTGGTCAGGTATGCTGGCCCGTAGCAAAATGGATGTGATGAGGGGTGTGGTGGACAGGCAAGGCTTGGAGACATCTCGTGATTCTCAGGGGTGGGTTAGCTGATAGCGTCAGGAGTGGGTCCTTTACTTTGAGCGGGGCTGTGTGTCAGGGAGGGTTCCAACAACCACATGCATCTGTCCTGTGTCCATTGTTTGGGGTGAGCTCTAACAATCCCCTGTTTCCTATGCTGTGGGGCTGTGTTTCTGAGGAGTGCACCAACACTTGGTGGGCAGGCGATTGAGCATGCCACGCCCACCCTGGTGATAATACTGCTGGGTGGGTTTCATATGACCAGGTGCCGTCAGCAGTCTCAACAGCCAGGAGCCAGTAAGGTGCAGCTAAAGGGTGGGTTTAAATGAAATAATGCAGCAATGTGGGTCTGAGCCAAGCCACCCTGATGCTGAGGGGGTTACCCGAGCCCATGCACTTGACACCAAGTTGTTCCCTGCTACTCCCCGAGGCAGACGCCCCCCACCATGGGCGAAAAGTTTTGAGAATTTTCTTACCTTCTTGCTTCCCCCTAACAGCTACGGACCTCGGGCACCGATTGTAAATACTTGCAACAATTCACTCCGGCGCGACTCCCGTCTGAGAGGAGTGGAGCATCCGGTGTCCCGCCCGTTAATCGTAGTCAAATCCATGCAAATCGCGGACACTTGTGGGGGCGTGATGCGAGAACCTCAGCGGCTGCCAGCGGCTGACCGCAACATCGCAGTGGAATTGGTGCCAGGCGCCAATCCCATATTTTTGCTCGAGGCAACATTCTCCGGCTGATTCTCGCTGCCGCCGTCGGGCCGCATTTATCCAGTCCATTGCAAATCGGGCACAATAAAATAAAATAATTTGTGCCTTGTTTCGGTACAAATTACATATTTCTGCTCTTAAAAAATTAATATGAAACAGTTGTCTTTAAACATTGGTCTTTACCGCACTAACTGAAGTGGTTGCATTCAGGTCTGGAGCGTGTTTAAAGGCACCTTATGCTCATCTAAGACACATTAAAGACATGCTGTCATTGCTTCCAAATTACTCCGTCTTTTAGAGTAGATGGCACTTGATTAAAACATATGGGAAGATATTTGGAACATATGGGAAGATGTCACTCAGTGAACAAAACTACAATACTCACTAGGTAATATAATGCACGATGACTGGTAGACAATATGGCAGACATCTGCATACGTTTATATTGATTTTGGAATATTTAGAAAAATTCTATAGTTAATTGCCGTCAATTAACACTGCATTGATGTCAGTGTAAATTGAGGGGATTTTGATTGTGATTGCCACTTGTTATTGGCGTTGGTTAGAGTCTCGCATGTGAATGGCTAAAGGATGTTCAGTCTCAAGCCATAAAGCCTTTGCTCTTATTCACACAATGGGCCAGCTTTTCATTTCCCTCATTGCTAAAATTGGAAGTCCTCAGATCTTTGGCATCAGTTTTTGAAAACCGTTGAGAGAGCACAGCAAGAAGATTGAGGCCTGTCCTGCTGGTGAAAGGACTTCACTGTAACGTTGTTCTGGTATAGTGGAAGTATTAGCAATCACAGCATTTGTAGATGTAGTAAAGTAGTGGAAATAACAGTGGTAGGTATAATAAAGTAATAATGGAGGAAGTTACAATAAAGTTGCAGTGGCAGAAGTAATGTAGAAATAGTTTTTAGATAAATAATTTTACAAAGTAAAAATAACACCAACAGCCACTTTATACAGCCATCGCTTCTGGTATATAGACCATGAATTTCAGCTCCCTTACCCCAGTGGCAGGCTGGCTCTCTGACTAGGATAAGGAAGCTGGGGTTAGCAGTAATGAAAGCGATTGGATACTGGTCTCCCGGAATCCAAAATAAAAGGACCAGTTTTAAAAATAGCTAACCTTGAACTGGCTTTTTCCTCAAACCCCATTCAACTCTCCCAAACCGTGGTGACAATTAGGTGTCAGATCAACAGTCCTCATTACATCTGGATCCATACATACCTCCTGCCCCTAATATGGAGGTTGGCCTAATGATGGTGCAAACTCCATGTCCAGTTACTACCAGCAAGAACGTTTTGTCCTTTAATCCTCTAAACCTACACTTTTGCACATTAACCCAATAAACCTACTGTTTCAAACACCGACCTTTTAAACCTATCGTTTCACACACTAATCTTTTAAACCTGTTGTTTTATGCATTAATCCTCTAACCCTGCTGCTTCACACATTAATCCTCTAACCCTGCAGCTTCACACATTAATCCTCTAATCCTGCTATTTCGCACATTATCCCTTTTAAACCTGCTGTTTCACCCCATAACTCTTTCAGGGCAACAGACCACTCTTCAGTTTCTGAACAGCATTTCACATTTAAGGTGTTTTCTGAAATCGTCGTGCACAAAATCCTTAATTAGAATACTATCACACTCATTTTGTCAGGATGCTTACCACAGGTCTAAACTTTTGATGTGACATATGGGGCAAAATTCTCCGGTATCGGCGTGATGTCCGTCGACTGGCGCCCAAAACGGCGCAAATCAGTCGGGCATCGCGCCGCCCCAAAGGTGCGGAATGCTCTGCACCTTTGGGGGCCGAGCCCCAACCTTAAGGGGCTAGGCCCGCGCCGGACGAATTTCCGCCCCACCAGCTGGCGGAAAAGGCCTTTGGTGCCCCACCAGCTGGCGCGGAAATGACATCTCCGGGCGGCGCATGCGCGGGAGCGTTAGCGGCCGCTGACGGCATTCCCGTGCATGCGCAGTGGAGGGAGTCTCTTCCGCCTCCGCCATGGTGGAGACCGTGGCGAAGGCGGAAGGAAAAGAGTGCCCCCACGCCACAGGCCCACCCGCGGATTGGTGGGCCCCGATCGCGGGCCAGGCCACCGTGGGGGCACCCCCCCGGGGCCAGATCGCCCCACGCCCCCCCAGGACCCCGGAGCCCGCCCGCGCCGCCTTGTCCCGCCGGTAAGGTAGGTGGTTTAATCTATGCCAGCGGGACAGGCATTTTAGCAGCGGGACTTCGGCCCATCCGGGCCGGATAATCGCGGGGGGGGGGCCCGCCAACCGGCGCGGCGCGATTCCTGCCCCCGCCGAATCTCCGGTGCCGGAGAATTCGGCAACCGGCGGGGGCGGGATTCACGCCAGCCCCCGGCGATTCTCCGACCCGGCGGGGGGTCAGAGAATCTCACCCCTGAAATGTGAGCATATATGAACAACAAAAGACCACGGAAAACTGCCTCTTCAAGAAGCAGCAAGAGCATCCATCAATGCCCAAATCAGGCTAATCCTTAGTCTAACACCCAGTATTTTCAGATTCTTACAGATTATGAAGGCTCCACATGGACTGACTCACTGGTATCATCGGCTCCCTTATTAAAGACAAATAGCTGTGAGGAAATATATTTCTTTTATAGCATTATTGAGTTCTGGTGTAGTAGCTGTCATGCCAATGATACCAGTGGAGCGGTTAGTGTCAATGGGGATACAGTCATTAACCTAAAATGCCTCGTCAATTTTGTCTTTCCAAAAGTTAATTCAGCTCCTTTTCATCGTCTGATTCAGTCGATCACCCAGACCAGCTTCCATACCAGCTTTTGTTACTAAAACATTCAGCAGACTGTTAACATGGAGCGCAGAATCCATTTTCAGATTGAAATGCGTGTGCACCTCGGTTTATTTCTAATTGAGTCCATTGGGTAACCTATCCCATAGTGTGAGCACACAATCCTTGGGGAATTTGCGATTATTGTTAGCAGGAAAACTAGTGATACCGCATACACATGTTCATATAAGCATTCCGGTAGGAAAAGCTGTCCAAAATGAAAAACGTGCTCTATACAATAACCTATGTGTCCAATAATCCTACTTCGTTCAGTCACATATAACATAACACACCCACTGGGTCTCTGTTAAATTCACTGAAACTACTTTAAAAGATCAAGTGAACAAGTTTGGAATGTCTCGCTTACCTTAGAACCCCGCTCATTAAAAATTATTTCAACGTCTAAAATTTTACCAAATTGCTGTAAAAGAAAGAGAGACAATCATTAGAAATATTGTACTCTGATTCATCCACGTAAAAACTTCAGAAACAACCCTTTTCATAATGGAGTTGAAAGACCCCTGCTTCCTTGCAATGGACAAGCCGCTCCTGGTGTTGAAGGAGACCAAAACATAGACATTATCCAAGGTAATTGAACATGGGAACGTCTATAATGGGAGTTTCCTCTTCCCAATTTAATTGCTTTGCAGTATTCAGTTTCTTATTAATAAACGATTATCTCTGTAACACAGGAGATAATCCACATCATTTTCTCATAGAAGGTGTCATGCAATTACGTACTTGTAAATTTATTCAAAATAAAATGACATGACCAGGCTTTCCAATTTTCAGGATAGAATCATTAAAAGTAAAAACCACAAACAGATAAAAATACACTCTTCAACTTTGACTATTTCATATGATATTATTGTTAACAAATGTGAGTCTGTGTTTATGAACTTATATCAAAGTAACAGTGAAGATTGTTCCACAAAATTGTTATTTGCACCAGAATTAATAGATTTCAATTCAAGAGCGGAGTAAAGTTAATATATTAACTCTGATGTATAAATTGTTTGAATGTGGGAAACACCCAAGCACCCCTAAAATGACCCATTCGAAAAAAAAAAATTACTAAAGTATGCAATGTACAGATAAGCAATGATCCTCAATTCACGACTTTTGGCTACTCAACATGAGTGACATTCCATCAAAGATGTGATTACTCTTGGAGCAAGAAAATCAGCCCAGAGCATGCACATGACAGCAACAAGTGGGTTGGGGCAGTCATATATTGAGGAGTTGAAAGATATTAATTGCATGAGCTTGTGCTTGTAGTTTAAATATCATCAAAACTCGTTCAATTAGTGACTTGATTCTCCATCTATTACCACATTGGTATGGGCATAAGCTTCCAACAGCTATAAAAGATAGAACTTATGGCTGCGGTGAACAGCATATGTGCAAGTGTTTCCATAAATGTACAAGTGATTTTGCATTTATATATATATGTACAGATCTGTAATTCATCAACCTCCCATTTTGCAAGCCATTATTATTCATGGAAAAGCCTGATCTTATATTGGGAAAGGGCTGCACAAAAGAGGAGATTGTTAGCAATAAAGTACAACAAGTAGAATACATAGTTGAAGCAATGGACTTGTGATGCAGATATGAAAATTACAGGGAAATAATCTTCACATCTTATAATAGGTATCAAGGTAAACCACACACTCTGGTAGCGATATTGGGTTTTCTTTCTCTCTATGTTACACAGGAAAATTGCAGCTTGCATGTATTATATATAAAAGAATGAGCTATTAGGCAGGGAGTTTCATGTTTGAGTAAGCTGATCATTCCATGTGAACCATGTCTCAGATGTGAGAAGCACAATAATGAAATTGCAATATTTTGTGTCAATCCTGGATATTATCCCTTTGCACAAAGGTTTATAACCTCAATATTTCTCCGCTCAGAATGTCCTCTTTAAGGGCAAACTATGGACCATGCCACTGTGGTATCAGGTTAACACCAAACTTAGTAGCTCCACTTAATGGCCAATTTTGGACCATGTCTCTATGGTCCCTGGTTAACTCTAGACCTGGGATGTGGGGCAAAAGTTGAATCAGGAGCACCTGTTGTTTGGCCATTACACATTCCATTTGATAGCAAAAATAGTATCCTTGGCATTCATGTGCACTTTTAGGGTATGTTGTGCTGGACACCATATTGATGAGGGCATCAATTGGTGGTCAATACTGACTTGTCTCCAGCCATCTCATTTAGAGAGCAACACTCCAACTAATGCCATCTTTTAACCTTGCATAGCTAAACACAGCAGCAGGAAGGGACCCCCACCAGCACTACATAAAAGGACCATTAACTACCTGAAGGTTAGTTGCTGGTTGATTTTTTCTGGTTGTTTCTTTAATTCTACAACTGTTTCCTGCTTTAGATAGCTGTTTAAATTTGTCTACCTTTACAAGGGGTGGTGTGGCAGGTGCTCGAGGAGGATTTGCCGACTTCAAGGCTTCTGCACAAACCAATTGCTCTCAAACATGTGTGCCTTAGTAGCCATTCGTCTTGGAATACAGCATGGCATGGAGAATCAACAGGGACCATGAAAAATAGGATAAGCTGCTGGAGGATGGAGGGGGTGAAGGAAGAGAGAGCGACCAACATATTCTCTTTGTGGCCAGGATATTTACGAAGAACTAATCTCCAGTAACTCCAATTCCAATTCTCCATCGACAGTCCTACACCTTCCCTATGTCACTGGCCATCATGGCATCATCTTCACTGTATTGCAAAAAGCAAAGCAAACACAAAAACATTCCAAATCAAATTTCTACATAACATCTGGCATTGACCTTCATGGTTATCTGCTCCAAATGTCTTCTGAGCATGTGTCTGGTGGGCCTCCTGGCTCCTTCTGGATCTCTCCTCCTTTGCACCTCCTTCATCAAAGCTGTCACTGCAGTCCAAAAAGCTTGGGACCTGTGCTCTCCCAGGTTGTGCCATTGTTCTGCCTTCCCTAACTCACAACAGCCTCCCAGCACCTGTTCCAGTCACCATACATCTTCCCCTTCAAAGGTGCAGGCTGGATTTAAGCAATCCAAAGTTAGCTTTTTCTGATGTTTGCCTTGCCTCATGTTACCCCCCCCCCGTTCAGGCTAGCAACCAATTAATAGAGGGCTAACTCGACACTGTGCCACGACGCTAGTGTGCTGTCTGCATTGCAGGGTGGGGTGTATCGCACCCTGTTTCAGTGGGGTGAGGGGGGTTGGGGTGCACTGTCGGATTTAGCACCCCTTGTCTTCACATAAGGGACATCCCTGAATCCATTCTCTAGGGTCCTTCCCTGGCGAATTCTGCACCCAGACTTCTCAATTTTGCTGTTGTTCCTTTCAACAGTTAAAAATTCCTTCATTCTGTTAGTTCAGAAATATTTTTATCTATTACATTTCAGAAAAAAAAGCTACATACATAATAACAATAATCTGCAGCCAAGGAGATTTCTACCCTGGTCGTCTTATCCAGGTATTCTCATTAAAACAAAACATTAACATGGTCATACGTGAGCATTTCCATGAATATTGATTGAAAAGATAACCTATTTTGCGATATCCTTCGGATTTATACCTAATGATAGAATATCTTTATCTGTAAATTAATTTTCAGTGCATGTATTTTATCCACATTTTATAGCCTCCAAAGCTGTTCCTGTGTTTTTAAAATTTAATTTCCCATTATACTGCATTACGTTTAAGCTAAGGTAAAAGCGTTTAATATTTCACCATGAATAAATCATTTTGTTGAAAGTACAGCAGAAATATTTCTGCAGAAAAGCAAGTAACATTCCACTTAGAATTCCTGGCCAATTTTTCATTACTGAACACTTGTTTCGTTCCCAACTCCAAACACCTTCATCAGAATCTCCACAAATGATTTTCTGCAAATGATTAATTCTGATTATAAAACAAATTAGAGAACTGAACAGAGCCACAGATCGTATCTGGAATTTGTAATATTCGGATAGCGAACTGAATTGCCCTATTTTCTGTTGGGGTTTTTGCCAGTGTTCAAATTGTTATTTAATGCTTATGGGATTCAATGACTATTTCTGATAAGTGAATACAATTTTGGCAGAAAGAAGGCTGCTCACTAAACAGCAATAGCTTCCAGTTCTACTTTTGTGTTCAATTCTATTTGCTCATTTTATCATTTCATTTGATGGAATGCAGGATTGCTCCAAAACGGCAAATAAAGATTCCTGTGACTGGTCTGAAATTGTGTGGTGGGAACTAGATTTGTCCAGTTATTGATTTATTAGGGACAGACTGTCGGTAAAAATTGTTATGTGTTGCAGTTATAATCAGACATAAAACATGCAATTTAGTGGCGGGCGAGCGATGTTCAATTTGCCAAAGCATTGGCCCCACTGTCAAATTAATTGGACCAGGTTTTTAGACATCCCAAGTATAATGTCTGCTTAAGGACCTCTTTCACAAATTGGTCATCTTCGGAGAGGTGTAAATTTGAACCTTACCCCAATCATGATTATTCAACGGCCTCTGCAGTTGCCAACAAGTAAGTTCTTCAATCTTTCCACCACAATTCCTCCTTCCCTCTTGTAGGCTGCTGCAACACCCACTCCCCTCCCTCCCACCACAACCCCTGCACTGCTACCAAACCACCCCCACTCACCACTGCCCCAGAGGGGCAGGTGGTTTCGTCCACTGGGGGTGCTGCCTGCGAAGGAGCTGCTAGCACCGGTAGCTCACCCTGAATATTTGGATGAGACATGGGGCTGGATTCTCTGTTTCAGGGACTATGTCCCCACACCATTGTGAAAACAGTGGCCTTTCACACCAGAAAAACTGGCTTCAAAAGGCCACGGCTGGGATTCTCCCTTTTGGGGATTAAGCCCCCACGCCTGCCGGAAACTGGGTGAGAATCACTCCGGACTTTTTCCTCAAGTCCGGGGTGATTCTCCATTTTCCAGGGGGGTAGCAGGGCCCCGGCCTGGCTGCCAGCGGGGCCCTATTGTCCAGGCCGCGCATGCGCACGGCGGCCGCAAACCCACTTTGCAGGCGCCATGGCGGAGCCACACAGTGGGCCCGCACGGAGTAAGGTAGGTCACTCCCCAGATCGCAATGACCCGCCGATCGGTGGCCACTGCTGAGGCCCCCCCCCCCCCCCCCCCCAGGGCTGCCATCGTGGCTGCTGGTCCGAGCTCCCGCCGGGTGGTACCAGATGTAAACCACGGCGGCGGGAATTGCCGCGGGGGCCTATTTCAGTGGCCCCCCACTGGCGCCGCGGCGACTGCGGGGGCGCAATTGGCACCGATTATCCAGTTGCCGTAGAATTGGCGGCCTGGCGTCTGAGGGGCGTGGCGGGAATTTCCCGTGCCCCGGGCGATTCTTCGGCGCGAGCTCGGAGAATCCCGGACCACATCTTCACAGCCCTGCAGGGGGCTAGCAGGGACCCGTTGAAGCTCGCTGATCCGGAATGTTGCAGAGACGGGCTCCTGCACTTCCGGGTCAGAGACCACGCATGCGCATGGCGGCGGCCTCCAGTGCTCCATGGCGGACTCAGACCGCGGAACTGGACCGCGTAAATAGTGCCCCCGATCGGCTGTGTGCCCGACCCGGACGGCCCGCTAAAAATACCCCGGTCCCGTATGAGACCCCCGGCCCTCCGATCGGCCCGCCCCCAACCATGGCGGCTGCGTACTGAATCTGCAGCCGCCTCGCAAGTTTCCCGAACGGCTGGGACCATGTGAATATATGTTATAAGCAACTATACTTACATAGATAATTCCCCTCGCAAATTTTTACAAAGGCGGTTCTATTGGGAAAGAAATGGTAACTGGAGATAAGATTTATGGATGGAAAGTAACAACTGTGGACAAAATGTGTGCGAATACACAAGACTTTTAATATGATATATAGATTACCCTATCAAACAATCTAAGTTACAGTCATCTTTGAGCAATGCAGAGGAAATGGGGCTTTACAAACATAAAGTGCATTGATCCAGTTTGAAGGACTAGAAATTAGCAGATGAAATTTCTTTTGCTAAAATGAACTTGTCTTTGTTCTCTGTAATATCAATATCTTCCCTCTCGCCTTTTAGTATTGTTTTTGAGGGCATCATTTCTCTGTTCAATTGCTGCATTGTGTTTTAAATCTTAATGAACCCTCAGGGAGAAGTTGAGATACTCATCGCAATATCTTTCCTTTTCTGACAGGATATAATAAAGGCTTTTATCATAAATGGCTAATTACTACAAAACTCTCATTTTAATTGCCGTGAAAAGTCTCCAAATTCTATTTTCTGCTGGAGAAAAGGTGGACTCAAAGTGCTTAGTTGACACATCGGAACATCGGAGAGAGTTGACAAATGTAGAGAAATTCTCAGAGCCTCTTTCTAAATGATTGCTAATGTCAAAACGTAATTTGCAGACCATTTAAGCAAGATCTGGAACATTTAAAAAAAAACTGTGCCCAGTCAACCATTCTATGGTGACCAAGAAGAAATACTTCCTGACTAAGAGGCTGGTCAGGTCATTTTATTAAAGCACAGGCCTTTCAGATACACTCCAAGTGTCCACAGATTTATCAGCTCTGCATTGGAAATTGGTGTCGTTGTAGTTTGAGTGCTGGTTTTTAAAATGTAGCCTCAACAGAGAAGTTCCTGCTAAGTGTGCTGAATCATGGAGAGTAAATTCTCATCTGTATTGCCTGGTCTAAAGTATCACCTGGGTGGAATACAGAGAAAAATATCCTGGTGGACAGCATCATAAGCAGAGCACAGACAATTTTCCTTCCATTATGAAGGTGGACGAGCAACTCAGAGGCCCAGGCTAACATTCTGGAGATGCGGGTTCAAATCCCACCACGGCAGCTGGTGGAATTTAAATTCAGTTAATAAATCTGGAATTGTAAAGCTGGCCTCAGTCATGATGGTCATGAAACTATCAACGATTGTCGTAAAAATCCATCTGGTTCACTCGTGTTCTTTAGGGAAGGGACTCTACTGTCCCTCTCTGATCTGGCCTACATGTGACTCCAGATCCACAGCAATGTGGTTGACTCTGAGCTACTTTCTGAAATGACCTAGCAAGGTCAGTACAAGGGCAATTAGGGAATCGCTACAAATGCAGGCTTTGCCAGCGACACCCACAGCCCATGAAAGAATATTTTAAAAATATATACACAGGAACATGAGTAGGCCATTGAGCCTGCCCCATCATTCAGATCATGGCTGATTCCAATATCCCTTGATGTCTTTAGTATCCAGGAATGATCAATTTCTGTCTTGAAAATGCTCAGTGATTGAGCCGCCACAGCCCTCTGGGATAGAGAATTTCAAAGATTCACCATCCTCTGAGTGAAGTTATTCCCCCGCATGTCAGTCTAAAATGGCCGGCCCTTTAGTCTGAGATACAAAACTAACTGCTCCGTTAAGGCTGACCACACACATGATAGCTGGAGCATTCTGACTGGACATTTTCAACTTCTCCCATAACCTTGTAATTGCCTGGAACAGGCAGCAAAATTGAAAAACTTTGCCCCAATAAGTTAAATAATGTTCTGGTAAGCTCCTCTCCAATCCTCTCAGGCAATCACACTTGTACAGGCGACCACATGGATCCATGTGTTGACTGTAATACCATTTACCGCATGATTGTTAACCAGTCAAGAACTGGCCCAGCTCTCTCTTGAAGACACACAACAAAGAACAACAAAGAACAAAGAAACGTACAGCACAGGAACAGACCCTTCGGCCCTCCAAACCTACGCCGACCATGCTGCCCATTTAAACTAAAATCTTCTACACTTCCAGGGTCTGTATCCCTCTATTCCCATCCTATTCATGTATTTGTCAAGACGCCCTTTAAACGTCACTATCATCCCTGCTTCCACCAGCCTCTCCGGCAGCGAGTTCCAGGTACCCACTACCCTCTGTGTAAAAAAACTTGCCTCGTACATCTACTCTAAACCTTGCCCCTCTCACCTTATAGCTATGCCCTCTAGTAATTGACCCCTCTACCCTGGAAAAAGCCTCTGACTATCCACTCTGTCTATGCCCCTCATAATTTTATAAATCTCTATCAAGTCGCCCCTCAACCTCCGACGTTCCAGTGAGAACAAACCAAGTTTATTCAACCACTCTTCATAGCTAATGCCCTCCATACCAGGCAACATCCTGGTAAATCTCTTCTGCACCCTTTCCAAAGCCTCCACATCCTTCTGGTAGTGTGGCGACCAGAATTGAACACTATACTCCAAGTGTGGCCTAACTAAGGTTCTATACAGCTGCAACATGACTTGCCAATTTTTATACTCAATGCCTCGGCCAATGAAGGCAAGCATGCCGTATGCCTTCTTGACTACCTTCTCCATCTGTGTTGCCACTTTCAGTGACCTGTGGACCTGTACACCTAGATCTCTCTGGCTGTCAATACTCGAGGGTTCTACCATTCCCTGTATATTCCCTACCTGTATTAGACCTTCCAAAATGCATTACCTCACATTTGTCCGGATTAAACTCCATCTGCCATCTCTCCACCCAAGTCTCCAAACGATCTAAATCCTGCTGCATCTTCTGACAGTCCTCATCACTATCTGCAATTCCACCAACCTTTGTGTCATCCGCAAACTTACTAATCAGACCAGTTACATTTCCCTCCAAATCATTTATATATATTACGAACAGCAAGGGTCCCAGCACTGATCCCTGCGGAACACCACTAGTCACAGCCCTCCAATCAGAAAAGCACCCTCCCATTGCTACTCTCTGCCTTCTATGACCTAGCCAGTTCTGTATCCATCTTGCCAGCTTGCCTCTGATCCCGTGTGACCTCACCTTTTGTACCAGTCTGCCATGAGGGACCTTGTCAAAAGCCTCACTGAAGTCCATATAGACAACATCCACTGCCCTACCTGCATCAATCATCTTTGAGTCACAAGGCTCAGTAGCCACCACACAAGTCAATAACACATTCAGAGGCTCACAAGAACAATCGCCTAACATCGAGTCCACGGCTGCACTCGTGAAAATCTATCTCACTCCAGCCTCCCCTGACCTTCGCTGAGTTCATGTAAAGGTGTTGGCAACCTTCCTGACAGTTGTGGTATTAGTCTGTGGAGCCATCTGCGCAACATTTCAATTCAGCTGCATTTGCAATTGTGGCCTACTCTGAAGTTTTGCCGCAAATGTAATTTTAAATCTTTAAGGATTACAAACTGATTATGAATCGACAGTACGGGAATTAAAAACTTGACGGGAACGAGTCAGAGGAAATTTGATCAACCTTTGAGGCTGGAGTTTAGCGACTGTTGGTCGGTACAGAGAAAGTTTAAAAGCACGTTGTGTATAATGGCCATTGCTTAAAGGGTCTGAGTGGCTGGGAAGAATATTCCATCCCCTGACACTTACCTCTGACTTTGACAAACAGACGCAGCATAAATATTGGACAAGTGTACACTGCCTTCAGAGGAAGTACTTAAAAAATTGATTCCTGCATAATAACAATCAAAAATACATCTACATGACCTTCTTACAAACAGACACTTTTCAGTGAAAAAAATCAGAACTGGCTGTCAAACAACATACGGCAGCAGAATCTAAATGCGTTTGTTGCTGTTAATTGTGCAGTGTTGTCAAGCAAGATACATATGTGTTTATACATTATATATTTAAAAATTTACTCTGCTACAGTCCCCTTTTTAATGAAAATTCCTACATTCATATTGAACATGTCACATTGTAATTGCAAGTGGATGCAGCACAGCGTCATCACTGATGGGAGGAAGTAATTATAGTTTCTTATGTCTACCTATGCTAATGTTAAGGGAACACAGGAACACGAGTGGGAATATTAGCCCCTTGAGCCTAGTCCACTAAATCCATGAGGTCATGCTTATCTGCAACCTAACTTCACAGAGACACCATTTACTGGCCCACATCTTCCAGTCTACAGATCATCAGAGACTAGAAGTACAACTAAGATGTGTGTCCTGACCTGTGGAAGTCTTGACACTCGGATTTATGGGAAGTTTCCCCTGCTCCTTAGGACCCTCTGCGAATGTCACCAACTCAAAGTTAGAGTTGGATAGTTGGGGCAGTTCTGATACACTTACTGGATAGTTACCCAGGAAATGTTAGACATCTGTTTAAAACCTAGCCTAACTCTTGGCGAACTACAGAACTGACTGTAGTGAGGACTGTCTGAGGATACAGCAGGATTTAGATTGTCTGGAGACTTGGGCGGAGAGATGGCAGATGGAGTTTAACCTGGACAAATGTGAGGTAATGCATTTTGGAAGGGCTAATGCAGGTAGGGAATATACAGTGAATGGTAGAACCCTCAAGAGTATTGAAAGTCAAAGAGATCTAGGAGTACAGGTCCACAGATCACTGAAAGGGGCTACACAGGTGGAGAAGGTAGTCAAGAAGGCATACGGCATGCTTGCCTTCATTGGCCGGGGCATTGAGTATAAGAATTGGCAAGTCATGTTGCAGCTGTATAGAACCTTAGTTAGGCCACACTTGGAGTATAGTGTTCAATTCTGGTCGCCACACTACCAGAAGGATGTGGAGGCTTTAGAGAGGGTGCAGAAGAGATTTACCAGAATGTTGCCTGGTATGGAGGGCATAAGCTATGAGGAGCGATTGAATAAACTCGGTTTGTTCTCACTGGAACGAAGGAGGTTGAGGGGCGACCTGATAGAGGTATACAAAATTATGAGGGGCATAGACAGAGTGGATAGTCAGAGGCTTTTCCCCAGGGTAGAGGGGTCAATTACTAGGGGGCATAGGTTTAAGGTGAGAGAGGCAAAGTTTAGAGTAGATGTACGAGGCAAGTTTTTTACGCAGAGGGTAGTGGGTGCCTGGAACTCACTACCGGAGGATGTAGTGGAGGCAGGGACGATAGGGACATTTAAGGGGCATCTTGACAAATATATGAATAGGATGGGAATAGAAGGATACGGACCCAGGAAGTGTAGAAGATTGTAGTTTAGTCGGGCAGTATGGTCGGCACGGGCTTGGAGGGCCGAAGGGCCTGTTCCTGTGCTGTACATTTCTTTGTTCTTTGTTCTTTGTTGACCCTCAAATCACTCACACTGACCATCGCCCTGACTATCCCACCCTACCTCCTACCGCCAAATCTGACTACCACCTCACCCATCTGCCACTTCACCCATCTGCCACCTCACCCATCTGTTTGCCATCTCACACTCCTTCCACCCTACCCCACCTGCCATGCTACCCACCTGCAACGCTACCCGTCTGCATTTCACCCACTAGCCACTTTGCTCAGCTGCCAGCCTCACCACCAGCCAACCTATTCAACTGCCACTCTACCCACCTGCCACCTCACTCGCCTGCCACCTCACCCACCTGCCACAGCACCCACTTCCCACCCTATTCACCTGTTTCTTACCCACCTCACCCACTTACCCACCCACCTACGTACCTCACCGACCTTACCACCCATTCACTGACATACAAACTGGACTTTTAAATTTACCACATGGCGGCTGGTGCCAAATAAAGAGGATGTATTGTGTCTTCCCCCAACTCTGCTCCATTGCAATGGGATCCTCCGAGGGATGCTGTGCTCTGCATTTTGGGGAAATTCAGGCTCGAGAGGTCCCGGAAGAAATGCAAAGCAGCATCGAGTCGGGGGAATGTTTAAGTGAAGTTGCAATTCGGTGATGATTGCAGCTCCTTGGAAGATCGGGGTCATATCTTTGATTAGCAGAAACGAGCAATCTCAGGTTTGAAATCAACAATTGATCCAGCAGTGGCTGTCGTTTACAGCATCCGTTATGTTCAGTAGAAATTGCCACAGCAGCACTATTTTAGTCACATGCTCTAATTTTAGTCGAAAGTTTCTTACACATGTGAATATTTACTTAATATTCACCACCAGTCAGTAACCATAGAAATGAAGCATTCTCAACAATAATCTCACATTCTGCTTTTCATCCAGGCACTGTGCCAATAATTGCATCAAATATCAAAATACACAACATTGAGGTCACGGGCGGAATTCTCTCAAACAATTTTCGAAGTGTGGTCTCCGGTGGGAAACGACGTACCATTCCTGCCAGGTGGATTGGCACAATCCATATCGCAATCCACCCACATTTAGAAATTATTTTGAGTCAGGGGTGATTTGCGCCATGGGTCCTGAAGACATCTGCAAGGCCAGATCCTCAGAGATCAGGGTGCCATTTTTAAGGGGCGCCCCGATCATAGAATAACAATACAGAACCCCCCAAATCGCTGGCAAGCACCCCCTCCTCCCAAAATGAGCGACACCCCACGATGGGTTTGCCAAAGACCCCCACTTCAGGGTCTCCCCCTTCAAGCCCAACCTCCTTCAGGCCCCTCCCACTTCAGGCATCCTCCTCAGTCCCCGCCCTTTCAGGCACTATCAGGGTGCCAAAGGTCATCACTCAGACAGAGGTCTTTCTGGGAAGGTCTTCAAAAACAAAAAAAGCTCTATGAAAATACTACTAGTTAGAAACAACACCTGCTCAAAAGAGGAAGCACTTCAGAGTTAATGGACTGTGAAGAACTATAAAAACAAACAAAGCTAAACCCTCCTTTGAAACAGCCTGGGCCTGTCAATCACAAGGTTTTTAAAAGGTAATGGACCATGAAAAAAAATGTAAACAATGCAGTTCAATGCTTCCAGATTTCTCAGCAATCCCAGAGGCTTGAAAAAGGTAAAGGGGAATTAAATTGATTGCGAAAAAAGAATTTCAAAGGTTTCCAACACATCAAAGGGAAGAATTGCACCTTCATCATTGATCAATGATCAATGGCAAGATCATTGACATTGACATGCTGGGAGAGACGACAAAGGTTTGAATGCTACAGAGGGAATACTTTTACCTTAATTTGACAGATCTGTTAACTTGACATGCCGGGGGGAGCGTGAAAGGTTTTCAAGGCTACAGACGGAAGATTTGCCACACGACCCTCATCCAGGGTAATACTCCCAACCTGAGCCCCTCCAGCCCAACCTAATCCACCCCCCCTCGACCTTCACCTCTCCTGAAGGATGCCTAGGAGGTAAGAGGGCATTCACCCCCTTGCTCCCTCGCGGAGTCCATGGCGCCTGGTCTTCACTTTTAAGGACCAGTGCTGTTTGGCATCTGCGGGGCTTCCAGCTTGAGGGGGCGGGGTGGGTGGGGGGGGGGGCGAGGGGGGCAACAAAGGAGGCTCCAGTATTCCACTTCAATCTTGCTAATGAGCTTGAAATGAATGCTAATGAGTTCTGATCAGTTTTCACCACTCCTGAGCGAGAACCTGATCTCGCTGGGGGAGCGGACTAGAAGACTGATGGTGGGTTTGACAGCTGCCGAGAATCCATTTCTCGGCTTCACATCCGAATCAATAGGTCAGCAGGAATCCCGGCTCTGCTAATGGCACCAGAGAATCGCCCCCCCCCCACATGTCAAGTGATGGTGTCCATTGATCACTTTCATTGACTAATCAGAAATGCAATTATCCACATCTGAATTTCAAATTAGTCACATGTGACTGGTGGGATAACAAGCCTAGTTCCATTATAAATTTGGTTTGGGTTTTATCATAGGAATATGAAAATAAATGCAATATACGGCTTTAAAATGAGGACTGAATTATATTTGTGAACTCTGGATCAATTGTCTCTTTCTCTAATCCCACTTCACCTGAAGATGATGTTGGGAGTGTTCTGCAACTACATCGCCACACACAACCACAAACATATGTCTCAAAATTTTGAGTTTTTCAAGTATTTCATACCCCAAAAAACCTTTAGATATTACATTTTACCAAAACTAAAAGCAGTAGATGGTTACATCCCTTTAAATGTTATTATTACTCACTCTGGGGGTTATTTCCATGCAATTTCTGGTTTCTTCCAACAAGCTTCCAGTGCCCGCACCAAAATGGGCTAAAGGTTTGGGTCACATTCTATAAATGCAACTGAACTCTATCTATGCAACCAGCAGGTGTTGCAATTGAAAAATGTACCCCTTTCTGTAAAGCCTCACACATGAACAACAGTCTCGTGGACCATGGGGCAACTCATTCACTCCTGTGGAACTGAACCTCAGAAAGCGAGCAGTATCTTCAGCACAGAAAAGGAGGTGGAAAAGCTCTTGCAGAGAATTGTCAAAAAAGCACAGAGACTCAAAGACAACCAGTTGGATGGAAAGGAAGAATTCATTGTGTTGGTCCAAAAAATAATAACTTGGGTCATGATCGCAAACTCAGGAAATTTATGAAGTAATTACATTAAAATTTATGATTTTGTTTCTTAATTCATGAATATGTGTGAAAAAGAGATTTAAAAAAGAACGGGAAAATGAACCAGAGGTGAAGTTTCTTCACACAGAGTAATTAAGACCTGGTGCACACAACCTTGAACTGGGTGGAATCAGATTCCACAGAAACTTTCAAAAAGCAATTGCACATGCATTCATAATGGAGTAATTTGCAGGGTTACTAAATGAATATTTTTCGTCAATATTCACTCAGGAAAAAGATAATGTTGTGGAGGAGAATGCTGAGCCCCAGGCTAATAGAATAGATGGCATTGAGGTACGTAGGGAAGAGGTGTTGGCAATTCTGGACAGGCTGAAAATAGATAAGTCCCCGGGACCTGATGGGATTTATCCTAGGATTCTATGGGAGGCCAGGGAAGAGATTGCTGGACCTTTGGCTTTGATTTTTATGTCATCATTGGCTACAGGAATAGTGCCAGAGGACTGGAGGACAGCAAATGTGGTCCCTTTGTTCAAAAAGGGGAGCAGAGACAACCCCGACAACTATAGACCGGTGAGCCTCACGTCTGTAGTGGGTAAAGTCTTGGAGGGGATTATAAGGGACAAGATTTATAATCATCTAGATAGGAATGATATGATCAGGGATAGTCAGCATGGCTTTGTGAAGGGTAGGTCATGCCTCACAAACCTTATTGAGTTCTTTGAGAAGGTGACTGAACAGGTAGACGAGGGTAGAGCAGTTGATGTGGTGTATATGGATTTCAGCAAAGCGTTTGATAAGGTTCCCCACGGTAGGCTATTGCAAAAAATACGGAGGCTGGGGATTAAGGGTGATTTAGAGATGTGGATCAGAAATTGGCTAGCTGAAAGAAGACAGAGGGTGGTGGTTGATGGGAAATGTTCAGAATGGAGTACAGTCACAAGTGGAGTACCACAAGGATCTGTTCTGGGGCCGTTGCTGTTTGTCATTTTTATCAATGACCTAGAGGAAGGCACAGAAGGGTGGGTGAGTAAATTTGCAGATGATACTAAAGTCGGTGGTGTTGTCGATAGTGTGGAAGGATGTAGCAGGTTACAGAGGGATATAGATAAGCTGCAGAGCTGGGCTGAGAGGTGGCAAATGGAGTTTAATGTAGAGAAGTGTGAGGTGATTCACTTTGGAAGGAATAACAGGAATGCGGAATATTTGGCTAATGGTAAAGTTCTTGAAAGTGTGGCTGAGCAGAGGGATCTAGGTGTCCATGTACATAGATCCCTGAAAGTTGCCACCCAGGTTGATAGGGTTGTGAAGAAGGCCTATGGAGTGTTGGCCTTTATTGGTAGAGGGATTGAGTTCCGGAGTCGGGAGGTCATGTTGCAGCTGTACAGAACTCTGGTCCGGCCGCATTTGGAGTATTGCGTACAGTTCTGGTCACCGCATTATAGGAAGGACGTGGAGGTTTTGGAGCGGGTGCAGAGGAGATTTACCAGGATGTTGCCTGGTATGGAGGGAAAATCTTATGAGGAAAGGCTGACGGACTTGAGGTTGTTTTCGTTGGAGAGAAGAAGGTTAAGAGGAGACTTAATAGAGGCATACAAAATGATCAGGGGGTTGGATAGGGTGGACAGTGAGAGCCTTCTCCCGCGGATGGATATGGCTGGCACGAGGGGACATAACTTTAAACTGAGGGGTAATAGATATAGGACAGAGGTCAGAGGTAGGTTCTTTACGCAAAGAGTAGTGAGGCCGTGGAATGCCCTACCTGCTACAGTAGTGAACTCGCCAACATTGAGGGCATTTAAAAGTTTATTGGATAAACATATGGATGATAATGGCATAGTGTAGGTTAGATGGCTTTTGTTTCGGTGCAACATCGTGGGCCGAAGGGCCTGTACTGCGCTGTATTGTTCTATGTTCTATGTTCTAAGAGGAAAATTCTGGGGCGTGCGACCATACTGAACAGCAATTCCAAAGAGCCAGCACAGATACGACGGGCTGAATGGCCTCTTTATTTGCAGAAAGTGTCTGCAATTTTAAGTATTGCTCCATCCGCTTTCTCCCTCTTTTTCTCAGCTATCACAAGACCAACACAGGATCTGGTTGCGTAAATGACCAGATGATTTGCTCCCTGGCCTTTGTCAGTTTTGCTTAGAGCCAGTTGTTAGGGGGTGAGAAAGCGTGTATGTTCTCATTGACTTTTCCTTTCCCCTTTTGTAGAAGTCAATGGCCTCCACTCAGCTTTTCACTGGAACAATCTGGCAAATGTCAAACATTCAGCAGTGTGGGAGACCATTGGTGCAAAATTCATGTCTCGCTATTTCATGTCTCGTTATTTCATGGCACCACAGATATGTTCCTCTGCTGTACTATTTCACAGTAAGAGCTCTTAAATTATGGAATAGACTGCAGTCTTGTGCAGTGAAATTAGATTTTCTCGATGCTTTCAAAAGATTCCGGATTCAACGGACGTTGGGGGAAAAATGGGTTTGGTGAGAAGGAATGTGAAAATGATTTTTGTTCAGAACAATCTCTCTCTTCTCTGACTCGCACTGTTTCTGATCCAAAAGGAATTCAGGAAATTGCCTACCCTATGACTAGTTGAAAGATGTGTGGAAAAATGACTTATTTTATGCAAACAGACATTTGCATTTCTTGCAGGATTTTAGTATCATCCCTTCTGTGCCTCCTCTTTATATGCAATAGTTCCCTATTGTTACCAATTTATCAGGACAAACAATCTTTCACTCTTTAAATCTCTTTGAATACTTTTATTAGCTTTCCCTTAGCCTTCTCTGCTATAGTGGGCACAGTCTTATTTTTCAAGCCTGTCATAATTCTACCTTTTCATTCCTTGTCTTTCAGATGAAAAACTCAACTGATACGCCGTCTGCCCTTTCAATTGGAGGTAAAATATCTCTGAGTACTATTGAAGAAGTACAGGGTGTCCTGGTCATAGGGAAATAGTTTATGCAGGAACGGGAATATAACATTCAGCCCCTCCAGCCTGTTCTGCCATTTCTTTAATTCTTGTAAGGATGATTTGTGTCATGGATGATTGAATCATCATCAGAAGGTTTCAGAAGAAGGCCACGCCTCTCATTGTGATCCCGTTTGCTCTCGAGCTGCTCAGCTAGTCCCACTCCCTTACCTTTTCCGCCTAATCTGGAAAAGGTTTCTCTTCCACTAATTATCCAATTCCTCCTCGAAAACCTTGATTTAACCTGCCTCCATTACTCTCTCAGGCAGTGCATTCCAGATCGAAAAGAAGCGATGTGTAAAAAAAAAAAAAGGTTTGCCCCCCAAGACACTTTTGGTCCCTTTGTCAAGCACCTTATTGGGTCCTGTGGTTCCCAATCTTTCCGCCAGTGGGGACAGTTCCTCCCCATCTGTCCAGACTCTTCATCATTTTGGATACCTCTATTAAATCTCTCTTCCAGTTACGCCAAACCAATGTTTCATGAAGGATCATTATCATCGGATCTCTGCAGATTCATTATAACTACCTTGTTTTTGCACTCTGTGGATGGAATCTCACCAGAATTTGGCAAAGTGTCCAGCTTTCACAGAAAACTGGCGATGAGCTTTCCAGTTCCACAGGCCAGGGTCTGGATTCTGCGACGCTGGGATTCTCCATTGCGATGGCGGTGTACCCACGCCATGGGTGTCCCGGCAGCGTGTGGTGACCACAATGGGAAATCCTATTGGCAGGTCAGGAAGGGAGAATCCTGCTGCCAGCGAGGGCCCAGCTCCCAGGAAAATGCGGCTGGTGGACCAGAGAATGCCGGCCCAGTTTTCTCACTGAATCTTGATCCTCCTTGCCAAAAAAACCCAAAGTGGACATGGTTTATGTCATCATTCTGGGGGGCAGGGGATTCTTCAAGCTGGGAACTGGCTCCACACAGCTCGGGGCACCATCTTTAAAAGGCGCCCAACCCGCACTGCAATGCGGTTCACGCCGCTCCAGCCTCCCATCCCGGCACGAACTGTGCGCCGCGGTATCCGTGTATGCGCAGTGGCACCGGCGCCAACCCGCGCATGCGCGGTGGCCTCCCTCAACGCGCTGACCCTGACGCAACATGGCGCAGGAGTTCAGGGGCCGGCGCGGAAAAAAATAGGCCCTGTGAGCGAGTGGCCGGCCCGCCGATTGGTGGGCTCCGATCGCGGGCCAGGCCCCATCGTAGGCCCCCCCAGGGTCGCAGCCCCTCTCCCCCTCCACAGGCCGCCCCTCTACCCTGCGCGTAGAGTTCCCGCCGGCTGTGACCAGGTGTGGAAGGCGCCGGCGGGACTCTGCCTTTTTAGAGCGGCCGCTCGGCCTCATCCTGGGTTGAGAATCGGTGGCCCGGCCGCCTGCAGCGGCCCGCAACCTGCGCCTCGCCAAACGCGCTGGTGCCAATTCTACGCTCCGCGGAGAATTGCCTGCCAGCATCGGGGCGGCATGGCCTTGCTGCGGGGATTCTCCGGCCCAGTCCCGGGCTGGGAGAATCCTGCCCTCTTTTTCCTGTTACTTATTATTGTCACCCCTCTCCCCACCCCCTCAGTGTTTGTCTATTTGGTGTGTGTAGAGGGTGGGGGAAAGGTAAAGTGGGGCATTATAGGAATTAATTGACAGCTAACTAGTTTTATTTGCTGCATATTTCATGATAGTTTTGGTTGTAAATAAGAAGTAATTGTGTTGAGATTTACAAACCTGGTGGCTGCAATTACTGGGCAGCCAAGAGCCAAAGACGTTGGGTATTTTTCCAGAAATTATTGGTTAATTCAATTGTGTTGCGACTCTGGATAAAGTGGGGCTGGAATTGATTGAGCATGAGCCAGGATGTAGTAACAATACTTACCCCTGCGCCCTAGGAGGGATCCCCTAGGCTGCCTCATGCCTGGCCAAATCTGTTGTAAACCTCGCCAATGTGTTCAATATTCCATGAGGGGGAATCATTTAACGGGGGAGGGACGGGGTGCTAAGTATATTGAAATTGATTCAAATTTAGTAAGGGCATGAATCTTGCAACATCAGCGAGGAGCAGAGAAAATTGGGAAACGCGATCTGTCCGGCAAGAACTATGATTTCTGATTCTTCAAGATTTTCCGCCCTTGACGCCGATCTTGTGGCAATAATAATAATAATCTTTATTGTCACAAGTAGGCTTACATTAACACTACAACAAAGTTGCTGTAAAAATCTCCTAGTCGCCACCTTCCGGCGCCTGTTCGGGTACACAGCGGGAGAATTCAGAATGTCCAAATTACCTAACAGCACGTCTTTCTGGGCTTGTGGGAGGATTCCGGACCACCCGGAGGAAACCCATGCAGACACAGAGAGAATGTGCAGACTCCGCACAGGCAGTGACCCGAGCTGGGAATTGAACGTGGGATCCTGGTGCTGTGGAGCAACAGTGCTAACCACTTGTGCTACTGTGCCGTCTGAGGGCGGCTCAACATTCCACCCAATGCCTCTATTTACAAAGGCCAAGAACCCACAACCACTTGTTAACCACTTTCTCAACTTGCTCTGTTACCTTCACTGATTTGTGTACATCGACCCCCAGCTCCCTCTACTCCTGCAGCCCATTCAGAATTGTGGGCGGGATTCTCCAACCCCACGCCGGGTGGGAGAATCGCCGGGGTCTGGCGTGAATCCCACCCCCGCCGTATCCCGAAGTCTCCGCCACCAGAGATTTGGCGGGGGCGGGAATCGTGCTGCGCCAGTCGGCGGGCCCACCCCCGCCGATTCTCCGGCCCACGATGGGCCGAAGTCCCGCAATGGGCCGAAGTCCCGCTGCTGGAATGCCTGTCCCCCCACCAACGTGGATGAAACCACCTTCTGAACGGTGGGACAAGGCGGCGCGGGCAGGCTCCGGGGTCCTTGGGGGGGGGCGCAGGGCGATCTGGCCCCGGGGGGTGCCCCCACGGTGGCCTGATCCGTGATCGGGGCCCACGAATCCACGGGCGGGCCTGTGCCGTGGGGGGCACTCTTTTTCTTCTGCCTTCGCCATGGTCTTCACTATGGCAGAGGCGGAAGAGACCCCCTCCCTTGCGCATGCGCGGGAGCGTCAGCGGCTGCTGACATCATCCCGGCGCGTGCGTCGCCCGGCGAAGACCTTTCGGCCCCGGCTGGCGTGGCGCCAAAGGCCTTTCCCGCCAGCCGGCGGAGCGCAAACCACTCTGGCGCGGACCTAGCCCCTCAAGGTGAGGGCTTGGCCCCTAAAGGTGCGGAGACTTACGCACCTTCGGGGCGGCCCGACGCCGGAGTGGTTCCCGCCACTCCATTCCGCCGGAAACCCCCGCCCCGCCGGGTAGGGGAGAATCCCGCCCTGTGTTCCTTACTTTATATTGCCGCTGCTAATTCTTGCTACCAAAAGTATTACTTCCGACTTAACTTTCATCTGCCACGTGACCAACACCACTGAAACAGATCAACTAATCATTTATCTCATTGCTACTTGTTGGTTGGTGTACAAATTAGTTGCTGCACCTGCCAACAAAATAACAGTAACTGCACTTTAAAAGTAATTAATTGGCTACAAAGTGTTTTGGAACAATCTGAGACATGAAAGGCACCATTCGAGTGCAAGTTGCTTCATTAGTAAATTTACACTGCACTTTCACATAGCTCTAATATCCTTCCTAAAATGGGGTGCACAGAACTACACGCAATACACCAATTGCAGTTTGATCAATGTCTTGTACAGATTCTTCATCTCTGCTTGATTGTGTGTTCATGGTTGAAACCTGGAATTTCATTTTGACACTGAAGTCTTTTAAAAGCTTTAATGAATCAATACCCATTCTCTGTTCCAGTGAGCCGCAGAGAGAGTTTTAATGTCCAGGTTACATTTTCATTTTCTGTCCTTTTTGCATAACTAAATGACTTCACTTTGTACTCAATTTCTAATCTACCATTTTAAAAGCAAAAGAGATACTGCCAGCTAGTCCGTAAATTGAACTGTGTTGGACATATGTAACAAGCCCAGGAATCGTTTTGAAAGGGGTGGGCGGGGGCAGGGGTGGGGTTGGTGGTTTCCTGGTCAGCTACTGTAACATTGATTGCTGACAATTCAGTCCAGTTTTGTACATTCATCCGGTGTTTCTGATAATCCTTTGCCCAGACTATGTTGCAGATTTGGAGAAACATTGAGGATATTCCTGGCACGGCTATTTAAAGGCGCAGGGATGCACAATAAGGGTCACCAGCAATTGGAGAAGCTGATAGTTGGTAAACAAGAGCAAAAGGTTCCTCACCTTTGCAGGACTGAGAGGATGTAACTGGAAGATTACATCCAGTTACATCCAAGGAAGATTGAACAAGCTGGGGCTCTATTCCCTGAACAAGACAAGCTTGAGGGCTGGATTTTGGCTCTGGCAAGGCATGGCTCAAGTCAGGAATTTCCCTAACGCAAAGCACCCTACTTAGTAAAAAGGGCCTAATGTCCCAAATTTGCCTAACTTCCACTCTGCGGTGCGGGAAAGCGGGGATCTTGGCCAGGGGGGAGAGGGGCGGAGGGGGTGAGGGAGAGGGAATCGGTGGCAGGTGTGGTATGCTGTTGCGTCTGTTGACCTGGAAGCATAGTGTAGTCAGCCACTGGGGTGAGAAAAGTGCCAAAGCAGGCGAGTTAAAACATTCCCCCCAGTTCGCTGCAACTTTGTCCCAGTTGTTTTTCAAGTTGTTAAGCCCTCTAAGCCTTCACCCCTCACCCCACTCATACCTCCATGTCAATACACTGCCAACTCAACACCTGCACCCATGCCTAACCCATGGGCAGACCTCAGGTGCCATGCTGAAAAGGTAAACTCTGATCTCAGAGTCCCCTACTGGTACCATGCCAGCATTTGAAATTCAGCCAAGAATTCCTAATGACATAATAATAGCCACGGGGGTAATGTTAACAAGAGTTCTAATGAAACTGTACCAACAGATGCTAATATTTCTTCTAATCTGTCAATCAAAGCAGTTCAGCAGAGTTTTTTTTTAAACTCTCACTAACAGCTGCAAGTTTAAAGAGTAGATGATGTAAAATACTTCAGATCGTAACAGCTATGTAGATCTCATCTGCCCTTCAAGAGTATTTACATCTGCTCCATCAGTTCCGCTGGTGAAGGCCTTTGCAACAACCAAAATGGGGTTTGTTTCAATTTTGAACTAGTTTTAAATGGACCATCAGATTTGTGAATTGCTCCTTTGTCAAGCCGGCCCTGCCCCTTGCACTACCAGCGAAAATAGTTTCAGACAGATATGGGAGTGGGATTTCTGAATCTGGGCCCTATCTGCCATTTTTGAAAGCCCCCAGATTTGAGAAGACTCCAGGCCTCAGTTTTGATACAGGTCTTTAAAATTATGAAGGACTTTGATAGGGTGGGTATGGAGAAACTAAATACACCACGGATGAGTCCAGAACAAGATAGCCACTAAAAGATCAAATAATGAACTTGAAGAGGACTGCGGAACTTGTTCTCAAATGGAGGCATTTGAGGTAAATTTCATTGATGCATTTAAGGGTCAATTTGATACACGTTTGAAGAAGAAGGCAAGAAGGAATGTAGAGAGTAGGGGAGTGTTATGACCAGCCTCAAGTGAAATTTCCTAAAAGTTGCTGATCCAGATGAGACCCCTCAATTGTCAACATCAATCTGGGATACCCCCAAATTGTTACAAACCCTGGTGAGGAGGAATAGCTGGCTCCGTGTCTTTATTCAACACATCCTCTGCTGGTAGCAACAAGGTTTAATCTAACAAGGTTCCCTTTCCCTTAGATACATTTTCCAGATCTATTAGTTATTTTTAAAAAGGAGCCAAGTTAACCAGGCTTATGTTTAGATGGGATAGCCGTTATGTTCCTTAGTCTTTACCGGGCATGGTAATCAGTCTTTGGAAATACCTTCTTTGGAAACACAGGGAGGGGTTCCATTGTCCCAGAAACACACTGCAGCCATTCCTGTCAGTGGCCAATTGTACATTCTCAGCCATCTTCGGGGTTTGTATCCATTTTAAAAGACAAACTCAGGTTTTTAAAAAATCCAGTATTTTTGTGTAAAATTCCATGGTTTATTTCTCTCTCATCACAACAGTAGAAAAAAGTAACAGACACCATCCTCTTTTCAGTGTTCCAGATTCAATTTAATGCAATGCTAAAGAATCATTGCTCCCTGATCTCATGTTTCCAGTGTACCCTACTATATTCTATGGGTGGAATTCGCAGGCCTCCCAACCACATATGTCTCGGCATCGGGAGGCGGCACGCCATTTGTTGGTGGCAGGATTCTCTGCTCCCGCCACTGTCAATGGGAATTCCCACTGAAGCCACCCCACGCCGTCAGGAAACCCATCCCCGGTAAAGACAAAGGAGCATATTGGCTATCTCAGCTAAAAAAAACCTGGGTGTAATTGTCTCCCTAGACTGGCTAGTGGATTCCTGGTTCAGTCGGAATACACAAAGAAAGGTTTTCAAAAGCTGAGAGAGCTGCCCTGTTCTTCCAGTGAATGGCCAGGAGAATTCCAGCCTCTATTTCAGCTGCTGTTCTGATCAAACTCTGTGCCCACTCCGATTCTCCATGCTGCTCGATAATGCCAATGGACAGGTGGTACAAGATCAGTGTGTCGGTACTACTCACCCATCCTACTCTCCTTTCCTGCAGGTGCAGGTACGCCACAATAGCAGAAGGCACAGGAGGAGGAAGATGATTAAAAAGGAGAAGGAAGAACGGAGAAGCAACTACCTCCTTGTAGACGATGATGGTCTTGAGAACAACAAGGAGGAGGATGATGAAGGAATTGTAAAGAGATGAATTGGGACTCAAGTACATCCACTTCACTAGGTGAGCCTCCGCTCTGCGTTTCTCTGCCTCAGCCCCCAGCTCCAACTCGCCTTCAGCTTTACTTGCTCTTTCACTGCCTTTGCACCGGTACAGGTACTTTCTTCCAAGTTGATTAGATAATGACTGATTCACAGGGCATGAGGGAGCTGGAGGAGTGGGAAGTGGCTCAAGATGTGACACTCAACAGGGAAGAGGCCTTCCTCTTTTGAGGCATGGGATTCAGAACTTGACCGAAAGGCAGGATGTTTGAGGAACATCAAACCTATGTTGAAGTTCTGCAGTCAGTCTCCCAAGCCTGTACACCAACTGACAGGCATGATTCTCAAGTTTAGAGCTCTCATTTGTGCCAACATCAGGGAAGATTTGTCTTTGTTGCAAGCACCAGTGGAGCGTGTTGTACCTTCACTGATTTGACCCTGTCAGAAGCACTGAGAAAAGCAGTGTGCAGGCAGAGTGGGGAAAAATAAACAACACTGCAAAAAGTGTTTCCTGGCTGCAGAAATCAGGGTTGAAAGATTTCACACTTTCCAGTGTCAGAAGCTCCTTGCTTCTGCCCGATCAGCAGAGATTGGCGCCTGATGCACCGTATAACTTACATTGCCTGATCGAAATAATGCCGAGTAAGTGTTGGAAATTGCCCCTCAGATTCTGCAGTGAAAGGGCTGCCTTTGGGTAGCGGAACTTCTTACTGAAGTTGGGACAAGGGTCCCTCAAGAGTGTGATAACATGAGAGTGTCCCACAGATAAATATTTGACAATCTTTGAAACAGAAGGTGATACTAAGGGCAGCACGGTAGCATTGTGGATAGCACAATTGCTTCACAGCTCCAGGGTCCCAGGTTCGATTCCGGCTTGGGTCACTGTCTGTGCGAAGGCTGCACATCCTCCCCGTGTGTGCGTGGGTTTCCTCCGGGTGCTCCGGTTTCCTCCCACAGTCCAAAGATGTGCAGGTTAGGTGGATTGGCCATGATAAATTACCCTTAGTGACCAAAATTGCCCTTAGTGTTGGGTGGGGTTACTGGGTTATGGGGATAGGGTGGAGGTGTTGACCTTGGGTAGGGTGCTCTTTCCAAGAGCCGGTGCAGACTCGATGGGCCGAATGGCCTCCTTCTGCACTGTAAATTCTATGATAACTATGATAACTTTTAGTCAGTTGGAGAGCTGCAGTGAAGTGTATGATGTGGAGATGCCGGCGTTGGACTGGGGTGAGCACAGTACGAAGTCTTACAACACCAGGTTAAAGTCCAACAGGTTTGTTTCGATGTCACTAGCTTTCGGAGCGCTGCTTCTTCCTCAGGTGAATGAAGAGGTATGTTCCAGAAACACATATATAGACAGATTCAAAGATGCCAGACAATGCTTGGAATGCGACCATTAGCAGGTGATTAAATCTTTACAGATCCAGAGATGGGGTAACCCCAGGTTAAAGAGGTGTGAATGTGTCAAGCCAGGACAGTCGGTAGGATTTCGCAGGCCAGATGGTGGGGGATGAATGTAATGCGACATGAATCCCAGGTCCTGGTTGAGGCCTCACTCATGTGTGCGGAACTTGGCTATAAGCTTCTGATCGGCGATTCTGCGTTGTCGCGCGTTCTGAATGCCGCCTTGGAGACCGCTTACCCGGAGATCAGAGGCTGAATGCCCTTGACTGCTGAAGTGTTCCCTGACTGGAAGGGAACATTCCTGCCTGGTGATTGTCGCGTGATGTCCGTTCATTCGTTGTCGCAGTGTTGTGAAATGTATAGGCATTCTAACAGTCACCTATATTTCTGTGCTTCTTTGTGATATTGAACCACACTTGTTTTGGCCCCCTGAATCCGCTTCTGCAAGGTGCCTGTTTCTCTGAGGTCTCTCTGTACGAGACATCTATCGGGACCAGCACAAGAATCTGGTCCTAACCCATTGACGAGACCACTCTTTAACTGCACACAGGAAGAAAGATAACAGCAGCCTCAGTAACTGCCCACCTCCTCCTTTGTGCAAACGTATTGCTTCCATTCAGTGCTTGTCCATAATAGGCATGATTTGGTATACTCATGGATCAGCTGGAAATTATTAATCTGAATCAATGGTCGACAGTTCGCATTCATGTTCTGCAGCACTATGGCTCATGGAGTCACTTGAGATTCCCAGTTAGCTTAATAAATGTTTTTAATATTCGGTTATTTAACTGAAACTGAAATGCATTAATTTCTGATGAGCATTTTCCAATGAATAAAACAATGCCATATATTGAAATTTAAAATCAATAAACCCTTATTTATATTTTACCGAACTGTTACGTTTAATTATATTGAAATGATACATTAAGCTGATGCATCAAACTGTGTCATTATTTCCACATGATTCCATGAAATGAAGATATAAGACCTGGGGCGGGATTCTCCCCTACACAGTGGGGCGGGGGGTCCTGGCATGATGGAGTGGCAGGAACCACTCCGGTGTTGGGCCACCCCAAAGGTGCGGAAGTCTCCGCACCTTTAGGGGCCAAGCCCTCACCTTGAGGGGCTAGGCCCACGCCGGAGTGGTTTCCGCTCCACCGGCTGGCGTGGAAGGCCTTTGGCGCCATGCCAGACAGGGCTGAAAGGACTTCGCCAGCTTGCGTAAGTCCACGCACGCGCGGGAGCATCAGCGGCTGCTGACGTCATCCCCGCGCATGCGCAGGGGAGGGGGGTCTCTTCCGCCTCCGCCATGGTGAAGACCATGGCGAAGGCGGAAGGAAAAGAGTGCCCCCACAGCACAGGCCCGCCCACGGATCGGTGGGCCCCGATCGCAGGCCAGGCCACCGTGGGGGCACCCCCGGGGCCAGATCGCCCCGCGCCCCCGCCGCCTGCTCCTGCCGGTAAGGTAGGTGGTTTAATTCACGCCGGCGGGAGAGGATTGACAGCGGGGGAGACTTCGGCCCATCGCGGGCCGGAGAATCGCCGGGGGTGGGCCCGCCGACCGGCGCCGCATTTTCCGGCCCCCGCCGAATATCCGGTGCCGGAGAATTCGAGACAAGGCGGGGGCGGGATTCACGCCAGCCCCCGGCGATTCTCCGACCCAGCGTGGGGTCGGAGAATCCTGCCGCTGATTTTCCAATAACCAGAATATAAGTGGAACTTTGATGATGGCACAGGGGTTTGGCCACACCAAATTTCGCATTCACAGCTCTTATCATTCATTTATCTATGGGTGTCAGACCTGAAAGCTAACTGGCTATCGGTTGCAAAACTCGCTCAGTCAGAAGCATTTAAAGGGATGTTGCTTGTCCTTCAAGTGTGGCACAATATTGCTATTCATATGGTTTAGACCTAAATAACCACCGTATGGCTCCAGACACTTAAGCACAGGAGAGACGTCAGCTGTATAAGGAGGAGGAAAGCTTAGCTATCTCAAAGATAGCTGCGAAAATCCAGCAGAGATATATGCTGGAATACTCCCTTCCTGCACAGGTGGTGGGGCAAACTGTCTGGTCCAGAAAGGGATGTGTAATGTTCTTGTCGGATGGCCTGATTTATATTAGAAGAACACTTGTAGCTAAAGCTACAAACAATTTATGAACATTAACTGTTGGTAAATAATATACAAAACAACCTGAGATACCCTCAATTATGACTCAGGAGGAAGATTGATAATTTAAAGGTTTTAATTATCACAGAACCAGACAGTTGCCGAGAAGTATGCTCACTGCACGCTGCCTACTGAACGTAACCTTATATACAGCTTCCTGGGGGCGGAGCCGGAGGCGGAGTCCCCCAGGGTTCCAAACCCGGTCTTAAAGGGCCTACGCATTAAAGGTACACGTGTATACAGATATCAATCATCACACAACCGATGAATACGAGTAAGATCAAGCACGAGCAACCTCTCTCCATCTCCCTCCCGCCAGTCTGAGGGGTCACCTGACTCTAACATTCACTTGTATACTAGTGAGACTCCTAGTGGTCAACCGGTGAACTAAAACACAAACATGATATCACTGCAGAATGGAGCAGATTAATGTGGTCTTCCACGTCCAGTTAGCCTGGATGCAAAAGCCAAAATAAATGGCAAACAGCCATAGATACCATCCTTGTGCACACTGCCTCCTCCTCCATGCAAGTATTGTTTCACCCTAATCCCCAGAGTTACAGGTGAGGGGAAGTTGTTTCTGTTTTTACAGCACTTGTGCACACAGTACAACATGAAGACACATTCGCAGTGGGGCATGGTTATATCTTTTGCTTTGCGCTTGCATGCACTTCTCCAAATGTGGACTGTCGGCCACTGCAGTGCTCCAGGTGTGGTTTGATGCAAATGCAGTGTAGATGGCACCTTAAAGGAAGCTCAATCGCGCAACACATTCTCTCATGAATGTTCTGGAAGGGAGCATGGAATCCTAAATCAGCTGGGGTTAATCATTGCTGGATTGAAAAGATTTGGACTTTGTGCGATAATGCAGAATGGGGGACGATGAATCAAAAGTCTGTCTTACGCCTCCTCCCATTTTTATTCTGGGAGACCTTGAATGCTGGTTGGAGAACAGTAAGTGGGGATTGAAACAGTAAGTGGGGCAGCACGGTAGCACAGTGGTTAGCACAGTTTCTTCACAGCTCCAGGGTCCCAGGTTCAATTCCCGGCTTGGGTCACTGTCTGTGTGGAGTCTGCACGTTCTCCCTATGTGTGATCCGGTTTCCACCCACAGTCCAAAGATGTGTGGGTTAGGTGGATTGGCCATGCTAAATTGTCCTTAGTGTCCAGAAAAGGTTAATTGGGATTACTGGGTTAAGGGGATGGGGTGGACTTGAGTGGGGTGCTCTTTCCAAGGGTCGGTGCAGACTCGATGGGCCAAATGGCCTCCTTCTGCACTGTAAATTCTGGATTGCTGGAAGGATGCAGGTACAGATCTATGTATCTGTGGTGAAGTACCTCCAAGCATTCAAAGAGTTTCAGTCAGACATTAGTTGGCGATTATGGCAATATTGAGCTACATTGCTCTGTGTAAAAATAAAAAAATTGTGCCGCAGGGATAGATCAAACTGCAAAGTTTTATTTTCTTATATTTTAAGACACATTATTCAGATGCCGAGGGTTCAAAAATAATAGCAAGTTTAATGATATTTGGTTTAAGGCAGGAATGTTTCTGAATTAATTTATTCATCTGGCCAAGCTGCAGGGTCATATTGGCTGTTACTTTAATGCAATTGATATTTTATGACAAATCCTATCGTAGCTGGAAATATGTAGCAATAGTTACTGAAATATAAAACACTGTTTATGTTTCCCTGAAATAATTTTACTGCTAACTGACAGCTTACTCTTCAGTGTTACTGCAGCAGTGAATATGATTTATCATATTCCACACATTTAATCTTATGCAGTATTTTCAGTTAATAGCACTTTCAGACAGGCTGGTGAAATATTTATTTTAAAACCAATAATTATAATACTGTGTCGAAATAAGTCAAATATTAAAGTTACTTCAGTCAATTTTAAGTCATTCTGAAGTAACTGTTTATAAAAGTTAGAAATGCGTTCCAAGAGTATTTGTAGTCTCTACATCTACCCAGTTCAGAGAAGTGTTTCAGGGTGAAATTCTGTGCATTGATTTATTCAATGACCATTATCAGCTTCTACAGACATATTCAGAGCAATTTGAATTTGAACCCACTGCTGATGGGATTGGGTGCAATGCTGCTGTTGCTTCTTGCCTGATTTTACTCTTCTTTGAAGTCAGATGACAGTGATAAGTGGATGGGGTGTAAAGGCAGTGTTCCAACCCATCCCAGGGGATTCCTGGCGGGTTAGGTTAAAATCAGTCGCAATTTATTCAGCTCTATCACTGACTCAATTCCGTGGAATGTGATGCTCGATGCGTTTGTTAGTTTAGCTGTGCCGAAACCCAGGCAACACCACCATAGCAGAGTTAGGACACATAGAACTTGCAACACAGAAACAGGCTATGTGAAAGTAAAAGTGCACAGATGTTCAAGAGCAAACTCGGTGCCAGATGTTACCCTTGGAACTGCCTATGTAAAAATGTGTTTGACAAACCTCTCTTATTTGCTTCAAACTTGATTACGAAAAAATAAACCCTGCATTTATAGATGCCACTTTCATATCGCTCAGAAGCACTTCAACATTTTTCCTATTCCACACTTTGAATGCAATGACTCCTATTAGATTGTCTTGGATACCTCAACATTAAAATGAAATATGGTACAGTATCACTGAAATGAGGCGTTTTGACATGACTTCCGCTGTTATCATCCTATTTGTAAATAGGTGGAAAAGAGGTTTGCCAAACGTCGCTTTATGAACACACCGCTCCTTTAAATAACATAGCAGGCCCCTCTCTGCATCAAACCTGTCATTTAAAGCTACTTCTGCATGCTCATAAACATGATAAGACAACATTATTTTTGAACTGAACCACTAGGAATCTTCATATATCTGAACTTGTTTATAAAAATTTAGATTGCGCGATGGTGGTTCAGAAAAAAGGTGCCTATGTTTCCATAAACTTCAAATCAAATTATTCCTGTTTTGTAAGATTGGACTTGGCCAGTTATACCTGTAGCAAGGACAGGTATCTCACAAATGTAATCCCGCTGGTTCCTGGGAGTAGAAAAAGACTAATGACAGTCCACTGAAGTACATACACTTTGTAATTGAAAGTACAAGAATTTGCATATATTTGAATTTAATCTTTTCCATTTACCAATGGTAATGAATATCCATTAACTCAAAAAGGGATGGCTATTTCTCTGAGAATTTCTTTCTCTGAGAATTCACAGATTTCTCATGGATAAATATGGAACTTTGTAGTTTTCAAATGATGTTCTCCTCAAGAGAATGTGTGAGCTACTCACTCTTTGATGCTGTACAGGCTCCAATGCATGGAGAAGACTTAACTATCCCAAAAATATGGCTACAATATGCGACAGTCCTATTTTTAATTCATTCATGGGATGTGGGTGTCACTGGCTAGGCCAGTGTTTATTGCCCACCCCCAATTTCCTTTAAGAAGGTGGTGGTGAGCTGCCTTCTTGAACTACTGGAGTCCCTGTAGAGTAGGTACACCCCCCACAGCGCTGTTAGGCAGGGTGTTTAACGGTTTTACCCCAGCGGCAATGAAGGAACGATGATATAATTCTGAGTCAGGATGGTGTGTGGCTTGGAGGGGAACATACAGGTGTGATGTCCCCATGCATCTGCTACTCTTGTCCTTCTAGGTGGTAGAGGTCATGGGTTTGGAAGGTGCTGTTGAAGGAGCCTTGGTGAGTTGCAGCATTACATTTTGTAGACTCTACACAATGTGCGTTGGTGATGGACAAAGTGAATGCTTAAAGCGGTGGATGGGATGCTAATCAAGCAGGCTGCTTTGTCCTGGATGATGTTGTTGGAGCTGCACTCATCCAGGCAAGCAGAACATATTCCATCACACTCAAGACTTGTACCCTATAGATGGTGAACAGGAGTCAGGAATTGACTCTCTGCAGAATTCCCAGTCACTGATCTACTCTTGTAACCACAGAGTTAATATAAGTGGTCTGGTTCAGTTTCTAGTCAATAGTAACCTGAGGATGTTGATAGTGGGGAATTCAGCAATAGTAATGCCACTGAATATTAAGGGAAGAAGTTCCTAACAAGACTATCTGCTTTTTGGCCCATTTTATGGCCAGTGAACTTTCTGGTGTCACTTCTGTCATAAATAAAACCACTTACTCAAGCATTTGTGGGTATTTTAGAATGAAGTAGTGATGATGATGATGCGATGCCTTCTATCGCAATTCCCATCTCAGAAGTGCTGGATTTAACTCTGGTCCGTACATACCAGGCTACCAGAATTGCCAGGTGATAAAAATGCAAAAGTAACTTGAAATGACAACTTTAATGCAGAAAAGGACAAGTTACATTATTTTCCTTATTACTGGAATTTCAATTTACAAGTAGAGGCAGCTCTATGATCATATTTTGTAATATTGCTGGGCTCTTAATGTTGTTGCAGGTGTAGGAAACCAACAAGGGCACCTTAATTCTTTTAACACTTGTAGCCACCTGGGTTGGCCAACTCCCGACGTAAAATGGAGAACAGCAAAGGCTAAAGGGAAATTCAGTCAACAGAGGCAGAAACTAGCAGGTGTAAGTTTACTGTGTATTAAGCTCTGCAAAAGCCCAGACAGCATCTATACAAGCAGCCATCTGCATAATAATGTAGCAGCTATCTACATACTAATTGAAGTGTTGGGTGCTCTGCCACACAGATGAACCAACACGGTTGTGAATGGTACAACGCAGTTTTATTTCAAACATCTATTTACACTGGTAAACTGTTTACTGAGGTTCGATCATGACCCTTGGTTCTGTGGACCTATTCCTAATTCTATCTTGTAGTGGCACTCAGCACATGGTGGATGTCTGAGTGGCCTGCAATGAGCTCTGTGCCCTGAGCCGTCTCCTGCTCGAGTGCCCAGGAAGTGTTGTGTTCCCTGTTTTGTACTGTGTATGCTCTTGCCTGTGATTGGCTGTCGTGTTGTGTGTGTTGATTGGTCCGTTGATCTGTCCATCAGTATGTATGTGTATGATGTTTACCTGAATATCATGACTAATGAGCGATCCCCGGGAACAATCGAAATATTTGGGATAGACAAAGCCAAGCCAGACTCCTCGGCGGCGGCAGGAACCAACACAAAAGAGACCTCAAGACCGCCCATCGATCAGGGAACCGCTCCAGTATTGGAGAAATCGAACCAAGCGATTGAAACGAAGTCCAATCACTTGGAACCAGGTACAGGGTCCGCCCCGAAAGGTGGGAAGCCCCTGGGGACTACAAAGTTAAGCCCCCAAGTTCAAATTGTTCTTCTTGACCGGGTCACTCAGCAATGCGAACCAACCCTTGACAGTGACCGGTTCAGCTACCGCCAAGATCCAGTAAGTCTTAAGTCAACGCTCGCTACGAGATAGGCGCTCCTAGCTACCAGTCCGTACCAACTTTGAATCCCGCAGACTCAGAACCCGAACGAAAGGCCATTTGTTCCCCTGACCTGGTGGGCCAGTCCGAAGCCAAGTATAGGCCTGTTAGTTGTAGAAGTAACTTAGAAGTAGAATTTATGCATGAGTAGCGATTACTGTGTATAATAAATGTGCTTTGATTTGAACCTTACTAATTGGTATATTGAGTTATTGATCATTACTTGAACTTGAACCTCGTGGCGGTATCATAAAGATACCTGGCGACTCGAGAGCAAAGATTATAAAACAGAGCCAATTGAACCAACCAAAAGTTAGCAACACACTTTAATGGCGAGTTCCCTTCAACAAAGCTGACACCAGAAATTCATTAGGGATCAGTACCAGATAATGTGCGAGGACAAGTCACATTTCATGCAGAAAGTAAAATCTGGGCCAATACTTGAAATGGTAGGCAATAGAGATTTTTCTTCTTTATTCAGTAGGATTCTTTCCATCAAAAAAATCCTGCACAACTGCAAAAATGGTTACCACTCTGTGAAAGATCATTTTCACTTTGTTATGTGGTCATTTTTTAATGCCAATTTTGCTCAATTTTAACATCCGCCAATCAAAATGACTCTTTTTGTGGTTGATTTTATGAAACCAGAATTTGATCACGGAATGACAGAAAACCAGCCAATCACAATGCATTATAATCATGCTTTAATGACACTAATAATAAGGCTGCTTTTATACACTTCAAGAATCTAAATTGCCACTTAACAGTGGAATGTGCAAGCAAGTTCAATTTTTGTAGTTATAGCTCTGTATTCACTTCATAAAACCAGATTTAATGATGGCATGTACGAGATGGTGCAGTGCTGTTAACAGTGAGAACTTACACAAGATGAAAAAAATTGGCAAAACTACAATATTAATATGAAGTGCCAACAAAGGACAGATATGGAAATTATAGGCATATACATTACAACCTTAAACAAACTGATAAAAGTGCCTTGTGACCTGATATGGGTATGATAGAACATTAGTCTTCATTCAAAGTTAATTTATTCAACTTTTTAAAAAATTTGCTCATGGGCTGTAAACATCCCTGGCAAGGGCAGGATTTATTCTGTAGCCCTTGTTCTCTTCAGAAAGTGATGGTAAGCTGCCTTCCTCAACCATTACAATCCATCTGGTGAAGGTACATCCACATTTGGGAGGGAATTCCGGGATTTGGACCCAGAAAAGATGAAGGAATAATAATTATATTTCCAAGTTAAGATGGTGTGTGTCTTTGGGAGGAAGTTGCTGCTGGTGGTGCACCCATGTGTCCACTGGTAGAGTTCTGAAGATGCTGTCGAAGAAGTCTTGGGAAGTTGATTGGAGAGTTGTTCATCGTACACACTGCAGTCACGGTTTGCCGGTGTAGTTTTTCCTCATGTTGGTTTCCTCGCAATGTGCTGGAAGCCCAATCTGGCAGATTTGTTCTTTTGGGTATACCCTTGACCAGTTCAGTCAGTAGTGGCGCTACTGAGTCACTTTTGCTGATGGACATTGAAGTCCCCCATCCAGAGTACATCCACGTCGTTCCTATCGTTAGTACTTCTTCCAAGTGGTATTCAACACAGAGGAGCAATGATTCATCAGCTGAGGGAGGGCAGTAGTTGGTAATCAACAGGAGGGTTCCTTGTCCATGTTTGACCTTATGTCTTGAAATATCATGAGTTCTGAAGTCGATGTTAAGGACTCCCAGGACTCCCTTCAGACTGTATACCAATGTGTCGCCATCTCTGCTGGGTCATTCCTGATGGTGAAACAGGGCATACCCAGGAATGGTGATAGAAGTGTCTGGAACATTGGCTATACGGTATAATTGGTGAGTATGGCTATGTCAGTCTATTGCTTGACTAGTCTGCGGCACAAACCCCTTGATGCGAATAAAGAGGACTTTGCAGTGTTGATGGTGGAAAGGCTTTGGGTAATATGAGGGTGAGTCACCTGTCAAAGGATACCAAGCCTTTGAACTTCTCTTGCAGCCACAATTGTTACTTCACTGGCCCAGTTAAAGTTCTGGTCAATTGTGCTGGGGGAATTTTATGATAGTGCTGTTGAACTTCAAGGGGAAATAGTTAGAATCCCTCCTATTAAAATGGACATTTCCTGGCACTTATGTGATGCAAATGTTACTTACTACTTATCAGCAGCAAGTCTTGCTGCCTATCAACATGGATTACTTCATTTTCAAGGCATTGTGAATGGAACTGAACTCTGTAGAATATTAGCAAACACCCTCACTTCTCACCTTATGCTAAAGGGAAGGTCATTGATGAAAAAGTCAAAGATGGTTGAGCCTAGGACACTACCCTGGGGGACTTTGTCAGCAAAGTCCTCGGCTGAGGTGATCAGCCTCCAGCAATACAGCAACCACAAACATCTTTCTTTCTTTCAGCCACCAATCCAGTTAGTGAAGAACTCCCCCGATTACCATTTATTTCAATTTTACAAGGACATCTTGATGCCATACTTGACGCCATACTGCCCTGGTGTCAAGGGCAGCCAATCTCACCACACTCCTAGAATTCAGCTCTTTTGTCCATGTTCAGACCAAGGCTGCATGTCTGGCGTGAATGGTCCTGTGGGAACCTAAACTTAAAAAAAAAAAATTTAGAGTACCCAATTCATTTTCTTCCAATTAAGGGGCAATTTAGCGTGGCCAATCCACCTACCCTGCACATCTTTTTTGGGTTGCGGGTCAAAACCCACGCAAACACAGGTAGAATGTGCAAACTCCACATGGACCCAGAGCCGGGATCGAACCTGGGACCTCGGCACCGTGAGGCAGCAGTGCTAACCACTGCGCCACCGTGCTACCCCTGTGGGAACCTAAACTGAGTATCAGCGAGCAAGTGAATAAGTGTTGCTTGATACCACTGTTGTAGGCACCTTCCATCAATTTGTTTATGATTGAACGTAGACTGATAGGGTGGGCAATTGGCTGATGGCTGGATTGGATTTGTCCTGCTTCTTGGACACAGGACATATTGGGCAATTTTCCACTTTGTCAGGTTATAGTTGAACTGGACAGCTTGGCTGGAGATGCAGCTAGTTCAGGAGAAAACGTCTTTGGCCTTGCAGATGGGATATTATCAGGGCTCACAGCCTTTGCTGTATGCAAGGCACTCAGCCATTTCCTGACATCATGTGGAGTGAACCAATTTCACCGAAGGCTTCAGGGATGGCAGTGACCTCAGGAGGCTGTTGAGATGGATCATCCACACAGCACCTCTGGCTAAAGATGGTTGCAAACGTCAATACTCAAATGGTGGACTCTGCCTTTATTGAATTAAAATGTCCACAGATCTTCCTCGGCCAGCTGGTTATTTAATAGCTCATCCCAATTCCATGTTGAGAGCAGCAGGATATCAGAGCTTTGATTTTATTCGCAGACTGTGAGATCATTTATTTCTATCTAGTACAGGCTTTTTCCACTCGTCGACATGCATATATTCTGTATTGGCGCTTCACCAGGTTGGCACCTCATTTTTAGGTGTGCCTGGTGCTGCTCCTGCTCTTGACATGGTCCCTACACTCTTTATTGAATCAAACTTCGTGATAATGGTAGAACCAGGGATTTGTCGGGCCATGAGTTTTCAGATTGATGGTCCATAGAACCTCCTCGATGTCCAGCTTTCAGCTGCTACGTCAGATCTGAATCTATCGCATTTCGCAGGTTGGTACTCTCACCAGGGTGACCAATCCTCCACCCAGAGTACATTCAGTTAGTGAGGAGGACTTTGCAGGATTGGCTGGGCTGGGGTTGCCTTCATTGTGCCCAAAGCCGAGATGGAAACTTGGTGGTGTGTCTGGGTTTTTTGTAAGTAGCGGTTTGATACAATGCAGGGATATGCTTCATCATTTCAGAGGCCAGTTAAGTGTCAGCAACATTGCTTTGGGTTTGGAGTCGCATTTGAGTTCGATAAGAATGTCAGATTTCCTTCCCTAATGGATCACAGTGAGCCATTGTTTTTTTTTTATGATAGCGCAATCGTTTCATGGTCACTATTACCGATATTAGCTTTTTATTTCAGATTTTATTTAATTAACAGAATTTTAATTCCCCGATTTCTTGTGAGAGATTTTAACTCATCCAGGCCATTGTTGCTGGGTAAAATCCTGGAATTCCCTCCCTAACAGCACTGTGGGTGTACCTACACCACATGCGGTGCAGCCGTTCAAGAAGACAGCTCACCACCACCTTCTCAAGAGGGATGGATAATAAAATCTGGTCCAACCAGCAAAGCCCATATCCCAAGGATGAATTTAAAAAAGGCTTCTGGATTACTCGTCTGGCAACATAACTACTGTACTACCACAATGTGCAAACCTTCTAATTGAATTGTTTTATAAAAAATGTAGAATTTAGTACATTATTTAGTTCAAATTCCCTACTGGTGGCTTAGAATTAACCGCATTAAAATAGAGTAAATCTGCCATAATAAAACAAAATAATGACTTCTGAAGGATAACTTTGAATTACGAGCATCCTTGTTATAATTGAGAAATGTCTGAATTTTAAAACTGTCCATTTACTGGATGTTAATCCTTATTGTTCTCATGGTTATGGGAAAAATTGGCTCTCAATTGGAGGACAAGACAAGGCGTTCACCCTCCCAGGAGATCCCATTAACAACACATGAAAACAGATTTGTTCAATGAATTGAGAGACAGGATTTAAAAGGTGTTGAATGAGGAAATTGAAGAGATGCGCAGATGACTGAATAAACCAATTGTTAGGCACCATATTAATCATACATTCACATGTTCATGTGCACTAATTGTGCACAATTGCTGAATAACTCATGCCTTAACTATATAATACTCAAAGGGCATATCACAAGGTAATTATGGACGAGGAAGATTATCAGTTCTTTCACCCAGACGTACCATCAAGTTTTCTCAAATCCGAAGACAGATGATTCTCCTGTCACCATAGGGTATTTTGTATAGTGGGCCAATGGCCATTGAAGTGCCACAGCTTTGCATAGGGGTCAGGAGGGGCCATAAGAATTGTTTTGGGTGGGGGCAGGGGTAAATACTTTGCCTGACTGCATGACAATTAGCGAGGACTAGCACAAGGCTATCTCCACAATGTAGCCAGCCAGGTCAGGAGTGAAAGGCGCAGTTTTTTGACCTTAACCAGCCACCACCCTGAAAAGGCACCCCTGAAAATCAAACACCCTGAGAATGGGGTCAGAAGTCGTGGGATTGGGATCCAGCCACCATTTTTAAAGGGCTCCCAAGTCATTTCGACTCACTGAAAATCCAGCCCTCATATGTTTCAATAAGATTACCTCTCATTCTTATAAACTCCAGTGACTATTAGGCTAAACTGATAAACCTTACTTCATAAGACAACTCCTTCATTCCAGGAAGCAACCCAGGGAACCTTCTCTGAACTTCCTACAATTCAATTATATCCCTCCAAAATAAGAAGGTCAAAACTGTATTCAGTGCTCTAGGCACAGTTTCACCAATGCCCTGTACATTTATAAAAAGACTTCCCTACGTTTATGCTCCATCCTTACACCAAAGCTCAATAAATAATAATATTTAAAGCCCCAGTATTGTAAATAGTTAAAATTCCTGTGGCAACCCATTAGTTACAGTTTGCTATTTTGAAAATGACCCATTTATCCCGACTTTATTTTCTGTTAATTAGCCAATCCTCTATCCATGCTAATATAACATCCCCAGCCACTTGTGCTTATATAGTCAGCTTAAATGCAGCACCTTATCAAATGGCTTTTAGAAATCCAAATACACTACATCTACTGGTTCTTCTTTATACACCCTGCATGTTACATCCTCAAAGAATGCTAATAAATTTGTCACATATAATTTCACTCTGTTTGATTGCACTATGAGTTTTTAAATGTCCTGCTACTACTTTCTTAATAATGGATTCCAGCTGTTTCCCAATAACAGAAGTTAGGCTAATTGGCGTATAGTTTTTTGCTTTCTGTCTCTGTTCTTTCTTGAATGGGGGTGTTTCATTTGCAGTTTTCCAATCCACTGGGACATTCCCAGAATCTAGGGAAGTTCAGAAGATCACAACCAATGCATCCACCATCTTTGGAGCCACATCATTAAAGAGCCGAGTCTTCAGACCATTGGATCCAGGGCACTTGTCATCCTTTGGTATCATTCAGTTTCCTAGCACACCAGCTGCTTCTCAGTTCTTCAGAATATTCGCAGCACAGGTTTCAGAGCCCTTAACAAGCACATTACTTTTTCATTAATTTACTAATACTCATCCCAGGCTTATGAGCAAGACTCAAAGTAACTATAATGATGGAAGAAAAGGTCTAGTAGCACAAACTACCAGTCTTGTTTATTGTCATCCACTTTTTTAATTCAAATTAATACCCAGAGGAAAATACATCTCATAATCTCCAGATTCAATATAATGTGTTGTTATTAGGTCCCATTGGGAAAGGACAAACACGAAGTCTGGCTTTAAGTTTATAAATAATTTAGTGCAGTTGGCAGCCATCTGACCTCTGGGTGAGGTAAACTACCATGAGCAGTTCATGAGAAGATTTAAAAATGTTGTGTCCTCAGTTGAAGGTCTGCCTACTTGTGGAAAGAGGAAGTCTTATACTACAATCACACTGAATGCACTTATAATAATATAAATACATGGTCATGTGATACTGCGACCTAATTTTCATTCTCTGGAAGAATCATTTAATTAGAAATTTAGAGCATTTAATTCAAATGAACTGTATGCCCTGTTCGTTTATTTTTTTAAACAATTGGTACTCATGTACTGTCATTCTTTTTGATATTACTGGATTTTAAACATATGTCATTTTAATTTAATATGTAACGGATTACCATAGTCAAATTCCTTGCAGAAAGAATGCATCTGTTCTCTGCTTCAATCAACTATTATCACTTTCATGAAACCAATGACTTGTAACTAAAACACTGCCTACTAAGAGACGGGGTCTGGGTATAAGTGAGAAAGGACACACAATTGTACCTGGCTTAACCTCATGCAGTTGAAAGTGCTTTGGCGGATGGGGGTGTTCGATTCTGCATCAAATTACAAAAGCAACGTTTTTTGTCATATATTAATTCAACAGATTGTTAGTATAATTGTCAAATTGAAGAATGCAGCGTCTTAGAAGCCCTTGATTGGAAACATTGGATTTAAGAGCAAATTCCCTAATTAAAGTCCATTTTGAAGTGTGCTGACACTGCCACAATAAATTACTGCCACCTCTTTCTCCTGTAAAATTGCAATCAATCACCCAATCTGTAAACCATTCAATCAATAAAGATTGTGCTGTCTAGTTCCAATGCACCCGATGATAGAATGCTGAACAAGTGTGAATATACATGTCAGAGCTCAGAATGTCTGAGGCAGGCAGGATCCATGCTTCATCTATGATTAAAGGCTATGCACCTACCCCAAACATTTGTCGCAGGTCAGGGTCTCTGAATCGGAAGGGAATGTTGGAGACATGTAACCTTTTGGGCTGCTGTTTCTCTGTGGTCTCTGATGATTGTAGCTGCTGTGACGAATCTGTCTGTGCGGCTTCATCTGTCTGCTGGAGGAACGGCAAAAGGAAATGATAAAACAACAGGCAAGTAAAATGCAAAGCATGCCAGCCATGACATGAAAGTGAGATTTAGGTCAGGTGAGGCATTCTCATTCCCAATATAGCCATTTTTGAATCCAAATTGCCTGTCAAATTGAACAAGCCACATTTGCATGCCTTCCCCATTAGTCACGGTCCCTTTCCTTCTCCTCTCCTCTTCTCTAATACAATCTACTTAGTGTTGCAACGTGCATTGTTTCGTACTACCCAGGGGAAAAACAACAAAGGACAATTTGAGTATTGATAGATCACTTGCTAACCAAATTCAGATATGAAAATAGTGTACGTTAGGAACTGGCCTACATGCAAACACACAAAGTGGCCCTTTACATCCACTGTGACTACATGAAACTAATTGCTCCATTTTCCAATAGGTTGCATTATTTTGTGATCATGGCAAACTAATTAGTAGGAGGATGTAACAGATTCTCACTGTATCTTGAAGAGGTGCTGATGAGTTTTCAACAGTCATCACCAATGCAAATCTAATAAGGTAATATTTTGTTCAATTCTAGGTCTACCTTCATGGTTAAAAACATTTCTTAACAAAAAAAAGAGCATCGGGGGCCCAGCATTGTTATATATAATAAAATAATAATAATAATAATAATAATAATAATAATAATAATAATAATAATAATCGCTTATTGTCACAAGTAGGCTTCAATGAAGTTACTGTGAAAAGCCCCTAGTCGCCTCATTCCGGTGCCTGTTTGGTGAGGCAGGTACGAGAATTGAACCCACGCTGCTGGCCTTGTACTGCATTATAAGCTAGCTGTTTAGTCCACTGTGCTAAACCAGCCCCTGGTAATATAAACTAATTGTCATCTTTAATGCAATTACATTTTTTAGAACTGAGTAGTGTGTCAAAAGGTTTCAGAATGCAGTGCACTTCATTAGGTGGCAGAGGAAGGTATCTGCATGTTTATTGTAACTTATGCAGTAGCTGTAACCTTCAGAACAATGTGACAATGCTGCTATGAGTGCGGTTTTAGGCAAGGACCATGTTTGCCCACAAGCAGTTACAACATCTGACCAGGATTCATGTTGCCATACTCTTCCACAATCACATTTCAGCTACCACTGGGCGGGGTGGGGAGAGAGAGTGAGAGAGAGAGAGAGAGGAGGTGGTGCTGCCCATCTCAGTGCTCCGTCACTTTGTCTCAGCTGTAAAGAAACAATAACAGCCCTCTAGCCCTCACCTCCTCACACCCCCATACCCCATCCAAGCCAAACCATAACCACCTCATGCCCCCCACTCACCCCTATTTTCCTTTCTGGATCCTATGCAAATTAGTGCCAACTCATGCTAACCAATGCATGCCCTCAGCTGTCACCCATCACCCTTTGTCTTTACACACTCCATAGCAACTCACCCAGTATCCACCATGTGCAGACCTCGGGACCCAATGGCGAGATGAAATAAAGCAAAGTTCTGAGTATCTACTGATGACTTCATTATTATTTTTCAACTCTCATTGATAAAAAGCTATTCACTGCAGTTAAATTCCTCCAACTCCTATATAAAAACAAGCATTTGTATACATGGCCCCACATCAAAGATGTTATAATCACTTGGAGTTCTCAATCAAATTGTGAACTTACAGACACTGTGACAATGATAGTTTTAGAATTAGTTATGTAGCACATATCCTATAATGACAGCCCTGAAACTTATGTCACCTGGCTGTGAAATAGCAAGCACTGATTTCTTTTCTTAAAATCTATATTTTTTTTAATTTAAAGGCGAGAATATTTAAAGTCTTCTTAGCTTGACAGTTCCAATGAATTTATCATTTTTTGCACACTTTCTATCTACTTTTAACAATCCCAAAGGACACTTGACTTCCCCCAATGGGCAATTGACCTCTCCAAAGGTGTCCCTGGACCTATCTAAAAGGATACCCTAACTCTCTAAACAATTTATGAAGGTTTAGTACATCACTTGAAAAGTCGAAAGCCCACAAGTTGTGTTTTGGACATTCCCCCTAACAAAGATTGCACCAGATTAAAGACAGCTGCACTTCAACACATACAGCTGCCTTTTTAAACCACAGATGTGCAAACTGCACCTGTATCCCCACTCACCCCCTTGTGGAAATAATGGGTTCTGGGTTCAGTGGGCAGAACCTTCGCACAAGGGCCCCTGGTGCCATTGTTAATAAGCCAGAGACCCGCTCTGTCCCTATGAAAATTCAGGCCCTAGTATCACAAATCCCCATATGATGGTAGAACTGTGTTCAATTCAGTTGCGACGTGGAGAGCTCAACTGAGCCCTGGCTGAGGTCTTATACTCCAACGACTGCCTCTGCCACATCTACTCTCGAAGAGTGTCCAAGGCTTAGCTGTCAGTATACTGATCATGCACAGTTGTATTTTTCTGATTTTGCATACATTATTTGTTCATCAATTTATTTAATTTATAGTTATTTTGATTTTGATCAGAACTTGTGCCTTAAAACCTGACAATTTTTGCTGCCAAATGATCTGTTGAGCAAGCAATGCTTCCGGCTTTACTCTTTTTACTATTTCCTCATTCAGTAAGACTGAAGACACACCCAAGTTTGGTTTTGCATATTTTGAGATTTATTTCGTGAAGTTGTAACAGGTGATGGGACGTCAACTGCCCATACTCTCCAGTGTGTCGGAAACAATGAAGAGTTTATGGTTGAGGTGAAACGGTTAGATTGCCGGTTGCAAAAGATCAAACAAACAAGGTGTTGGCTCAAACGTCAGAAGAAACTGTGACAATGGGGTTCATGCGCTTGGGCACTGAGGATAAAGTGGCTAATGAGATACTTGATCTGGTACCTTGTATTTCAGAATGCCTGGACAATCTTCCATTATTAGTTCAACATAGTGGTGTGTTTGTATGATCCACAAGAACCCCATGACTTTTATGAGTTTAATGAAAATAAAACTCCTGATGTTGCACATGTTCTACATGCTGTGCGGTTCTATTTAAACTGCACTTACAAACTGATAGAATTTTTAAAAAAGCTTTAATTAAAATATTGTTACATTTCAGCTGGTGTGTGTACATATATCACTCAAAGAATGACAGGGTCAGGATGTTATGATACTGTAACATATAAAAACCCAATGTGATAATCAACAGAATCTGGTTTTCCTTCTTCTGCTAATAATAGCTCATTGTGATAAATCAATAAGAAAAACATTACATTCCCTGGAAAATAAGAATATTAATGAAATTGCCTTTGTCAATATAGAGCGGTACTCTTGAAAACGCTTTCATGCATCAAACAATTCTTAGTCTGTCATTGCTGTGTCAGACAGCTGTGAAATTTATAACAATAATAGGCAACAGATAAATGTTCTCTTTTTAAATGTTCTCAATTTTGGTATTTTGTAGGCAATTGCCTGAATGTACTCTACAAATAAAACATCCTTGTTGCATTTGGGTAGGTTACACCCCCTCACTCTATTGTTGGGAATTTGAGTCACAAACTGCCCAAGGATTTTGGGGCTTTTTATTTTTCCTCGACAGTCATTAGTTACACTGTCTAGGGTTTGACCTGAGCAGGACAATAACAGTTGAGAGAAAATAAAAGCACCAAAACTTTCCCACCAAAATAACGAGAATAAAATGCGAGGTACAATGTCTTACCAGGATGTGCATTCGAACTTTACAACGTGGCTTGAATGGTGACACTAAAGAACAGTATCAGTGAGGGAAATTATTTAAAATGAGGCTAAACTACGTTCTAAATAATGATATACATGAACACCTGGAATCATAGGTCATTCTTCTGGAAGAGATGCAGGGGATACTAAAGATGCCAAACAGATAGCACAATGGTATTTACTGCTATTCAAGTCCTGTTTACGTCGAGGAGGAAAAAGACAAAAAAACAGGTTTGGTCACAGTTAGAACTATTAGGTAAAGACAATGGGGGTGATTCCCCGGCTTCGCTCGTGCAGGCACGAATCGAGTTATGGCCAGAGACTATTGTGAGAGGGCAATAACGCAATTTGCGCCGGGGAGAACTGAATTTGAGATTCTCCCCACCCCTGGCCATCGACATAATGTGGTTCATGCCCATTGCGTGAATGAACCAGATTAGCATATTTAAATTATCAAAATATTCAGATTTGGCTTTAAGCCAAATTCACCGCACCCCTTCAATTCTCCCACTCACTGGTGCAATGTGAAGTCAATGGGAATCACTGCCGGTCTCCAAAACCGGAACCAGACATGATGACAATGCCATGGGGTTCTGGGGCCTTTGAAGCCCTTGCTGGCCATGGACATGGCTGGAAAGTGCCCTGGAATTGTCAAGGGATGAGGTCTGACAGGGGGACCTGAGAGTGGACCTGTAGAGGGGGGAGGGCCTGAGATGGGTCCTGGTGGTCCCCTAGGGAGGGGAGGCCTGAAGGGGGTGCCTGAGTTTTTTTTTGGGGGGGGCTTTTGGCGATTCCATTTCGTGATTTTTCTCACTTGGGGCAGCAATGGGTGGGATGGTGTTTGCCGTTGATTTGGGGGGGTGGGGTCTCTGTCGGATTGTCTTAAGATCAGGGTGGCCTTTAGAAACAGCACTTCAATTTTGGAGGAGTCGGCCTTGCTGGCGTCTTTCGGTCCTCACTCATGGCGCAAATCACTCTGACCTCCAAAGAAATGTGTAAGTGTGGATGGATTGCGATCTGGATTGTGCCGACCCGCCTGGCAGGAATCGCACTGCATTTCCTGCCGCAGACCACACTTAGAAATGTTTCAGGAGTTCAGGAGAATTGCTCCAAATGCTAGAGGGACAGCTACACTATTACCTCTCCACGATATTCATCATTAAACACATGAAAGTCTGAATTTTTTGTTCTAACCCAGTAAACACACCAGGAAAAGCTACGGCTTGTCCATTCAAGTGCAAGGGACGTTTAGGTGCCGTTCTAAGTCTTAACACCAGCTAGGACCCTCGCTGGCACTGAAAATTAACTTTCACAAATGTGTCTTCAGATTTTAATTATTACTGGTCATTTTAAAAATGGGGTTATAAATTTCCTTTATATTTTCTTTGTCTTTGTTTTTAAACACCCTCTCATTTTTCTTCCCTTCCTTTATTTTGCTTTTTGTGCAGGATTTTACATTGAATTAAATATTCTAACTCACACTTCCGAGTTTGGGCTGCGTGTGATTTGATAGGTTGAAGAGATAGGCTGTTGCTTGTTCTGTTCACAAAAGTTCCAGATCTACTCTCGAGGGTGCCGCACAGATATGGATCTCGAATGACCATATGTTGTCTTGCAAAAGCCTACTACAGATCTGTCGGCCGCCGAAAGCATATTAAATGGCGAGTGTCGTCCAGTTGCCACTGACCTCAAAATCCGGGCCAACGTGAATTAAAGAGTTGACAGCAGCATTGGTCTAAACATATCACAGGATTATGCAAGAGGTATGGATGGACATTGTCTTAAGCTTTAATTTTTGTAGGAGATGCTTAAGAATTTAGTAATGTGAATACTCTTCACACGCGGGTGGCTTTATCACTATATCCAGTCTTTCTTTCAATGCTGCATAGCATAAGCTAGCGTCACGTAAATGTCACTAGTTTGCATTTTAACCTTCTGGCAATTGTAGCTTCATTTTGCAGTTAATTCAAGTTAAATGGAAGAATGGGCAACTAGGTGTGGAAAACCATTACAGCAAGCACTCAGTGAAAATCAACTAACCAGCTAACCTGACACAGCAGGAAAACGTACAGCAGATGCTGCAATTGCACAATGTGGAGCAAGCTTCTACATTTCACCACTTGCTGAACTTCGATAGTACAGACTGATCTAATATTACCACTTCTAATTACTATTGTGGCAGTGTCGTTAATCTCTGCCTATTTAGCTCTTTTTTTTACACTTTATTGGAAACTGCTTCAACCTCTTTCAAAGTGAAAGGGTTGCAATAAATAAAGGCTACATCATTATCCTAAGCAGGCTGGGCAGAAGGATAGTGTTGGAACCTGCGGTACAAACAACAGCAGGGAAAATATAAATACCAGGAAAACAATTACATGTCAAGGGCAACGTGTCAAAATAAATAGCCAAAATTGACTTGAAAATGTGCATAATGAGAAGGGAAAGTGGGGAATAAGTAAAGACAGGGTCAAAGTGTTGAAACATAAATCAAAGTCTGCCTATTAGGAGGTAAGTGAATGCGTTGGGTTAAAGATTATCAGGGTCAATAGTGCTGTCTCAATGTAGCAGTGCAGGAGCTGCTGATCTTGGGTACCAGGAGCTGACAATGATAGAATACACCTGGAGTTCTTTTATGCGATATTACAATGCCGCGGTTGCTGGAACACGGGAGACATTCAAGCATTGGAAACAATGCAAGGAAACAATGCAAGGAAGAGTTAAATGCCGATTTTAAAAACTTTAATTGTGTTGAAATGCAGAATCAACCTGGTCTTTTCAGCATGCAGAGGTATCAGTTACCTCAGGTGGGCCCTGAAATTTCATGGGCTTTATGGTGGTTCCACTAGCAAATCAGTATCCCCCAGTGCTGACTGCACTGAGGGTGTCTAGGCACTTTGGATATATTACAGGTGTCCACCTGCCTGTGTTGGCCAGAATGATGTTGTCCACATTTTCTAGGATTCCCAGTTAAAAGACCAACTACAAAATTATATATTTGCTGGTCTTCAGTGGTTCAGGTCACTTATCTATCTTAGACCCAAATGGTGAGATCTACTTTGCCCTTAAGAAGATTTATAGAATTAGAATTCCTACAGTGCAGAAGACCATTCGGTCCATTGAGTCTGCACCGACCCGCTGAAAGAGCACCCTATCTAGGCCCACTCCTCCCATCCTATCCCCGTAGCCCCACCTAACCTGCACATATTTGGACGCTGAGGAACATTTCTTTTGCATGGTCAATTCACCTAACCTGCACATCTTTGTGACTGTGGGGGAAACTGGAGCAGCCGGGGGAAACATGCACAGACAGAGGGAGAACGTGCAAGCTCCACACTGGCCAGAATCGAACCCGGGTCCCTGGCGCTGTGAGGCAGCACTGCTAATCACTGTGCCACCATGCCACCTTATCTCCATATCCTTGTTGTCCCCGCCTCTCCTAAAACATTAAGTTGTATTAAACACTGAAGAATGGAAAAATACAATGTAGGAACATCCCCACTCTGCCTGGTCATCTTTCGCCTCATAAAGGGTGAACCGAGGTTCCCTCCATGAAGGGCGAACAGACAATTGTTGTAAATGGTGGGGGATTGGCACAAGTTATGGCCATAGAAAGGGTAGAACAAAAATAAATTTGAACTGCAAGAAAATTACAGGGGACACAGATTCAAACTAATAAACGGTAAATATAGAACTTGTCAGGGAAAATGTATTTGCAGAAAGAATGATCAATTTGTCAGATGGGGCAGCTCGGTGGCGCAGTGGTAGTACTGCAGCCTCACGGCACTGAGGTCCCAGGCTCGATCCCGGCTCTAGGTCACTATCCGTATGGAGTTTTCACATTCTCCCCGTGTTTGCGTGGGTTTCGCTCCCACAACCCAAAGATGTGCAGGGTAGGTGGATTGGCCATGCTAAATTGCCCCTTAATTGGAAAAATGAATTGGGTACTCTAAATTTATTTTAAAAAAGAATTTAAAAAAAAAACGAATTTGTCAAATGGACTTGCAGACAGAGTAGCAGAGGCAAAAATCCTGGAATAGCCTTTCTGATACATAATTGACTTGATAAGTTCCTTTTTGCTTCTTCTTGAAGATATTTTGCTTTTGGAAATGGGAAATGGTTGAAGCAAGGTGATGAAGCAAAATGGCTACATTCCAGGTGCAGTTTTGGAGAACCTGTCGAGAAAAATGTCCCTTTTTCAGTTGTGTGTGATTGCTAGTGAAGAACAGCAAGTTAGCTGAATGGAACTCACTTGTGTGCCAGTCCATTGAGTAAGTGAGCAAAACATGTTGCTGGTTCCTGAAGGTTGGCAAGTTAAAGGCCCTCACATTTTGCTTATTTATTTGAGCCTCATTGTAGGCTTGGTTGATCATCACAGGGAGAGGATACAATCTGGTAAATAACATTATCTACATTCCAAGTGCCCAGCAATGTCCACGTTTGAGCAGAGTAGTTCTCGAATTGTTTTTGTTGTAAATGATTCTTTTCAAGGATGAACAATCAGACACCTTCTTCCATCTAAATTGTACTATTATATAATGCTAAAATTATGAAAGTGCCTCTTGGAACAAGTATTTTTTTCAAATGCTTTCCCGAAAGCAGATATTTTATGCTACTCTCAGCACTCCTCCATTCACTCTCTCCTCTGATTCGGGTCATCTAGCTCACTTACAGCAGCTGCTCCAGGCTTGTACTTTCACATCTATCTAGATCAGGAGGAACCCATGGTGAAGCACTGTTTTGGCAGGCACTCTGTATTGCTGCGATGCCAATACACTTGCCTTGTACATAAAGTGGCTGCGAGTCTGATTACCAGGGTGAGATAATATTCCCTTGGCCAGGGAGGTTTTACCTCATCTGAGGGACCAGTGTTCAGACCAAGATAGCTCTGGAGGATTTTTGGAGGATGAATTTGGAGACATTTCCCCAAACTTACCTCTATATTATCCTTGTTCCTTACTTTATCACTTTACTCCTCTTTATAAATGAAAATATATTTCACCGTACAATTGCTGTAGAATGATCAACAAGAGAGAACCTACCCATATCCCTTTCAATAGCATTACCATAGTCAAATCCCCCACCATCAACATCCTGGGGTTTACTATCGACCAGAAAGTTAACTGAGCCAGCCATATAAATACTGTGGCTGCATAGAGGCTCAGATCTTTGTGGTACCTCACCCGCCTTTATTCCTCAAAAACTGTCCATCATTGAAAAGGTCAAGAGTGTGATGGAATTCTCTCCACTTTCCTGGGTTTGTGCAACTCAAACAATACTCATCAAGCTCAACACCATCCAGGACAAAGTAGCCCGCTTGATTGGTACCCAATACACCACCACTAACATTCATGCCCTACAACATTGATATACAGTGGCAGCAGTACACCATCTACAAGATGCACCACAGCACGTTCCCAAGCTTCCTTTGATAGCATCTAACGAACCGGTGACCTCTACTAGCAGGGGCATGGGAAGGCCACCACCTGAAAGTTCCCCAAAAAGCCACACGCCATCTAGACTGAGAATTATATTGCTGTTCCTTCACTGCCATGGGATCAAAATTCTGGAACGTCCTCCCGAACAGCACTGATAGAACATGGAACATACAGTGCAGAAGGAGACCATTCAGCCCATCGAGTCTGCACCAACCCACCTAATGCCTCACTTCCACCCTATCCTCGTAACCCAATAACACCTCCTAACCTTTTTGGTCACTAAGGACAATTTATCATGGCCAATACACCTAACCTGCATGTCATTGGATTGTGGGAGGAAACCGGGGCGCCCGGAGGAAATCCACGCAGACACGGGGAGAACGTGCAGACTCCGCACAGACAGTGACCCAGCGGGGAATCGAACCTGGGACCCTGGCGCTGTGAAGCCACAGTGCTATCCACCTGTGCTACCGAGCTGGCCCCAGTGGTTGAAGAAATTGCTCATTAGTCCCCTCTCAGGGGCACTTAAGGATGCGATGCTCAAATGCCATGAACTAATAATGGCTAGGTTTTGATCGGTGTGGCTCAGCTCTAAAATATTCTTCTTCTACTGCCCAGGAGCCCACAACAAATAGGTGGCAAAATCCAAAAGTCCTTCTCAGCAAAGCATCCCACAGAACCCAAGAAGGTCTCATCACATGACAAGAGGTAGAGTAGAATACTGGAACTGGGCGGGTAGGGTGAAGGTTCCAGTTTTCGTACACAGATTTTATGTTTGCCAGAGAGGTGCATTCTGGGAGTTTAATTTCCATTCGCTTCCATGGAAGCAAACATCCCACAGTGCACCATGACAACCCAATATTCGAGGGCCATGAGGTGGAAAGATCACAAATAATGAGTGATGTCATTGAAGAATAGACAGCAGCAAAAATCTTTCTTGTGCAACATTCCACCAATGACAACTTCAGTGAGGACTACATATCCTTCCTGGGAATCGGGATGGAAAAAAAATAATCTTCTGATATTTGAATGACTAAGAAAAATGGTTTTGTAAGGGAGGAGGGGAGAGGGAAAGTAAGCGAAGTAGTTACGTCTTAATCAAACTGATCAAACCCACTCTGGGAGGTAGGGCAATATATATATTTTAGAATGTAAATTACTAACAATAAGAGGGCAAATTCAACAAGCCTCTCATTGGGGAGCTCCACATGAAGGGAACATGAATCAAACATAGAACTGCAACACTGCACCTCCGATTCTTGGATTTCTGTGTTCAGCTTCATGCTATGAAGCAAGTGTTGAATTTATCCCAATGAAGGTTTGTGGAGAAAAGGAAAAATGTACCATTTTTATGAAGTGATAGAATATTGAAATACTATTTACCCAGCTTGAATTTTCAGTATCAATAATGGAGGTAACACATTTGCCTCCTGGCAATAATATTTCAATATTGCTTTGGTAGATTACTATAATGCAGCGGTGGGCAAATTGTTTTTGCATTTAGGCTGCTGTTGTAAGCATCAGGCACGGCACTCCAGATCTTGGCCTACCTGTGAATAATGCCTGGGGAGATCGACTAGTATTTATTGATTTCCTTAAATTGATTTAACAAGAGTAGTCAGTTGCAGTGGAGTATTATCCATCCTGTGGGACCACAGAGGCAGACCAGGAATATAGTCACCAAAGGTAATAGAATGGATAATAATGTATGTATTCAACTCAGTGCAAACAATGCCTCACCACTGTAAATAATCATTCTGATAAAAGGTTAGTTAAAATGAACAATGCTCTGTATGTTCAATGACAGAGAGAGCTTTTGCTCTGTTCCTCCACTGATCTGTGGGGGATCCATTCTTTCCAGCCCAGTGGCATTCTTGGAAACGCACAGCAGAACATCTGGCAGATTCGACAAACACAAGAGTCCATATTATCTGCAGATTATCAGTTTAATTAAACAATTCGGGAATTATCTTTTGCAAAACAAATGAAGCAGCACATAAGGTCTGCGTAATGGGTGTGCCATCAGAGACCTTGGGAAATGATGATCATCACTCACATACAGTCCAGAGGGAGGGACTGTCAGACCCCCCAAATAGAGCGTGAGATTCTTTCAAACATGGCCTGAATAAGTGACTATGAGAGAAGAGAGGGATCTCAAGCAATCACTGATCATTCCTCAATTGTGACTTGAATGAATGCATTACATTTCAGAGGACAAGCCATGAGAGACCTGTATTTGTGTGCATGTCTCTGTAGATGGAGTTGCTTAGATGTACCAGCACATGATAGTTGTGGTCCAGATATATAGCTTGTCTATATGCATAGTTTGTAGAGGCAGCAGGAGAGGCAAGACTTCTGTCAGCACCTAATTACATAGAATTCCAAGTACCGAAGCAGCCCATTTGGCCAAACAGGGCGATGCCTCAGTTTAGACAAGCCTCCTCCCACATTAACAAATCTCACCCAATCAAAATATTCTTCTATTTCTTTCTCCCTCGTGTGTCAATCCAGCTTCCCCTTAAATGCATCTATAGTAGTCGCCTTAACTACTGCATGTGGCAGCCGGTTCCACATCACTTACACTGGGATAGATTTTGGAACTTAACTTTGGTGTGGCTAACTTACAACCAGAACTACCCTGCTTCGATGCCCAAAAGTCGAGATATTTTGAGCACATAGAATATGTTCACCATGAATCATTCACATTGTTTCTTGGGAGTTGGCATATTAGAACATAGAACAGTACAGCACAGAACAGGCCCTTCAGCCCTCGATGTTGTGCCGAGCTTTGTCCGAAACCAAGATCAAGCTATCCCTGTCATTCTGGTGTGCTCCATGTGCCTATCCAATAACCGCTTGAAAGTTCCGAAAGTGTCCGACTCCACTATCCCAGCAGGCAGTCCATTCCGCATATTCTAGGCACCATCTCTGGCTCCAATTACTACCCCTCCCCACCAAAACATCTGAGTGCCTGGGGATTATCTGAAATAGGCATTCGGCCTTTGAATGTACCCGTTAGGAACCTAATGGCACTTTTAGGACCGGGTGTCAAATCTGCAAAAGCTTTAAATTTTAAGGGGCCTAAACAGAGGTCAGGAGGTTCCAGCAGAGAACCAGTATATTTTGTTGCTTCTGTTTCTATACTTCAACTGGAGACAGATGGGGCAGAAGTTCAGCTTTCTGGTATCTTATAGATGAACTTTGGACATTCCCATTCAGCCATACATTGCATACAGCTGCCCACTTTGCATCCGTTTTCAATGGAGTACCAATTTTGTGGCCTCGCTTTCATTTTGCACAGATCACCATTGAGGAAATCCAAAATCATTTGCAAAAGAAATATAAACGTTGGGAGCACCAAAAAAAATCAACAAATTGAAATGTCAAACATCAGCTGGCGTGTAAACATGTTTAAGTAAATGTTGCTCTTTTTTTTTTTTTACATTGAATAAATATGCCTTGTAGAGTTACCTCTTATTTTTGTTGCATCTAATTTGCACATTAATGAGAATGTGTAGACTGGGATTGGCACATTAATTGCTCGCCTGTTGGAGACTTGGTCACCCATTTACTGGGCCTCTGGATTTGCCCTTTGGAATGTATTCAAGCAGAGACACACCCATCTTTGTACCCATGGAGACAAGAAATTGAACCATGGATAAAATAAATAAGCAGTTAGGCATTAGTGTGTGCACGGCAGATTCTCATTTTTTTTAGAGCAGGAGTTGAAATCTAGCACTCTGGGACATTAATAGTAGCTTTAAAGAGACATTTATCGAATAATCTTTATTATTGTATATGAACAAGGCACTGCCTTGAGGTGGGTAGATACTTGAGCTTATTTGAGCCACTTCTTGCACCACATTTCTGATTGAAATGTCCATTGACAGTGCTATTCTTGAAACAGCCACTAGGGGAAGCCGAGGATAACTCCGCCTCCGTTTTTCTCTTTTGGAAGGGGTTCATTTGGCTTCTGCTTAATATCGTAACTTGGAGGCATGAGGGATATCATGAACTTGCCAGGTGGAGAAATGGTTATGGGCCTGCTTTTCACCACCATCGCTTCAAGTTAAGATAGATAAATTCCACAGTGTCAAGAGATATTCATCTAGATTCTCATCAGTCATCAGAAACAAATTTCTGACTAACATATTTGATTATGTTAATTTTTAAAAAATCAAACAGAAAGTTAGATTATTCTTTAGCAGTGGGATCTAAGTGCCAATCATACTTCAATAGCTGAGGGTTTTGCTTTGCACTAATTATTATTGCACCTGTGGTTACGTCATTTACTCTATAACAGAGCAGGTATATAGCCAACTTTCCAATTTTTTTGTGGAAAATGACAGCAATCTAAAGTCTGGCCAAGGCAATTACAAACTGACTATCACAGATCACAGAATTTACAGTGCAGAAGGAGGCCATTTGGCCCATCGAATCTGCACCAGCCCTTGGAAAGAGCACCCCACTTAAGCCCACGCCTCCACCCTATCCCCGTAACCCAGTAACCCCACTCAATGTTTTTGGACACTAAGGGCAATTTATCATGGCCAATCCACCTAACCTGCACATCTTTGGACTGTGGGAGGAAACCGGAGCACCCAGGGGAAACCCACGCAGATACGGGAAGAACATGCAGACTCCGCACAGACAGGGACCCAGCGGGGAATCAAAACTGGGACCCTGGAGCTGTGAAGCAACTGTGCTAACCACTGTGCTATCATGCTGCCCATTAAGGCTATGGAGAAGTCTTAAAATTCAGATAGTTCAGAATAATTCCAAATGGTTGATAAGTAGAGATAATAAAATGACTGCAGCATGTTTGCTTAGCATAACCGAGTTTCACACCTGCAGCATTCATTTTAGTGACGAGGATTCATGTGCAAATTTCATCTGTGCGTTTTTCTTTTGGTCATTCCCCTAGTTTCTCTTTATTTTCCCCTCATGGCGCTGACTCTTGATAGGTGTACATTTCCATGGATGTCAGTAATCTGCTAATAGCTCATTCACGGCCATATTTTATGAATGACTGTTTCAATACTATGGTTCTGCAAACATCTGAGAGAGAGCAGAAAGATACAGATAGATAGTCCTGCACCTTAAGCAGAGAAAATGCTGGCCTCGTCAGTCAGCACACAAAATACAGGTGGGAGTACACACATTGATTGAAGAGACGAAGTCCGTGAGGTTGTAAACGAGACTGGAAGATTCACCTAGCTTGGCTAGAGAGAAGAATCTCAAATTTTTCTCATCTTGAAAGTCAGTTTGCGGATTAGGTATTATCCGCTGGTGAAGGAAAAAGGAAGCAAGCCAACGTGAGCTGAGAATAGCTTTGGACTGGTTCCTGGAGAATTAAGTGTCCACTTAAGGGAGAGAGTAAAGCATAACTTCAGCAGGATATTTTTGATCATTTTAAAAGTTAAATGGGGAAACTTTTCTGTAGTTTAGTGTATAAGTTGTCTACTGAATAGTGATTAGTCAATGATGTTGTTAATTTGTTTGTTTCATCAAAGTCTTAAAACTTGAATTCTTGGCACGTAATCCTTTGAGTAGGCCACTGGAAATTCAGATATTTTTTTTTAAGTTGGCAGTCTCTCTGGGGATTGTAACACTGTGAATAGGTCAAAGAATGAATATTGCCTAGGACACCGAATATCCCCACTCTTTTCTTCCAGTTGTGCCATGTGAGCTTCAAAATACAGCTGAATCACCAGAACAAGCAGCCAGGGTTTTAATTAACATTGCAACCAAAGGATGCCACCTTTGACAATGCAGCTCTCCTACAGTATTGTGTTGCAGCATCAGCTGAGGTTAGTTCAAATCATGGACTAGGTCTCCTAGGTACAGCCACCTTACCCAGAGAAAAGAATCCTACCTATCGATAGGTTATTTTAGTCATTTTATTGTCGCAGTATTTGCATTGTTTATTTAATTCAAAAAACAAAAGCACCATCAAACAGCTGGAGCTTTCAGCTTGTGCACTCTGCTTGTGCACCCCCGATTGTCCTCCTGTTCATTTTAAAGGGCAGGCGATCCGTCGACTGGCAAGCACAGAAACAGAGAGTCCCACCCTGCTCATCCTCACCATTTCAGCTGGGATGGATGGAGTAGCAAGACAATCTGGCGACCTTATTCTCTCCATCACTGCATGCGCTAGATGAGAAACAGGCGTAAGGTAGAAACATACAGTGGTCGGCTGCTTGAAACATGGAGATTTAAAATGTCAGCTCCATCAGGAAAGTACCACTCAACGTCTAACTATTTAAACACTTATTTTGAATTGATAGATTTCTCTTTTATTTGCTAGTTTGTTCACAGGGGAACTAGGGTTTCACTGGCTCTGGTGACAATATTGCCAATTGGTTATCACAGGTGGTTTGAACACCTCCACTGCGGATGCCTTTCAACCCATTTCTCTGTTCTGCTCAATGTCCTGAACTGGCGCTAATGCTTCATGACAGCCTAAAGGGAACTGGTGGAAGAGCAGAGCGAAGGAATTAAGCAAAGATAGCGGCTGCACTCCTATTTGCATATTATTTTAAATGATTGAGCTGGCCAGCTGCTACAGCTGTGTAGGTGGACAGTAATGTTAGGTCTGCCTCACTTCTGGTTTGTTTTGGGTGGGATTTTGCAAGGTTAATGTCACCTTATATGCTTAGGGGTTCAATGTGGCATTTTAAAATTTTAATGATTTTAAAAATCCAGCAATAATTTTAAGGGTTCAGTGCACCTTGGAAGGAAGCGTGTTTAGTTTATTTTTAGATTTGTTAACACCAGCCTATCAATAAAATTATCGTCCTGTTAAGACTGACATTGGGTACTGATTCTAGGGGGCTGAGCCAATTTAAGCAAGGTGATCTGAGCCACTCAATCTTTCTCCTTTCTCCCTAATGCAATTTGTACTTATGAATTCTTTAACTGTAATGATATAATTGTAGCCAGAGGTTTTCGTGATGAGTTCTTCCTACACCCAGAACAGACATCTAGAACTACAATAGACGACAAACATTTTATGGTTAAAACAGATTGACTGAAATGTTATTGAACGATCAATAATTCATTTAGAAGCCAGGAATTCCAGCAAACCATTTTACCAGCTCCATTCCACTTATATTTAATTGAATTTTGTTCAGCCTATTCATTCCCTTGGTGTACCCAGCAGGGCTTGTTGAAAGAGCTAACATCCTCACCCAAAGCAGCTGGTCAATTGTTTCCCATAAAGTGTAAAGCCTGAAGCCCATCATTACCTAGAGTGAGAGAACTATGAGACAATCATTAATAGGGAATTAATCAATGAGAGAGCCGCTACTCTTTGCTGGGAACAACTTTTCCAGCAAGCCACAGTAAAAGGGAAGATGTAGGCAAAGAGCTGAATCACTTCCACTTAGAATTGATTATGGGCGGATGCAACTAGGAAGAGACTTTTGAAAGATTTAAGGGCAGGATTTAACTAAATGGGAACAAAGTCCCATAGTGAGCGCGTGTAGCCGTGTGTTTCCCGGTGCTCGCAGTGGCGAGAAACACATCGCTATAAAACAGCATTCGTGTTAGATAGGGGGCCTCTGTGGGGAACGCACGGCTGAGGTCGCACATAGTCCTGTTTGTGCACTGAGGAGCTCCCCAGTGTAGCGAGAGATACCATTTCTAAATGGTGTCCCCATCTCTGGAGCCCCTGAAGTGACCCCTGACACCCCCAAAGCACTAAAAGAGGGTCCCCCACCCCTAACACCCACTCAAGGCACCCCCGGCCAGATTGCCACCATGCACAAAATGCCATCTTGGCAGTACCAAACTGGCACCGTGACAGTGCCCCTTACAGCATGGCAATGCCAGGCTGGCAGAGCCAGGGTGCCCAGAGTATCACCATGTCCAAAGGTCATGCACCTGGGGGGGGCCTCTGATCCCCTGGGAGACCCCACAAGTGGCATTCAATCTGCTCCCAATTAGTGGCGACCAATACTGAACGTTAGTCACCGGGGTCTCCAAGGTGAAGGAGATAGGTCCCAACGCCTCGGGTACCTAGTTGTCTCACTTAAATATGCAGATTTGCATAAATGTGATCCTGCCCAGGGTGAGCGGGATTTACATCGCAATATCTCACAAGATCGCGTTAGATCTCGTGAGGCATTGCGAGCCGGGTATACCCCGGGGAGCAGGGTCTCCCGGCTTCTATTGAACTTCTACTGCATGGCATGCTGCTTTTTGGGCCCAACATTGCCGTAAAATCATAACCCTAAAGTTGTAAACACGGGAATAATCTGTCTGGTGGTTGACTAACTTTAAAAAAAATAAATTTAGAGTACCCAATTATTTTTTCAATTAAGGGGAAATTTAGTGTAGCCATCTAAGATGGCCACCTGCAAAGGACCATGGGAATTATGGCCAACCCAGGACTCAGACAGATACAGAGGCTGTGTGTTTCTTTTAAAAAATATATATTTATTCAAATTTTCAACAAACCCCCCCCCCCAAACAAAAAGAAAGAAACAAGAACACAACAATCAGAAATTATACATTAGATTTCCCCCATATACAATAACCCCCAATATAACATTTAAAAACACAAATAGGGAAACCCCCCCCCACCTTCACCCAAACCCCACCCCAAAAGAAACCTCCCCCTGCCTCCCCCACCCTTGGGCTGCTGCTGCTGACCTCCTCCTAACGCTCCGCAAGATAATCTAGGAACGGTTGCCACCGCCTGAGGAACCCCTGCGCAGACCCTCGCAAGGCAAACTTTATCCTCTCCAGCTTGATGAACCCTGCCATGTCATTGATCCAAGCTTCCACACTAGGGGGCTTCACATCTTTCCATAGTAGCAAAATCCTCCTCCGGGCTACCAGGGACGCAAAGGCCAGAATACCGGCCTCTTTCGCCTCCTGCACCCCCGGCTCATCCGATACCCCAAATAATGCCAATCCCCAGCTCGGCTTGACCTGGGCTTTCACCACCTTGGACATAGTCCTCAGAAAACCCCTCCAAAACCCATCCAGCGCCGGGCATGACCAGAACATGTGGACGTGATTTGCCGGGCTTCCCGAGCACCTTCCATATCTGTCCTCCACCCCAAAGAACCTACTCAACCTCGCCCCTGTCATATGCGCTCTGTGAGTAACTTGGAACTGTATTAGGCTGAGCCTGGCGCAAGCGGAGGAAGAATTAACCCTACTCCGGGCATCAACTATCTCCTTCTCAAGCTCCTCCTTCCACTTGCCCTTTAACTCCTCCACCGAGGCCCCCTCTTCTTCCTTCAGCTCCTGGTAAATCGCCGAAACCTTGCCTTCCCCAACCCATACACCCAAAATCACCCTGTCCTGCATCCCATGTGCCGGAAGCAGCGGGAATTCCCTCACTTGTCACCTCACAAACGCCCTCACTTGCATGTACCTGAAAGAGTTTCCCGGGGGTAGCCCAAACTTCTCCTCCAGCGCCCCTAGGCTCACAAACGTCCCATCGATGAACAGGTCCCCCATTCTTCTAATCCCTGCCCGATGCCAGCTCCAAAACCCCCATCCATCCTTCCCGGGACGAACCGATGATTCTCCCGAATCGGGGACCAAACCGAGGCTCCCACCTCGCCCCTGTGTCGCCTCCACTGCCCCCAGATCTTCAGCGTCGCCGCCACCACCGGACTCGTGGTGTACCTTGTCGGCGTGAGCGGCAGCGGTGCCGTCACCAGCGCCCTCAGGCTCGTGCCCACACAGGACGCCAGAGTCTATGTGTTTCTGAAACACAGGTAACCAGACCTGATCAAAACCCCCGATCATTTGCATTTTGATGGGCCATTTTCCCAGGACAATAGAACTCCAATCAAGCAGCCGGTACAGCCACAGACTGATCGGCGCCACTCCCCTTCCTCAGAAAGCCCAACTGCCAAGGTCAATGACCGCTAAGGACCCGCCCAGCCACCAAGGCACCCGCCCCTTTATTGGCCGAAATCGAAGACAGCGATCAGAGCCCTGTCGAACTATTGGATCCAAGGTTAAGGACCGCTCCAAAGAGCGCGAAATCCCAGAGGGATAAAAGAGAGCACAGCCATGTGTTCTGTCTCTTTTGGATCCGGCCTGTGCCAATCCAATCGTAGCAGGAACTGCCAGCTAAGTTCAAGACCAACGATCGCTACCTGACGGTTGTGCCCAGCAGAGATAGAGCCCCTTTCTTTGAACCAGCCAAGTGAAATCCAGATAAAGGCCTTATCCATTTGCACAGTGACGGTCGCCCTGAAGTTAAGTATAAGTTATTGTAGCTGATAGGTGTAGTTTAACTCGTAGTAGATACTGTGTTTGCATGTTGAGATAACTCATGTGTATGTAAACAAACCATCTTTTGAACTAACTAACTGGTTGTGTGGTCATTTGATTGATATAAGGGAAGGCTTGTGGTTCACTAAGATAAATAGAAATACCCACAGTATTGGCGACGCGGTGTTGGGACCGAAAACACCAACATTAGCGTGACCAAGCCACCTAACCTGCACATCTTTGGGTTGTGGGGGTGAAACCCACGCAGACACGGGAAGAAAATGCAAACTCCACACGGACAGTCACCCAGGGCCGTGATTCAAACCCGGATCCTCAGCGCCGTAGGGGTTCACTAACGTTAAGATGTACAGGGAAGAGTCAATCTTCCTTTTTTTACACTTTGCTATAAAACTAAACAGTAGGAGATTGGGGTGGTGGAAGATTTACATATGAATATTGGAAGTCTAAAAATAGCTGCGACAGGCCAACTGTGCCCGCTGTTGGTTAGACTTGCTCTTGTCTGCTTAATGTTAATGATATTTTGTCCCGCAAACTGCTGGAAATACGTATCGGAAATGGGCATCTGGGTGAACAGAGCAGGCAAATATATTTCCTTAACCAATCAGGTTGAAGAATTGTGTAGGTAGATGTGCAAAGACTGAGAAGGAAGTGTAGTTAGAATTAGGTGAATTCAATGTCAAATCAGGCACAGAAGGAACACTGAAAGAGGGGTAAAGAAAGAACAGGGATTTAAATAAAAGTGAAAAAAGATAATAGTTAAGCAAAATATGTAACATTTGAAAAAAATTCTTGAACAACTAAAGCCTGAATAATAAGACTCCACACTTATAATAGTTAATATTCGGGGCGAGATAGGTTGACTAGCAGTATGATTAACATTTACGACATTATTTAAAAGATACTTAGACTGGAAGTGACGTGACTTGCCTTAACTTTCTGTGGCTTATTTCTTATCGTCAGTGCGAGAACAGGAACCTCATGCTGCTCAATGTGTTGGAATGGGGAGCTGGACCATGTCGTTTTCACAATCTCAGGGAGGCCTGTCCACACAAGCAGCTTTGAACTTTCTGCATTTAATTGCACATCTGTCTTCAACTGAAGTTACTTTGGCCCTCGCATATCAATACCCACGAGTTGTCATTTTGATTTTCAGAATTGTGGCTCGTCAAATTTCACTCGGAATTAATTTCAAAATGAATAATCTTTAAGTGTGGCTGGTTACGTCTTGGAGCAGAAATCTGCTCTAAATGAAAGTTTAATTTTCCTGCCGCAACCTGGTGGTGTGGCGAGGAGATTTCATGGATGATGCTCACGATCGTAATGCCTGCCTCAGCTTATCCTGACATTTTGGTTGTCAATACATTTGAAATTTACAGGCTCACATCTAAACCTGCCTGCTCATTACCCATCTGCTGCATCGCCGCTTCCAGATTTTTAGAAATCGGACCAACTCGGTTTCGTTTTTAGGAAATGCAACTTGGAGAGTACGGATTGGCACAAATGCATTTTACAGGGTGCTCAAATGTGCCGCATCGTTTAGGGGGGTGCAAAATGTAGAAATCAAATGAAAACATTAATTGTTGCTGGCTGTTGTGCTGTACAGTACTCTAGTCTTTGGGAAACAAGAGCTGGTGCGCGTCTACTTTAAACCCATGGGAAGGATAGCATTTATTGGATGTTATTCATCATAGACTGTCATGTTATCAGTGCCAGTGGACCTTAATCCAGAAGGCTGCCTCTCTCTCCCTTGCACCAGGGACTAACATGCCCTGTTGTTCCTGATAGCATCACAACAATCCTTTAATCGTATTAGCTTCTCGGATGATATGGAACCTGACCGATCTATGTGCTGGAAAGGCACTAGTACATACTCCCTGCCTTTATTGGGAAATTACTCTGAAGTGCTGTCCTCTGCAGATTTCCCCTCTGGAATGCTGGTAGCTGCGACTCAGCACATAATTGAAGCCATCAGTATGGCCATCAGCCAAACTGATTCATTGCAGCTGATTAAAGTGAGTGGCTCTTAACCTGAAATGATTTTAAAACCCTGGGAAAAAAAAACCTCTTGCTCAAAGAGGCAGTCACCGCCTCAGCTTCACTGGGCTATTAAAATAAAATCAACGTAACGGGTTTTTAGCCTTGAAAAACCCTTTTGTGCTTTTTTTCTTTTCCAAAGGAGAAATGCTAAAAAAAAATAAATGTCTTAAATGAGAAGAAACCGTGCTGACAGGATGTAATTAGCTCCCGATCAATTGAAATGAAGAACAAAGGTTTAACATTCAGATTTTCAGTGACTGGGCAAATTTATTTAACATGACGGATTGTAAATGCCACCACTTTACAGCGAAGAAATCTCTCGGCCACTTGTTTTGAATTTTTTAAAGGTGATTTTGGAGGAAATAAAATGGTGCCAGTGCCATGCTCTAAAGCCTCCGTTGATTGACAGGGATTCACATCCTAATCTTCATAGGAGTCCATCCTCCTTTTCTATGAAGTGCAGTTCTACTGTGTACCCCTGTCCCTGCACTACCTGGCCCCACGCTAGAAATTGGTTGCTGGGAGTGGGGTTGGTGGCAGGGGGAATGAGGGGACGTGGGGTGGAGATACTGAATGCTGACCAGGCTGAGTTTAGCGTCCGATTCACTTCTACATTTCTAAAAGTTTAAAACGGCAACTGAAAAAGCTTCCCAGGTGGAAGTAGGCTCTTAAAAATCATAAACCTTGTTAAAACTTCTAATTGAGCATCTCACAGATGGATTACATTATTTGAGATTCTGCTTACCATCACACCCAGTTTGTGCAAATACAGCAAGTTAGTATGCTCAACAGGTTCCTTAAAGCTTTATTAAATTATTGTGCTTTCTGGCTAATGTTCCCATTACTTCTGCATCCATAGCGTGCTTGACTACACAGCAATGTGGAATGCAGCACACATTGAAATAAACAGGTCACCAACAACTTCCTCACTCTTTGGGGGAACTTTTTGCAATCATGTAAATCACAGCTTTGAAAGCCGGCCATGGCCAAATAACGTAGTGCTCAGAGGAGTTAATAACACCCCCACTACAAAGAAAATCTAAAGGGAACATTGAGCTGCAAGGAACTACAAGATGTTGGTCACAGGACCATCTTTCATCATGGTTTTAGATTGTTTTTTCAGATCAAATAATAACTTGTTACTAATATTGAGGGAAAATTGTTGCATTTTGCAGTGACGAAGGAACAAATTAAAAGTAACTATACAGCATTTTCTTAAAGAGTAAAATTGGTTTGTTACTTGCCAATTTCTAGATTTGTTTTTATAAATTTAGTGTACCCAATTATTTATTTTTTTCCCAATTAAGGGACAATTTAGCGTCGCCAATCCACCTATCCTGCACATCTTTGGGTTGTGGGGGTGAAACCCACGCAGGCACGGGGAGAATGTGCAAATTTCACACGGACAGTGGGGGTTCCAACCTGGGTCCTCAGCGCCGTAGGCAGCAATGCTATCCACTGTGTCACGTGCCACCCTCAATTTCCAGATATTTAAAAATTAATTTACAGGATGTGTGCGTCGCTGGTTAGACCAGCATTTATTGCCTATCCATTGTTGCTCTTTAGAAGGTGGTAGTGAGTTGCCTTCTTGAACCGCTCCAGTCCCTGAGGTGTAGACACATCCACTGTGCTGATAGGGAGAGAGTTCCAGGAGTTTGCCCCAACGACAGTGAAGGAAAGGCGATATATTTCCAAGTTGGGATGATGATTGGGCATATCCTCACTGACATTGAGGCCTTCAGTCCCAACCTCCAACAGGCCTTCGATATCCTGCCACAATTCTTCACTAGGCATTGAACCTTGGCCCCCACTCCTGGCTTCCATATCCCCCATTCCCAAGCCTTCAAATTCCTCCTCGCACAGCCTTTCACACTGGGCCCCAGGGATTGGCAGCCCACTCGACTGATTTAACCTTCCCCCTCCCCCATCGACTCTTCCCCTCTCCGAGATTAACCCAGGTGCCGACTCTTCTGACTGAAGGCCAAATCTGTCAATCAGGCTGGTATCCAGGCGGAGAACGAGCTATGCCACCATATAGACACTGGAGTTAAAACTCCACAGCATGTGGGAGAATTCAGGCTTTTTGGGTCCCTGTAACATTTAGTAACTTTTTGACCATTCATAACACCGCCCCCCGCCCCCCAAACAAAAGCCCTGATCAGGGTCAGGGACATAAAAATTCAGCACTTAGTGCTTTGCCCACATCTGGCGTGGTGGCTGTTCCTTTTAAATTCATATACAAAAAATTATTTTAAAAAATCAAGCGACATCGCAAACCGTGGCCACGTTTCAAGTTTAGTCAGTCTCTGGATTGAGACAGGAATAACTCAAAAACAATTTTCTGTGATTGGTTCAGCTTGTATTTGATTGAAAGTGCGTTTTTAAAACATGTTCCTGATTAATTATTCAAACTCCAGGAAACCCCAGCAACACTCTTCCTGAGATCTGATAAAACTTTGAAACGGGGGAATCAAGTTGAAAATCTGAGAAGGAGCCTGGTCAATTGAAACTCCTGAGGGAGATGGTTAAGATTAATACAAGCTTCTAAGGTGGTAAGACATTGAAGAAAAGAAACACAGCATAACCTCAATCATCTTTTACAAATGATGATATTAGCGGTTAGAATTGGGATCCTTTTAATACTTTTTCACTTGAGGAATTATGTGGAAGGAATTCTAGTTTAAATATATTGTGTGCTTGTTTTTTCTTTAAATTTACTTCATGGTTTTAAACTTAAAACACAGTTTGTTGCTCTATTTAAACAATGTACAGGACTAGCCCAGAGATATGAAATAAGAATTAACAAATGGAGTTTTCTTCTTTGTTTTCCTGGTTATATTTCTGGAGGCTATCTAGATCTCAAGTCTGGGATGGACATGCCCTAAGGTTCAGGCATTTGTGACTTGCCCACAAAAGTGATCTAAACTACTGCAATTGAAATAATCCGGGGTAACAAGGGGAGGAAAGATCCCCAAAATACAGCAAGGTTACAGCTGTGCTGCTGAAGACAGACAGACAGCATTACAACCATGACCTACTCTGGGCCCCGAATCCTCAGCGTACTGGATGTTAGTGGGATGGAGGTCGAGAGGAAAGCTCCTGATCAATACGGCTACCACCTCTCTCATGTAGTGTAGCTTGGTTTTTCGATGTTGACTGCAATGTATGAATTGGCCCTTTTGGGGTTTCTAACAGTGTGTGGTGGATATCCAGCACGAGCAGATTTTAACCCATCGTCCTCCTTTGTGCTATCAGTCAAGTTCTGCATTCAGAGATTCATACATTGCAAGCAGGAATCAGAGTTGACAAAAGGAAAATCAAAGTTATGAACAGCTGACGTTCCATTTTAATAAAAATGCGACACTGCACAAGATTTTGAGCTCTCCTTTATTTTTAAAATATTCAAGCTTTTAAATAGGAGTATATCTCTGTCATAATGTGTTATTTCTATGAAAATAACAATGAGACCAACACAGCTCTCCATAATTTATGTGCAAGTTGGACTGCACATTCAGGAGGTAAAAATTCGGGAGGTGCTGACCGAGATACAGCACTCTGTCATAAACAGCATGAAAATGGCAACTTGCCAACTGGTTCCCCATTCACATGTATGGCATGAAGTTATTGTACAGACATTTTAGGTGCAGATTAAATTCACCACAAAAAAAATAGGATTTGTCTAGTGCAGTATAAGTATCTTTTTAACATCAATAGAAGTCTTAGTTACTTACAAACAACCTCTTTGGCACTGAAAATTAATTTTTACAAGTGTGAAACCACATTCCTGCAGCTTTTAATTATGAAGATTTTTCTTCTTCTTTCCAATCTCATTTATCTCTATCTATTATTACAAGTTTTCTGTGTCTGCTTCGACATTGAATTCAATACAAATGTAATTCCGTGTCAGACTCTGTGTTATTCATAAATCACTGATTTCCAAACGTTTTCCCATCCTGACCCCATTTTGAAACTTGAAACCTGCCGTGGGCCCAGACTGAGAGTAGGGGTGGAGGTGGGCTAGGGCTCTGAGAAAGTGGGGGAGGGGTGAGGTTGTAAGAGTAGGGATGGGGTAGCTAAGAGAGAGGGGGCTAGAGCAGTGTGGAAGTGGGGGGTGGGGGGGGGGGGTGGGGGGAGGAGAAGTTGAATGAGGGAGAGAGTTCTGAGAACAAGCAAGTTGATGCAATGAGGGAGGGGGCAAAGAGGTAGGGCTTTGAGGGCAGGGTGTGAGGGTTGGAGAACAGGCAGTAATTTTTTTTTCATCTACCATTTTGCGGGTTCTATTGGAGGCAGTGGCTGGGCCTCAGAACTGATTTCATTAGGCCATGCCCACCAGACCAAGGCAAGAAAACGATTGTACGCAGACCAGTCAAGGGACCTGGGAGCCAATCTGAGGGCTGTCCAATATATTTCCACTCCAGACTCGCCATTTCTGCAACTGAGGACAGAGGGCTCACAGCCCCAATTGCCCATCCTGTGACCCTACTGGGGGGGTCATGGTCCATAGGTTGGAAACCCCTGTCATAAATGGGTCTTCAAACTGATTGCTTAGGAAGATACACAGTTGTTTGCCCTGTTTACATTGATCGATCCCAGATTTCCTGTAGAGGGCAGTGCACCCTTTTGGATGTCCTGCTGACAGCAGCTTGGTCTGAGAAACCCAATCGAAAGTTTACAAGCAAATGTATGTCTATCAAACAGAGAGTGCCATCGCAGGACAATCTGGCCCACTTTGCCACATTAAATGAGGTTTCTGTTTTTAATCACCAAATTATTTTCAATAAAAACCTCACCAAAATCCAAGGAGCAAGTGGATGTGTTCTCCACTGCCCTTACAAAATTGAAAATTCATTAAAGTTTCCATCCGACAGCAGTATTTTTTCCAAACCTTTCTTATGGACCACATTAAATCCTGCCATTCCTTTAAGGCGAGGAACTGCTTTGTTCGCAGTTTGTGACATTTCCTTTGTTATCAAGTTTGCACCAATTTTTGTTTGCCGCTCTGAGTTTGTCACGTTTGCATCCTAAATTGTTCTCTGTACTTTAACAAGCTGCCAAGAAATCAATTCTCGGTGAAAGAACTACATACACCTATTTTTGGGTTGAGACATTTTCTCCACTTTATTGCTTATATCCCTTCAGCCACCAAACAGTGATGAAAGACACATGCTTTGCTAGCAATTTTAATGTACTAAATTACTTGAATATAACATGTGCAGTTTAATACTGATGGTAGTACATGGGAATATGAATAATTCCACTTTCTAGGTTCATTTCTGTTGAGTGCACTAGTTGTTGGAAGATTACGAATGGGAGGCATTGATTGGGGTATTATTAACAAACAATTGTCATCTTTAAAGGAAATTTGACAGTTAGGTCAATCTTAATTTAATAGTATTGACAGGAGAGACTGGTGTAATATCACTATCTATCCATTTTAAGGTTCCACTACACATCAAATTGACATATACCAATTTCCAGCAGTAGCAGACTCTTGTCTTCTGTCAAGAATTTAAAACTATTAGTGTTGCCTCCTTTCAGTTCTCTATCCAAAGCAAGCAAAGATCTTTACCCATACCACCCTGAAACCAGCTTGCAGGAGATACAGGAATGGTCCGAGTGGGCTTGTTAATCCATGTGTTTAAAATGCTGTCAGACCTGCTGAGATTGTCCAGCATTTTCTGTTTATTTTTTAAAAACCATGTCACTTCTTCTCTGCTCCCAACCCCACCACTGGCGATTGGGGATGTATGGGGTGGTGAAACCAGTCCTGGGCTGCACTACATTTAATTTTTTAACCCCACTTAATGTGGCTCACCCATTCTTCCCTCGGAACATTGCAGTTGGATTTAACCTTCCTAGTGGGGTAACGCTGACAATGAAACAGGTTTCCCTGGAGTTGAGGAAAGCCAGCAGCTGCATGAGGCGAGAAGAGCCTCGGGCAGAAGGTCACCGCCTTCTCAGCATTCCATGTGGGCCAGAGGGAGCAAGAGTGCTTCATTTTGACCCCAGGCTCACTCACCATCAGACCTCATCCTCACTGCCTGGGATCAGACACTTCCATGTTGGAAATCCACCCCCCCCCCCCCCCCCCCCTCCCCACCGTCCCCCAGGATCAGGGGCCCGGCCCCTAGGCTTCAGAGATCGGGTTTATGTGGCCCTATGGCCTACTTTGGAGTGCTTTTGACCTGATGGGAAGTCAAGCCTGTCAATCACAACTTTCTGAGGGGAATTTTTCAGGGACAAATTATGTTAAAACAGTGCAAGGGAATGCCAGAGCCCCTCCCCCCATATCTCCCATGCTACCCCCCCCATGATGTTTCCAGCACATTGGAATTTGTAAGTGTAGGAATTTAAGAATATGGAATGCATTAGCTCAAGCTATTATAGAAGCTGAATCAAACACTATATTTTAGGGAGAATTATTTAAATACCGAGACACAAAAAGTTATAACAAGGCAGGGAAGCAATTCAAGTCGATAAATCTAATGTAAAGCTAGCACTGACAATTGGTCTGATGGCCAAATGGCTTTCTTCCACACTGAACTTTCTAAGATGCAATAATTTCTTTTGTTCCATAATAAGCATGTACCGAACACTACTTTTGCTGCTGATAGACAATAAGATACATTGCCTATAATTGAAATTATTTGCAGAGAGTCACATTTTCCGAAATGCCCTCACAGCACTGCAGGAATGGTTTGATAGTCAAATCTATTCAATTTGTGATGAATTCATTGGCAGAAATTCAGGGAGTTTTTCGCAACAAAAGTATCAAGTTAAATTTGTTATGAAAATCTGCCAAAGTTTATTTCTGCCAAACTGTTCTTTATCTGACCTATTAAATGTTATGACTACTTTAGGAACAAATCCCTAATATGTCCAACATAGTTAAGAGTGTAGCAACTAAAAGGGCTATCATAGAATCATGACAGCGCAGAACGAGGCCATTTGGCCTATCGAATCTACACCCGTCGTCTAAAAGAGCACCCCACCTAGGCCCACTCCCAGCTCTATCCCTGTAGCCCCATAACTTCACCTAACCTTTGGACACTATGGGGCAATTTAGCATGGCAAATCGAACTAACCTGTGCATCTGTGGACGGTGGGAGGAAACCGGAGCACCTGGTGAAAACCCACACAGACACAGGGAGGACGTGCAAATGCCACCACAGTCACCCAATGTCGGAATTGAACCTGGGTCCCTGGCGTGGTGAGGCAGCAGTGCTAGCCATTGTGCCACCGTGCCGCCCCAGATCCTCTGAGATCCTTTCTTAATGGATATAGAATCTTCCTACCCAAGAAGTATAAATCATTCTTATTATTTAATTGCAAAATAGATGAATTTAGTGAGCTGGCAAATGCAGTGATAATGTTAATAAATAAATATCAGCTATTGACTAAATTCCAAACTCCTATTAGTAGTAAATACAGAGACGCTGGAAAAAAAGAACAGGCTAATAATTATTTATTTTGATCGTTATTATTATTTATCTCATCACTGTTACGATGAGATAAATAATAATATGATGAGATCAGTCAAGAATGAAATACAACTACACATGTGAAAACCTCACCAAGTCAGGTCAGGTCCCATGAAATCTCTGCATTCAATCAAAGCTCTCTGTTCTTTTTTTCGTTTATGGGACTGTCCCTATATTTGTTGCCCAAACCTAATTGCCCTTGAGGAGGGATTGCTGTGAATCTGGAGTCACATGTAGGCTAGACCAGATAAGGACAGCAGATTACCTTCCCAAGGGAACCAGATGGGTTTTTACAACAATCAACAGACTTATAATTTAAAATTTTTATTCAATTCAAATTTCACCATCAGCTGTGGTGGGATTTGAACCCTGGTTCCCAGAGCATTTCCCAGCATCTCTGGATTTCTAATGCAGTGACAATACCACTACGCCACTGTCTCCACACTGGTTGTAGTAAAAAGTAACCCCACCTAACCTTTGGACACTAAGGGACAATTTAGCGTGGCCATTACATCTAACCTGCACATATTTCAGTTAATTCTTTGGGGATGGGGGTTCAAGTACAACCACAGCAGCTGGTAGAACTTAATTTCAATAATTCTGGAAATATCAAGCTATACTCCGTAATGGTGACCAGAACAACTATCATTGATTGTTCCAAAAAATCTAATGCCCATTGGGGAAGCAAATTGGCCATCCTTACCTGGTCTGGCCTAGACGTGACTCCAGACCCACGGCAATTTGATTGACTCTTAACAGTCCTCGGAAATGGCCTAGCAAGCTACTCAGTTCAAAGGGCAATTAGGGATGGGCAGTAAATGCTGGCCCAGCCAGCAGTGCCCACATCTCATGAAAGAATAAAGAAAAGATATGAAAATTGCATTTTGATTAAATTGATTGGATCTGGGTATTACTGGAAAGGTCAGCATTTATTGCCCATCTCTAACTGCCCTTGTGAAAGTGATGCTGAGCCACCGTCTTGAGTACAACTCAGTAATTTGGCCATTTCAGAAGCTTTTGGGTCTGGAGTCACATGTAGGCCACACCAGGTGATGACAGCATATTTCCATGCCTGAAAAACATTTGTGAACCAAATGAGTTCTTAGAACAAACTGATTAGTTTCACGGTCCCCATCGTTGATACCAACTTTTTATTCCAAAGTTACCCGCACCATTGAGTTTTAATTCCTCTGCTGTTGTGGCAAGATTGGAACTTGTGCCTCCAGATATTGCTTTTCGGCATCAGGCTGCACCAGCCATTTTCGTATCAGTGCCAGGGCAGGGTTATTTTTAGTGCGTGAGCGCATTCAGCATGCTGGAGAATGCAGATGGTTTACCAACTGGTACCACGCGACATTGCCAAGCACTCCGAGGGCCACAACAGCATAAGTTAACTCCAAGTAGAAGTTCCAGTTACCTTGCCATGATACTGAAGCACAAAGCCAACATGGGAGATGTGCCTGGCCTCCATCACCTTTCACACTCTTGCAGCGTGGGCATCTATAGATATAATCCTAAACCTGACCAAGTTCACTACTACAGATCACTACTACCTTCTGATCTTTCTTCAATTTATCTCCAGTAACAGAGATGTAAGAGGGTTGTAATAGTATTAACACCTCTCTAAGAGAGGGAATTTTTCTTTGTTTCAAAATAAACCGTAATTTTCTTCAAACAGGCATCTTTGCTCCCTACTCCTCTGCTGCTCATTAGCCAAACATAATGCAGTTTTGTAATTGCCAATTGTTCACTTACCGGTACTGTGGATGTGCCCGTTAAGGATTGTGTGTTTGCATCAGTGCATGGCTGGTCGGAATGCGTCTGTGTTGGTGTGTAAATCGTCATGGCGTGCTCGGGTACCGTGGTCTGTCCAGCATAGTCCTGAGTAGCGTGCGGGTGTGCTGGAGCGTATTCAGCTGGGATTCCGTTCTGTGGTGCGGAGTACTGGGCAGGGGGATAGGGTTGCGCCATCGCTTCCGGAGGGGCTGTCGCTTCTTGGTTACCCTGAAACAAATGATAACGTTTGTCAGCACCAGAGTTAAATCCGTTTTAAGCTTGTTTAATATAATCCGTAGAAGAAGATTTATAATTCATCATCTTATTTTGCAAAGAGACATTCGCAGTGAACTTTAGGTAGGAATCAAATGCAATATTCCAAAGCACTCAATTCCCAAGTGAGGACAGAAACAAAAAATGTTCGTGGAATCTCTCAGGGGCTGAAGTCACACAAGCTCTCATTATCCCAAGCTGGTTAGAGTTTAATAATTACCAAAATATGTGTACGCATTGTTCTCAAAATGATTATAGCAACTGATGTGCAGTCCTCTTTTAAAATAATGCTGCTTTGTAAAACATACCATTACCACACATAGCAATTCAGCAGATCGCAATTGCATCACTTGGGAAAATACCAGAGATCAATTAATTGATAAATACTTGATTATAGCCTGTGATTGAGTACTGCAGTTTTGTCAGCATTTCCAGCTGTTGCATTGATAGGTTAAATCAGAGAACCAGCCGAATATTCTGATAACAACCCCTCAGTTTCCCACCGACAGGGATCAGTCATTCAAGACTCTTCACATAAAGAGAACAAGAGCTCGTACCATTTCAAGCAGAGCTGTTTTATCACACTGCCAATCATTCCACATGCTTTGTCATTGCGGTCCGTGTACAGGGGGTTGTCAAGAAGGTATCCTTCTGAAGTACCTCATTTTCTTTTAATGCTCCTCCATCCAATTGCTCAGAGTGATAATTTTAAATATAACTATTATCCTCTACACAGTCCGGTATTAAAAGCTGGCTGTGTTTTGATATGTTTTCTGGCATATGTTGAGGCACTCAAATGCAAACATTAACTCAAATATTTCCAAACTGACAGCCCTGAGAAACATTGTAGGGATGGCTGACAATAATGGGTGTTTAAAATTTTTTTTAATAAACATTTTATTGAGGTATTTCTTTGGCCTTGTAACAGCAACAAAATCAACAATGTACATAACAAGGAAAATATTAACATAGTGCAAATACCGCCTCCCTCTCCCACAGGTCTCACCATTACTTACCCCCTAATATATGCTAGCCTAACCCCCCCCCCCCCCCCCCACTTCTGCTGACGATTAATTCTCTGCGAAGAAGTCGACGAACGGTTGCCACCTCCGGTCGAACCCTAAGAGAGACCCGCTCAAGGCAAACTTAATTTTCTCCAAGCAGAGAAAGCTAGCCATGTCCGATAGCCAGGTCTCCAACTTCGGGGGCTTCGAGTCCCTCCATGCTAGTAATATCCGCCTCCGGGCTACCAGGGAAGCAAAGGCCAGAACATCTGCCTCTTTCTCCTCCTGGATTCCCGGATCCTGCGACACCCCGAAAATCGCCATCTCTGGACTCATTGCCACCCTTGTATTTAATACCTTGGACATGACGTTGACAAACCCCTGCCAAAATCCCCTCAGTTTTGGGCATGCCCAGAACATGTGGACATGGTTCTTTGCCCCCCCCCCCCCCCCCCCCCACCCCCCCACTTTGCACACCTATCCTCCACCCCAAAGAATCTGCTCATCCGGGCCACTGTCATGTGAGCCAGGTGCACAACCTTAAATTGGATCAGGCTGAGCCTGGCACATATTGCGGTCGCGTTGACCCTACCCAACACGTCCGCCTGAAGGCCCTCCTCTATCTCTCCCCCCAGCACCTCCTCCCACTTTTGCTTCAGCTCCTCAGTCCGTGTCTCCTCTGAACCCATAAGCTCTTTATATATGTCCGAGACGCTCCCCTCTCCTATCCATCCTCTAGAAACCACCCTATCCTGAATCCCCCTTAGCGTCAGGAGTGGGAAGGTTGGTACCTGTCTACGCAGAAAGTCCCGCACCTGCAGATACCAAAATTCATTACCCCCGCCAATGCAAACTTCTCCTCCAGCGCCCTCATACTCGGAAAGCTCCCCTCTATAAACAAGTCCCCCATCCTCTCAATACCCGCTCTCCGCCAAATTCGGAACCCCTCCTCCATCCTCCCTGGGGCAAACCGGTGGTTATCACAGATTGGGGACCATACCGATGCCCTCTCTGCTCCCGCATGTCTCCTCCACTGCCCCCAGACTCTGAGGGCTGCCACCACCACTGGACTGGTGGAGTATCGCGCCAGCGGGAACAGCAGAGGCGCTGTTACCAGTGCCCCCAGACTTGTGCCCTTACAAGAAGCCTCCATACGCACCCATGCCGACTCCCCCCCCCCCCCCCCCCCCCCCCCCAGCCACCTCCTCACCATGGCTATATTAGCCGCCCAGTAATAATTGCTGAAATTCGGCAGTGCCAGCCCACCATCCCCCCGACTCCGCTCGAGCATTACCATCCTCACTTGCGGGGACTTGCCCCCCCCACACAAAGCCCACAATAATTTTATTGATCCGCTGAAAAAAGGACCGCGGGATGAAGATGGGGAGGCATTGGAAAACGAATAGGAATCTCGGGAGGACAGTCATTTTTACCGATTGAACTCTGCCCGCCAGAGACAACGGAAGCGCATCCCATCTCTGGAAATCCTCCTTCATCTGCTCCACCAGCTGGGCCAAGTTCAATTTATGTAGCCTGTCCCAATCCCTTGTCACTAGGATACCCAGGTACCTGAAACTGTCCCCTACCACTCTGAATGGCAATTCCCCCAGTCGCCTCGCCTGACCCCTCCCCTGGACCACAAACATCTCGCTCTTGCCCGTAAACCGGCCAAATTCCCCTAAAATTCACATAATTTCTTCCATCCCCTCCATTGGGTCTGAGACATACAACAGAAGGTCATCCGCATACAGCGAGACCCTGTGCTCCACCCACCCCCCGGTCCAGCCCCTTCTAGCCCCTTGAGGCCCTCAGAGCAATTGCCAGCGGCTCTATCACCAGCGCAAACAGCAGTGGGGAGAGGGGGCCTGACCCAGTCAATAAAGCCCCTCCCAAAACCGAACTGCTCCAGCACCTCCCATAAATAATCCCACTCAACCCGGTCAAAGGCTTTCTCCGCATCCATCCCGACACTACCTCAACCTCCCTACCTTCCGGGGGCATCATGATCACGTTTAACAGCCTTCTTACAGATGCCTACCCTTCACGGACCCCGTCTGATCCTCCACAATACCATCCGGTACACAGTCCTCAACCCTGGAGGACAGAACTTTGGCCAGAGGTTTGGCATCTACGTTCAACAAGGAATTCGGCTTGTAAGACCCACATAGCTCCGGGTCCTTGTCCCGTTTCAGGATGAGCGAGATCATGGCCTGTGACATCGTCTGGGGCAGAACCCCTCTTTCCTTAGCCTCGTTAAAGACCTTCATCAGCACCGGCCCCAATATTCCGGAGAACTTTTTATAGAACTCGACTGGGTACCCGTCCGGTCCCGGGGCCTTACCCGACTGCATGGCCTTCAAACCCTCCACTATCTCCTCCAGCCCGATCGGGGCCCCCAGCCCTTCTACCAGTTCCCCATCCACCTTCGGGAAAGTCAGCCCCTCCAAGAAGTGCCTCATCCCCTCCGGCCCTGCAGGGGGTTCCGACCTATACAACCTGCTATAAAAGTCCCGAAAGGCCTTGCTCACCCCTGCCGAGTCCCCAACTAAGTTCCCAACTCCGTCAATAACTTTCCCTATTTCTCTAGCTGCCTCCCTCTTTCTGAGCTGCTGTACAAGCATCCAGCTGGCCTTCTCACCGTGCTCGTAAACTGCCCCTTTCGCCTTTCTGAGCTGTTCCACTGCCCTCCCTGTGGTTAACAAACCAAATTCCACCTGCTGCCTCCGGCGTTCCCTTAAAAGCCCTGCCTCTGGAGCCTCCGCATACCTCCTATCAACCCGTAGAATCTCTTTTACCAGTCAGTCCATTTCTGCCTTATCCGTCCTGTCCCTGTGAGCCCGGATCGAGATCAGCTCTCTTCTCACCACTGCCTTCAGCGCTTCCCAGACCACCGCTGCTGAGACCTCCCCAGTATCATTTACCTGCAGGTAATTCAGCATGCACTTCCTCAGCCTCTCGCAAACCGCTTCGTCCGCCAACAGCCCTACATCCAACCTTCATTGCGGGCGCTGCCTGCTATCCATACTCACCTGTAGGTCCAGCCAGTGCGGAGCATGGTCCGAGATTGTGATCGCCGAGTACCTCGTGTCCCCCACCCCAGCCAGTCGGACCCTACCCAAGACAATGAAATCAATCCGGGAGTACACCTTATGTACGTGAGAGTAAAAAGAAAATTCCTTTGCCCTCGGCTGCCTAAATCTCCATGGATCCACCCCCCCCCCCCCATCTGCTCTATGAACCCTTTCAGCTCCTTTGCCATTGCTGGCACCTTGCCCATTCTCGGGCATGATCGGTCCAGGCCAGGATCAATAACCGTATTAAAATCCCCTCCCATAATCAGCTTGTGCGAATCCAGGTCCGGAATCTTCCCTAGCACACTCTTTATAAAATCCCCGTCATCCCAATTTGGCGCATATACATTGACCAGCACTACCTTCATCCCCTGCAGCTTGCCACTAACCATGATATATCGACCTCCCACATCCGAGACTATTCTTCCCACCTCAAATGTCACCCGTTTGTTAACCAAGATCGCAACCCCTCTAGTCTTTGTATCCAGCCCCGAGTGGAAAACCTGACTAACCCTGCCTTTCCTCAACCTGACCTGGTCCACTACTCTAAGGTGCATCTCCTGCAGCAATACCACGTCCGCCTTCAGTCCCCTCAGGTGCGCGAACACACGTACCCTCTTTACCGGCCCATTTAGCCCCCGAACAATCCAGGTGATCAGCCTAGTTGGGGGCAAAGTGCCCCCCCGCCGATCAGCCCTCCCCTTGCTTGGGCCCGCCTCCAGCTCCTGCGCGCACCTCCTCCGACTTGCCCGACAGCGGCCCCCACCCCGACCTCCTCAGTGTCCCTCCACCGAAGTCCCTCCCTCATCAGCAGAACCCATCCCCCTCCCCCCCCAGCAACACTACACTAAAACCTAACCCATCTAGTAAACTAAACGTATACACCCCCCCCCCCACTGTGCTTCTGTGAGCTAGCTCACCCAACTAGCTTGGTGGCCCCCGCCCCCGGCACCAAGAAGTCTCCCACCTATTGTTCCCTCGCCCCTCCCGCTCATATAAACAAACTCCCTCATCTAACAATCCCCAAACAAACACCCAACAGCAAGAAAACACAAAAACAAAAGCACCACCCACCGAAACTCAAACAGGCACATCTCCATCCCACAAAAGGGCACATCAATAAAAACAAAAGGGACATTGCCAACATCTACCGAGAAAAAGAACCCAAAAACGAAAAATCAACTTTTTCCCCCCACCCCACTTTTTCTTAAACAGAACCCCAAAAATAGACACAAAACAATGTGAGAAGGCATAACCAATTTAAAAACAGGAAAACAAAACCCCCCAAAAAAACCCAAGGGGAAAAAAAACCCAGAAAAAAAAGGCCCAATATAGGCCAACAAGTTGTCTCAAAGGTCGAGAGTTCTCAGACCCCCACCAGTCCTTTTCTTTTAGCAAAGTCCAGTGCCTCATCGGGCGACTCAAAATAGTGATGCTAGTCCTCATGCGTGACCCAAAGATGCGCCGGATACAGCAGACCGAACTTCACCTGTTTCTTGAAGAAAATAGACTTGACTTGGTTGAAGCCTGCCCTCTTCCTCGCCACCTCCACACTCAGGTCCTGGTACACCCGCAGGATACTGTTGTCCCACTTACAACTCCGCGTTCGCTTGTCCCACTGAAGAATACATTCCTGGTCCAGGAACCTATGGAATCTCACCACCACTGCCCTCGGAGGGTCCCCCACTCGCGGCTTCCTAGCAAGCGCTCGGTACGCCCTGTCGATCTTCAATGGTCGGGGGAATGCCCCCTCCCCCAGCAACTTTTCGAACATACCCGTTACGTATGCCCCAGCGTCAGCTCCCTCAGCCCCCTCCAGGAGCCCGATAATTCTTAAGTTCTGCCGGCGGGACCGGTTCTCAAGGTCCTCCACCTTCTTCAGTAACCTTTTCTGCTGGTCCCGAAGCATCCCCACCTCCAGTTCCACCGCTGTTTGATGCTCTTCCTGTTCAGCCAGCGCCTTCTCAACCTTCTGAATCGCCCGATCCTGGGCGTCCAATCTGCTCTCTTGCCGATCGATCGATTCTTTAATCGGGTCCAAACATTCCCGCTTCTGCCTGGCAAAACCATCCTGGATGGCCTGCATCACCAGCTCCTTTGGTCGCTGCGCTGCCACCCCAGGGGTCCGGACCTCGGCCATACTGTCTCCCGCTGCAGCTTTAACACAGCTCGTGGCTAACTTCTTATTTCTGCCCTTTCGTGCACTTCTGGTCCTTTCTCCATGCACCGATACGTGGAAACGGTGCCCAATTGCCTCAGCCTTTGAATTTGCCAATTAAAACCGGACAAAAGTCCGGGGGAAAGGTCCAAAAGTCCGGCCAGAGCAGGAGCCACCAAATGTCTGACTTCCTCCTTCATAGCCACCACCGGAAGTTGACAATAGCGGTTTATTGATAAGCGCTTCAGCATCTGAGAATGCAGAACATAGCCAAGGTTTGGCACGAGTGAAAGCCAGGCAGTGAAGCCGAGAACTAACAGTTCAAGTTCTAGGGACCGCCATCAAAATCAATTTGGACTTCCGGTTGCGGCGATGATCAGCTAAGCCGCACATTTCGGCGGCTCCAGCTCTGACGGACTTTCAGGCTCTTTTTAAGAGCCCCAACGGGAAATTTTTGCGACGAAACCCGGTGTGGGGTGAAGCAACAGGGAGACCCCCCAGTGTGAAAGAAAAAGATCGGCGATGGCGGCCAGATCACGGAGGATCCTCGAGGGCAGCGGCAGAGGAAAGAAAGAAACAAGATGGCGTCGGAGGGAGCCCAGGCGACATGGGGACCGGACCAGGATGAATTTCTAAGACGGTGTGTGGAGGTGTTAAAAAAGGAGGTGCTGGCCCCGATGTTACAGGCAATCGAGGGGCTTAAAGAGACACAAAAGGCCCAGGAGATAGAGCTCCGTGTGGTGGAGCAGAAGGTAACTGACAATGAGGACGAGATCCTGGGCCTAGCGGTCAAAATGCAGACGCATGAGGCGCTTCATAAGAAGTGCATCGAAAGAATTGAAGTCCTGGAAAATCGATCAAGGAGAAAGAACCTCCGAATCCTGGGTCTCCCCGAGGGAGTGGAAGGAGCTGACGGCGGGGCTTATGCGAGCACGATGCTACGTTCGTTAATGGGAGCTGAGGCCCCCTGGGCCCCTTGGAAGGGGCCCACCGGGTCCCTGCGAGGAGACCAAAGGCTGGAGAACCACCGAGGGCGATGGTCGTGCGATTTCACCGCTTCAACGACAGAGAGGTTGTTTTGAGCTGGGCCAAGAAGGTACGAAGTAGCAGATGGGAGAATGCGGTGATACGAGTGTATCAGGACTGGAGCGCAGAGGTGGCGAGAAGGAGGGCGAGTTTCAATCGAGCCAAGGAGGTGCTGCATAAGAAGAAAGTAAAGTTCTGGATATTGCAGCCGGCGCGATTATGGGTCACGCACCAGGATAGACATTACTATTTTGAAACGTCGGAAGAAGCATGGATCTTTATTCAAAAAGAGAAACTGGACCAGAACTGAGGGACTGATGTTGGAGGGGAAACGACAATGTTGATGTATAGAGGTGTAAATTGGGGAGGGGGGGACACTGAGAAATGTGGGCGCCGGTGGGGGGGAAAAAGAGACACAGGCGGGGGATGGGGAATGGGAACGGGGCTGTAGGGGGTGCTGCGCCATAGGGGGCGGGATGGTTCTAGAAAGCGCGTTTTTTTTTTCTCGCGCCAGAGAAATGATGGCGGGAAGATAGGCACAAGGAGGATGGGAGTTCCTCACACGGGGGGGGGGTCAAGGAGAGAGCGGGAGAAGCCGGGGTCAGTTGAAGTCAGCTGACTTTCGGAAGCAATATGGGGGGAGTAACCATGCTAGATGGGGATCTAGGGGGGCGGGGGGGCGACGACGACAACTGGGTTGCTGCTGCTGAGATCGAAAGGGAGCTGGTAAGAGAAAAGGTGGTCGAGGCGGGAATGCGCCGCCTGGGGGACGGGTGGGTGCGCGGGACCGGGACGTGGGACTGGCCCAGAGAGGGTGATGGCTAGTCGACAGGGGAGGGGGGCGGGCAGTCCCCCAGTCCGGCTGATCACGTGGAACGTGAGAGGCCTAAATGGGCCGATTAAGAGGGCCCGAGTGTTCGCGCACTTAAAAGGACTGAAGGCAGACGTGGCCATGCTTCAAGAGACGCATCTGAAGGTGGCGGACCAGGTTAGGTTAAGGAAAGGATGGGTGGGACAGGTGTTCCACTCAGGGCTGGACGCAAAGAATAGAGGGGTGGCCATATTGGTGGGGAAACGGGTGTCGTTCGAGGCTAGGAACATTGTAGCGGACAGCGGTGGCAGATATGTGATGGTGAGTGGCAGACTGCAGGGAATGGAGGTCGTGCTGGTCAACGTATATGCCCCAAACTGGGATGATGCGGGATTTATGAAGCGGATGCTGGGACGTATCCTGGACCTGGAGGTATGAAACCTGGTAAGGGGGGGGGGGGGGGGGGGGAGACTTCAACCGTGCTAGACCCAGGGTTAGATAGATCTAGATCCAGGACCGGAAGAAGGCCGGCAGCGGCCAAGGTGCTTAGGGGGCTTATGGACCAAATGGGGGGAGTGGATCCGTGGAGATTTGCTAGGCCGCTGGCCAAAGAGTTCTCCTTTTTCTCCCATGTCCATAAGTTTTACTCCCGGATAGATTTCTTCATTTTTGGAAGGTCACTGATTTTGAGGGTGGAAGGAACGGGGTACTCGGCCATAGCTGTTTCAGACCATGCCCCACATTGGGTGGATCTGGAACTAGGAGAGGAGAGGGAACAGCACCCACTCTGGCGACTGGATGTGGGATTATTGGCGGATGAGGGAGTCTGCGGAAGGGTGCGGGGATGTATCGAAAGGTACCTGGAGGCCAATGATGATGGGGAGGTCCGAGTGGGGGTAGTATGGGAAGCGCTGAAGGCGGTGGTCAGGGGAGAGTTGATCTCCATCAGGGCTCACAAGGGGAAAACAGAGGCCAAAAAGAGGGAATGATTACTGGGGGAGATTTTGAGTGTGGATAAAAGATATGCGGAGGCCCCGGACGAAGGACTATATAGGGAGAGGCGAAGACTCCAGACGGAGTTTGACCTGCTGACAACAGGGAAGGCAGAGGCACAGTGGAGCAAGGCACAGGGGATGAGATATGAATATGGGGAAAAGGAGAGTCGCCTGTTGGCCCACCAGCTTCGTAAGAGGACAGCGGCGAGGAATATAGGGGGAGTTAGGGATGAAACGGGAACTACGGTGCGGAGAGCAGGGAAGGTAAATGAGGTGGTTAAGACCTTTTATGAGACGTTACATAGGTCCCAACCCCCGGAGGGAAAAGAGGGGATGCAGCAGTTTCTGGACCAACTAAGGTTCCTGAGGGTGGAGGAGCAGTAGGTGGCAGGCCTGGGGCGCCAATTGGTGTGGACAAGGTGACCAAAGGGCTGGGGAACATGCAGGCAGGGAAGGCCCCGGGACCTGACAGGTTCCCGGTGGAATTTTACAGGAAAAACGTGGACTTGTTGGCCCCGCTGCTGGTAAGAACCTTTAACAAGGCCAGAGAAGGGGGGACAATGTCGGAGGCGATGATATCACTAATCCTGAAGCGAGATAAAGACCCGTTGTAATGCGGGTCTTATAGGCCTATCTCGCTCCTGAATGTGGACGCCAAGTTGTTGGCAAAAGTGCTGACAATGAGGATAGAGGATTGTGTCCCGGGGGTGGTGCACGAAGATCAGACAGGGTTCGTAAAGGGGAGACAATTGAATGTCAACGTGCAACGGCTATTGGGGGTGATAATGATGCCCCCAGCAGAGGGGGAGGCAGAGATAGTGGCGGCAATGGATGCAGAGAAGGCATTTGATAGGGTAGAGTGTGAGTATTTATGGGAGGTGCTGAGGAGGTTTGGGTTCGGGGAGAGGTTTGTCAGCTGGGTTAAACTCCTCTATGGGGCCCCAATGGCAAGTGTAGTCACAAATCGGCAAAGATCGGAGTATTTTCGGCTACATAGGGGAACAAGACAGGGCTGCCCTCTGTCCCCATTACCGTTCGCGCAGGCAATTGAACCACTGGCCAGAGCACTGAGAGACTCCAGGAAATGGAGAGGGTGGTTAGAGGGGGAGAGGAACACCGAGTGTCACTCTACGCAGATGACCTACTGCTGTATGTGGCGGATCCAGTGGGGGGGATGACAGAGGTTATGCAGATATTGAGGGAGTTTGGAGATTTCTCGGGATATAGGCTTAACATGGGAAAGAGTGAGCTTTTCGTAATACACCCTGGGGACCAGAGTAGAGGGATAGGTGGCCTACCGCAAAGAAGAGTGGAAAGAAACTTCCGATACCTGGGGATTCAGATAGCCAGGAGCTGGGGAACCTTACACAGACTCAATCTGACTCGGCTGGTGGAGCAAATGGAAGAGGATTTCAAAAGGTGGGATATGCAGCCGCTGTCACTGGTGGGCAGAGTGCAGGCGATTAAGATGATGGTCCTCCCGAGGTTCCTATTTGTGTTTTAATGTCTCCCTATATTGATCACTAAGGCCTTTTTCAAGAAAATAGATAGGAGCATCATGAGCTTCGTGTGGGCAGGGAAGGCCCCGAGGGTAAGGAGGGGGTTCCTGCAACGTAGCAGGGACAGAGGGGGACTGGCGTTGCCGAATTTGGGCGACTATTACTGGGCCGCCAATGTGGCGATGATCCGTAAGTGGATGATAGAGGGAGAGGGGGCGGCGTGGAAAAGGCTGGAGATGGCGTCCTGTAAAGGAACAAGCTTAAAAGCGCTGGTGACGGCGCCACTACCACTCTCCCGAAAAGGTTTACCACAAACCCAGTGGTGGCGGCAACATTAAGTATCTGGGGGCAATGGAGGCGACAGAGGGGTGTGTTGGGAGCCTCGGTGTGGTCCCTGATCAGGAACAACCATAGGTTTGCCCCAGGGAGGTTGGACGGAGGGTTCCAGAGCTGGCACCGGGCAGGAATTAGGAGAGTGGGAGACTTATTTATAGATGGGACGTTTGCGAGCTTGGGAGCGCTAGAAGAAAAGTATGAGCTGCCTCCGGGGAATATCTTTAGGTATATGCAGGTGAGGGTGTTCACGAGACAACAGGTGAGGGACTTTCCGCTGCTCCCGACACAGGGGATCCAGGATAGAGTGCCTTCGGGGGTGTGGGTCGGGGAGGGCAAAGTGTCCGAAATATACTGGGAGATGAGAGAAGAGGGGGAGGAGCTGGTAGAAGAGCTGAAAGGAAAATGGGAAGAAGAGCTCGGGGAGGAGATTGAGGAGGGTTTGTGGGCTGATGCCCTAAGTAGGGTAAATTCCTCTTCCTCGTGTGCCAGGCTTAGCCTGATCCAATTTAAGGTGCTGCATAGAGCACATATAACGGGAGCGAGGTTGAGCAGGCTCTTCGGAGTGGAGGATAAGTGTGGGAGGTGCGGGGGGAAGCCCGGCGAACCACACACATATGTTTTGGTCGTGTCCGGCACTGGAGGAGTATTGGAGGGGAGTGGCGGGAGTGATCTCGAAGGTGGTGAAGGTCCGGGTCAAGCCAAGCTGGGGGTTAGCTATATTTGGGGTAGCGGATGAGCCGGGAGTGCAGGAGGCGAAAGAGGCCGATATTGTGGCCTTTGCGTCCCTAGTAGCCCGGCGAAGGATTTTACTCATGTGGAAGGAAGCGAAACCCCCCGGCATGGAGGCCTGGATAAACAAAATGGCAGGGTTCATAAAACTGGAGCGGATGAAGTTTGCGCTGAGAGGATCGGCTCAGGGGTTCTCCAGGCGGTGGCAACCATTCCTCGACTATCTAGCGGAACGTTAGGGGGAAAATAGATAGCCAGCAGCAGCAGCCCAGAGGGGGGGGGGTTAGATTGTTTTGGTTCTAGATGGGGTGGAGAGGCGCGGGGAGCACTATTTCGTGTTATTTTGTTAGTTCACTATTTTATTTAAACAATGTTATCTATTAGTTATCATGTTACCGTTTTTGTTGATTTGTAAGGGGGAAAAATTGTGTTTGAAAACTTTAATAAAATATATATATTTTTTAAAAATCAATTTGTGCTCATGCTTTGTATTCAGAATATCCAAATGTGGATCATAGAATTTACAGTGCAGAAGGAGGGCATTTGGCCCATCGAGTTTGCACCGGCTCTTGGAAAGAGCACCCACTTAAGCCCACACCTCCACCCCATCCCCATGACACCACCTAACCTAAGGGCAATTTAGCATGGCCAATCCACCTAATCTGCACATCTTTGGACTGTGGGAGGAAACCGGAGCACCTGGAGTTTCAAAATTTGAATTGGCCTGTTATTTGTATAATTTCTGAATTGTCAACATTGTAAACACAATTTACCCCCCATTCTCCTTATTCTTTGCATGAAACAACAGAATTGAGGTTTTCAATGTCTGTTCCAGTGGTTCAGGTACATGTCAAATAACCCATGATAGCATTCAAGGAAGAGCAGGGAATTAACTTTCTGAATATCCTGGACAACATCTTTTCCACAACTGAAATCAATTCAATGATAATTTAACTTCTTGCTCTTATTTTCAAAATAGCTGTCTGGCACATTTGACACAAAATCCTTTAAAAATTATGCATTTTTGAAGCATTTAAAAACATTTTTGTGAGACATGGTAAAACTCTTATTAAAATTCTTGATCACGATCTAGTGATCCTTGTGCCTGTGTCAGGATTAGTGTCTGCACAGGAGTGGAGTTGGCTCAGCTTTAGTGTCCTCCATGTGTGAATAGTGTGCCAACATTCACTGGTTCATGCTCACACCTGAACAATGCGCTGGAGGATTGATACCGTTCAGGAAATCATAAGTGTAATTTTGTGCCACCTGCCGGCAGTAGCGGGGGTTCCCGATGCGGTGGAGAATCAGGTGTTGTGGAAAAAACGGGATTGGCGCCGATGCTCTGGTTCCCCCCCGCTGGCAGCAGGATCGAAGTTTGCTTCCGCGCGCCAGCGGGAGGATGCAAATGGTTGCAGGTGGTCTTACTGACCCATTTGCATCCACTTAGCGGCCGGGCCCATATTCTCCGGGCACGCGTGATTCTCCGGTACTTTGGGCAGGAAATCATGTGAGCGAGAATCACAAGTATTGTCCAGCACGGTCCTGACGTGATGGACCTCACCATGGGTCAAGGAGTAACTCCTTAACAAGTTGCCCCAACGCTCATCTGAGGGCCACCCCACCATCTCACAATGCAAGACAATCACACCCCACCCCCACCAGGCCCCCCCTGCCCTCCCAAAGACCCCTAAATAGGGAGACTGCCCATAGACCCCCTAAATAGGGAGACTAGCTACAGAGATCCCAAAATAAGGAGGCCCCCACAGAGACTCCCTGAATAGGGAACCCCACACAGACCCTCCAGAAAGGAGTTAGCTGTCGGAAAGCTCCCCCCAGAAAAGAGAAACCTGTCAAGAGGCTAGAGAGATGTCCAGACAGGCAGTGAAAAAAATTACTGTTGTAACACTCACCTGAGCAATATACCTGCTGGCTCAGACACGGAGCACCACGTGGCAATTACTGGAAAACAGTGACCTTATTTAAACTCCTCAGACCCTTGAGCTGCAAACCGTTCATTCATTTCCCTTATTGGGCAGTGATTGACAACTTCCATACACACACACAGCTGCAGCCTTGCTTCATTCATCTTCCTTACTGGTAAAGTAACTGTAACTGCAATGTTTACAATCATCAAGCACTTCAAAGACAGTTAAGTGCATTCCAATCACCCTCTTCAAGGAATGATTTGAAGTGCTCAGCTGGAAACTGACAGCACTTAACTCTCTTTGATATGGTTGGTATTTGTAAACATTGTGGTCAGAGCACTTCAAAATTACTCGACCATGAAGACCATGAATGAAGCAAGGCTGCAGCATTGTGTGTAAGCTGTCAATCACAGCCCAGTAAGGAGAATGAATGAATGGCTTGCAGCTCAAGGATCTGAGGGGTTTAAACCGCTTTCACTTTCCAGGAATTGACATGTGGTCCGTCCTCTGTCTGAGCTAGCAGGTGTATTGCCGCGGTGAGTGTTACAACAGTGAATGTTTTTCATTGTCTCTGTCTGGACTGCTCTCCAGCTTCCAGACAGGGGTCTCTTTCCTGAGGGGGAGAGAGCTTTCTGAAAGGTTTCTCTTTTCTGCTTTCTGGTTGGTCTGTGTGTGGGGGGTCTCCCTATTTAAGGGGTCCCTGTGGAGTGGGGTGGGCATAGGTTGGGTCATCCCCGTTCTTGGGGAAAGGGGATAGGGGACTTAGAAAATCTGGGGGTGGGGGGCTGATTTGCGATGCAGGGGAGATGATTTGTGATGTGGGTGGGTGGCCATTCTTGGGAACCCGCTATCGGGCCGTCTACTCAAAATGGCGGCCCAATAGTGGGATTCCCTCAGGAATCCCTCATAGTGAATTGCTTCCTGAGGGGAGGGCAAATCAGTTGTAATTCACCTCCGGCGGGAGAACATTGTCTCCCAAACGGAGAATGTTGCCCCATATTTGAGCACAAGAGGTAGTGGGAAAATAAAATAAAATGGTTGAGATATTTCAAGTTGCGAACGAAAATAGCTGTCAAAGTAATGAATCCTTGAATGGCTATTGCCAAATTCAAATGTCCACTCTGTTGCTGCTGGGAAAGTAAAACTGCACAATTGTGCAACAGTGGATTTTCCACAGACATTCAATGACCAATGACAAAAGTGGATTTCTAGGGTAGTTTGTATTAAATTGTGTCTGAATGCACAGCCTTATGAATACTGTGTAAACAGCCTTCTTTAATTAATGTTCACTGAATCCATGGCTGCATTAAACTTTCCTACAATTGCAATTTAGCAAATCCTGCCAATGCCAGACATATCAGCAAACAAACCGTCCTGGCTCTTCAATTTGGCAAATATTCCATTATCCAAATGACAGTGCCCTATTCTATATTAAACTGGATTTTTTTCTGGTGAGCAAAGTAATAGTTCTGCATGTCAGCAAGGTGTCTATGTCTCACTTCATTATGTCATTGTAAAGTACTCAGTGACGAATCGTATCCAATAGGAGATAAGACTGAAGCTAAATAACCCTGTATTCAGATTGCCATGTGCAAAGGCGCTTTAAATTGTTTTATGGCATTAGCTGCATATATTTACTGTTGAGCCATTAGCGTGCTGCATTTCCTAATCTACTGCATCTTAACTTAATTATTCAGATTTACTGCTGTAACCAGCAGAGATCAGGAACATGATCAATATGGCATGGAGCTTATATCAGAAAAGGGGGAAAAAAAGAGGTTGAGAAAGGAGTCATGCAGCAGTGTTTGTAAACCATTAAACAATAAATCAAAATGATTCCTGCTTTTCTATCACTAAACCATTGTTGTTCACAAAAGACGCCCTTTGGAGACTGAGGCCTAGTTTTCCATTTGAACCGAACAAAAGTTCCTGAGGTGACAAGACAGGCAAACAACTTCAGAAAAATGTCAACAACTTGATACACTTGTTTAAATTTTTTTTTAAAAACCACACTAACAATACATATTCCGCTGGTGACAAACAACACTACGGTGCCCTTGAACAGATGCTCAGTTGACTAAAAGAAAATGATATACTGAGGGAGCAAGCATATCTTCAGAGGATTCACATGTTGCTAAGTGCGAGATGTAACTTTCTTTTACTTGATAAAATAGTAAAACAGCATTATCCGTGGAGTCTTCATTAATAGCATTAACACTAACAGGTTTTGACAATCACATGATGAATGTCCTGTTTCCCCATTTGCTTGCTTAGACTAAAGCAAATAAATTTACTGTTTTATTGTCATTTGGAATAGACTTAATGTTCGAACAAGAAGAAAAGTGGCTCAGGTTGCGTATTGCAAGATCTGAGCATTTTGTTATAATGTCCTCTCTGCTGCCCCCTGTGTTGGCGAGGTGTAAATAAAGTTAGTGCAAAAATGGCTGCCTGCAGCTGAGCATGTGTTAGTCTTACTGAATCAATCCACAGCAGAAAGATAGTGACGAGGGTGGACCATAATTCCTTTTTACATTTCGTTTGAGAAATTATGGATTTACGAGCACTGTGAAACAGTTTTCAAAATCCAAAAGTTATTTGGAGCAATTTGACTAATTGTTTCGTGTTCGGATACACAGTGAGTCAGCATGGTACGTAATTGAAAAAATATTTGAGGATAATGGGGGAATTCAACCCTAATAAAGAAGATCGGTATAATTGTAAAAGAAGGTGACAAATGGTTACAAGTGAAGTAAAGAGATGAGTATAATATAAATGCATTCCTCACCATGATGGGGCCAAATGTTTTTGTGATGGTGTCAAACCAATTTTGCCCACAATCCCAGTACTGTGGAATATGCTGAATCATTAAAATTCTGCATTCCTACTAGGGTAGGACTTGGAATAAAATTGTACTGAGGGTTATGTTGTGTTAAAGGATGCAGTTGCCAAGCGAGACTGTTGTAGCTTACTTTCTTGTATTAAAGAAGCTCTCTCATCATTGTGGGCATGCCACACACATAGAGATCAACCTTAGAGGCACATAGAATCCCTCTAGCACAGAAGGAGGCCATTCGGCCCATCGGGTCCGCACCAACCTTCCAAAAGAGCGCCCTATATAATCCCAATCCCTCTCCCTATCCCCATAACCCCACCTAACCTTTGAACACTTAAGGGCAATTTAGAATGGCCAATCTACCTAACCTCAATCTTTGGACTTTCGGAGGAAATCGGAGTACCTGGAGGAAACCCACACAGACATGGGGGGATAGTGCAAACTCCGCATAGTCATCCAGGGTCGGTATTGAACCCAGGTCCTTGTCGCAGTGCTAACCACTGTGCCTCCATGCCACCCCGTTGGTAGGAAGTCTAAAGAACAATAAAATCCAGGCCAAGCTTTTGAGCAAAGGCAATTGACTGATGTGGAAGGAGGCCAGCAATGAGGCTACAGCCATGGAAGTGGCAGAAAGAGATTGTTGCAAACTGCAAAGGAATTCTTTTTCCTGAGCCAGCTGGGGAGGTCCACCTGATGTCAGTGAGACCCAGGCCATGCAGCCAAGTTCACAGTTTGAGAGCCAGTTTGACAGATGCTACCATTGCCACTGCAGCCACCAAATATTTAAATGCCCTCTCCTTCTCCAGTTAAAGTGTTAAGCCTGTGGACAGTTCGGTCTTAGACAGCATGCAGGGGTAAAGGAAACAGTAATGCTCAAGATCATAGCCATTAACCAGCTCGAGGTCATGTTAAATCTAAAGGTGTCTGCACCTCAAAGCGCAAATGGTGCAAATTGAAACAGAAGCTGATGTTATCGAGCAGGAAGATTAAGAGATGTACTCAGTGAGAGTGCAAGAAAAACAGCACATGGAAAATGAGAGTAATAGAGCTGAAGATATCATTCCAGCACCCACAGGAGAAATGAAAGTCGGAGATTCACAACTTGGTTTCATCATTGATACATCTGCAGCCGTATCTGTTATCTCAGAAAGAAGACAAGAGGTCTCTGTACCTCCCTTACGCAAAATTGGTGTGAAATGGACTAGTTTTATTCCAATGAAAGGATTTCAGTTAGGTGAAGTTAATGTTCGGGTGGAATATGATGATGTATCCTACCACTCGTCATTGGGAGTGGTAGGTGGAAACAGGTTGTCCCGATAGGAAGAAATCGGTTTGAGAAGATACAATTGAACAGGGTTCAGTTATTTACAGCAGGGATCAGTCAGGGTATGTCTGTCAGTGAGGAAGTGCGAAGAGAGCACAAAGTAGCATTTGAGCACGAGGTAAACCAAATGTAAAATTAGCCATTATAACAATATTAAATATTGTAAGTCAGCAGATCATGCAAATGCAGATGTTCTTGTGAAATTTCCTATGGAGACTAATTTATTTTAGCGACTGATTTGTTTTATGTACTCAAATGTTATTTCAGTGTCTGGAAGAACGATTAGTGAATAACCTCGCAAGGATGTGATGCTCAGTAAAGTGTTCAATTGTCTGTGATTTGGTCAACATCAAAGGGCTCGTCCGGGATTTGAATCCGGGACCTCTCACAAATTTGCCAAACCCCAAAGCAAGAATCTCACCCTTAGACCAATCGGCCTGAAGTGTTCAATTATGTCATGAAAAGCTGGCCTAAAGAGTATGATGATGAAAAATGGCATGAGAATTTCACACACACAAATGTACTGAGTGGTGATCATGGCTGTCACCTATGGGGTTTAAGAGTCATTATTCCTCCAACGTTTAGGGAGAGATTGCTAGAGGACGTTCATCAAGACTCACATCGATAGTCTATATGAAAACAATAGCTGGGTTGCTTTTACTTTGGTATACCAAAATATATTAAAAGGTTGATGGAAAGTTGTGAAGTGTGTTTCAGAATTATAAATGATCCAACCAAGGTTCCTTTCATTCCATGGCCAAACCCAATAAAACTGTGAGAAATACATTTGTCAATGTATTTGAAGTGCCTTGTTTTAGTCCATAGCAAGAGCAAGTGGATAAATATTGCTTATGCCCAATTCCCCAAGAACCGAGAATATTGTGGTTTTAAGAAGTTAGCTGGCAATTTATCTTACTCCAATACCTCTAGTAACTCATTATAGTCCGCAGTTTACACCAGAGGAGTTTGAAATATTTCTGAGAAAGAATGGAGTCAAACGCACCCTAAGTGTACAAGTTGCGAAGAGATCTCAACACAGGAATTCGTCAGGTGACAATGGAAGCATTAATTTCCATGTCTGTCTTCGACACAGGCGAGACAATTTTCTGTTCTCTTACAGAATAACACAACGCACTACAAAAGGTTGCTTACCTGACCAAGTTAGTGTTTAACATGCTCCCAGGACAAGGTTTAGTTTGCTTAAGCCTGACATCAATAGCAAAGTGAGAGAAAATGAAGACAAAGTGAAGATGAGTCATGATACACCAGGCATGAAACTTGGAGAGTTAGTGCAGGTCAGAAGATCATGGTAAAATCTACTGAGGAAGAAGTGTGTGATTGGAGTTTTTCTAAAGAGCCCAGGCACAATCACATTTCTGGTGAAGGTTCTGGAGAAACATTCCGTCAGTGCCATGTCGATCGTTTGCTTGAAAGAGAAAACCTGAAAAAGGAAGAGCAGGAAAAACCTCCGATGAACCAAATTCCAACCAACAGCCCAAGGTGAAGTCACAAAGAAACTGAAAGTTTGCCGATATTACAGAATCCACTGGTGGAGCAAAGTGAGTCAGGGTCTGTGTTTAAGGTAAATCAATCAATGCCACAGTCCCAACCATTAAGTGGAGTTGGTAGACAAAGCCAAAGTTCAGATTTGACAGTCGGAGATGTTGAGAGAGCAGAGTCAAGTTAATGGAAATGGAACGAGATACCCAGTCAGAAAGAGAAAGAAGCCAGATAGGTTAATTGAAAGTGCGTAGGAAGAAAGGAGTAAAAAGTTGTTCTTATTATTTATCTTGTCAAAAGTGTGGGATGTTGCAAGATATGAGCATTTTGTATTAATGCCGCCTCTGCTGCCCTCGCTGTTGGGGAGGTGTGAATTAAGGTAGTTCAATAATGGCTGCCTACAACTGAGCATATGTTGGTCTTACTCAGTGCAATACTTTAATGACCAAGGAAGAAAGCGGTAGGAAGGAAAAGATTGAATTTACTTTTAATAATAAGCTGCCCGCGGCATTAGCTATCTAAAATCACCATCCCAATTGGGACAACCAACATGCCGGTCTCAGCTCGGGCCAGTTTTTATGCTCAGTTTAACGAGCCCCAGCTGGGTGGGTCTCTGCCCCCTATCTGGGAAGCTGGTACTTAATGAGCCCCATGGGGAGTTTGAAAATGGCTTCCCCGTGGGCCTCGTGGGGGTTATGAAAAATATATAAAAGCTCTTTGGTGCAGTCCCATAATTTGCGGTACTGTACAAGTTGTAACACGTGTTGCTCACATGCTCTCTTTATTTATTTCCCTTCTCCAATAGATGGATTCCTTCATTCTGGTCAGTGAACAGTGGTACCAGTGTAGCTTTCTGATTCTATCAGTCTTCTCACATAGTGAACTCACCTAACTTTAACAGGTTTTGATGCAGGCAGGAAGGTTTTGCCTGTATCTTCATGGATTATGTTGAGAGATCAGCATTAGACAATTGCTTCATCATTGTTAATGGACAACTCCCTTTAGCAAGAATCGCATCTTTTTTATTAACTCACCTGATGAAGGAGCTGTGCTCCGAAAGCTAGTGATTCAAAACAAACCAGTTGGACTTGAACCTGGTGTTGTAAGATTTCTTACTGTGCCCACCCCAGTCCAATGCCGGCATCTCCTCATCATTATTAACGATGACATGCAAAACAAATTGGAGAGGTATAGGGTGTGATTCAATAGAAAAAGTTCTAAGTGTCATTTCGGGTGAGATTGTCAGGGTTTTTTCTGAAGGCCACACCAGCGAGATTGCAGCCTGTATTTAACGGCACCTAGTGCCGGAAATGAGCCTCCTCAAATTTCTCAATGTTACTGGCTCTCTCACCGTCTGATTCGCCAGACCATGCCTCAGCATCTCACTGCTAACAAGAGGAATTGTTTTTAAGTGCTCCCTCACCATTCACTCCCAGTCAACACACAAGCATGGCAGCGCGGAGACCTGCTCCTAGCTTTGGCAATGCCAACCTGGCCAGGCTTCCCATTGCAGTGGATGCGAGATAGGACATCCTGTTCCCCCAAGGGGGCCAGAGGGCCAGCAGCAGGGCCACCAATACCACTTGTGCGGGCAGCATGACAAGGAGGACCTCTGTCCAGTGGCAGAAGAAGAGGAACGTCCTCCACCGAGCTGCAAGGGTAAGTTACCACCTCTCGCCTGGCATCAGTTCCGCCTGCCACCCCTCACATTCCCAAACCCCTCCTCCCCACCCCAAACATTCACTGGCTGACACCTCCCATCCTCCCTATATCTGATCTTTCTGCTTGTACCTCAGCATCCCTGGCACACACCAGCACAACCCCTTCATGTCCAGTTGAGGTGGCCCACACTCCCCGATCCATTAAGTGTGCGGCTCATAATGCCCTCTCTTTGTCCCCGCAGGAGAAGTTGGCCTATAATAGGTTGAAAGGGCCAAGATGGCAACAGAGTACCAGAGATCAGAGTGCTCAACCCCAATGAGGAACGGGCCCTGTAAATTGAGGGGTTGGCCGGGGAGAGAGCAGTCACCGACAGCAAGGTTGTCCTGTTCCACCAGACAAATTATTATCCCAACAAAAATGTGAACATCACAAACTTTTCCTTTGTATCATTCAGAACAACATTAATGTAATGCAGTAGAAATTTTGGCTGGCTACACAGATGCACTGCAGAACAATTACAAAGAAACTTGTGATGCTTCAATAATAATGGAGCAGCTACTATATAATTCTGATGATTATCCAAATGTGGCCGACTACACAGTGGGGGACATAAGAAGAATGTTTTACTCGTCAGAGCTTGTGCTGTCTGGAAACACTACTTGTTCGACCCAGCATAAATATAACAGCAGAAGAGATTGAGATATAATCATCTGGCCGGTGAAAGTAAGTTCCTGCATCACATTTTCTCTCCCACCGTGGAATGTGTCATGTCACTTTCAGAACTATGTCACACCCATTGCTCAATTCCTGCTAACATTTTCTCTTTTAGATCAGTTTTGGGGGGGATAGGGCATGTTTACTACTTAATAGTAATAAGGCCTTATCTTTGTACTTTGGCCTTATAAGTTCCGTCTAGGTTTGTCTGATTGATGACACAATTTGATCATGTGCCCTGGGCATAGTTGAGCCTTTGCACTTGCTGGAGTATTCTTCCCCCCTACTGAAACATGCTTCACGGGACAATTCAAGTGAACCTGCAGTGCACTGTTGTTGACATGAGATTTTCTTGGTTATCATTGAATAGTTCTGTGGCGCAGGCCACAGTTGGATTAGCGAGGTCCCCAAGATGCTTGAGAAGATTCAAAGGTTGATCACGGTGCGGTATTGTGGCTCTTCCTTGTGATTACCACTAATGAAAGCATATCATCAGGCATCATGGGCTGACACCAAAATCAGGAATGGCGATTGGGCGGAGAATCGGTTTTGATGCCAAAATCGTGGCGGGCGACGGGTTCATGCCAACTCGCAATTCTCCGGTGCCTCGAAAGCAGTGTCAGTGTGTTCCACTCCACATATACAGTAACGCATATCATTAGCGGACCTGACCGGTATTCCCCAGGTCCGCCGCGATTCTCCACCTCCACTGGGGGAATTCCCGACGGCGAGGCTCACTTGTGCTTTCAAAAATCATGAAACAGGTGCTGTGGCTGCTGAGGGGGAAGAAAGGGGGTACGGAAAGTGTCCATAGCTTGCTGACAATTGTGCTGCTGGCCAAGGGGCTTCGGCTAGGGCCAGAGGTGGGGGGGGGGGTAGCAGGGAGTAGCCAGGAGCTGGGCTGTGGGTTTGGGGTTGATGGGCATGGAACACAATTACCGCAGCCGCTGACTGTCCACTGTGAACTTAGTGCCACAGGCCGTATGGGTGTCCACCCAGGTCACCCCCTCTGGCCCTAACCAACCCATCAATGGGATGGCCGTGTTCCAGCGCAGCTAGTGCCAACTTGTTGGGCTGGGATGAGTGTGGGTGGGGAATGAAGTGTGTATATGCAGCTGTGGTTTTTCAGCCTTCTGAGTGTCAATCATGAACCCGGTGAATCTGGCACCGTTTCTCATTGGAGTAGGTTGTGTTCCATGTGGCGCCGTTGCTAGCCCCTCAATGGTCGCTGAATCGGTCCAGGTGCGGCACTAGTTTTGCGGTCATAGAAGTCCACGAATCCTTCCCTGGCATCAACATTTAATCTCAGGAACGGAGAATCCGGCCGCAGGTGTTTCCAACTACATTCACTCATTTGATTTAATTACCAGTCTGTTACGCTAGATATTGCAGGTATTTTCCCCAATTCCTGGGTGATTTAAAATTTCAGGCCATTCAATGCACTGGCTGGAATTCTCCGGCTGTTCTGATTCACTTTTCCTGCTGGCAGTTCATCTCCGTTCACGGATTTCCCGGTGGCATGGGGTGGCTTCAATGGGAAATCCCATTGACAACCGGCGGGAAGAGAGAATCCTGCCACTAGCGAAGGGTGCACAGCCGAGAAACACCCGGCTGGGGAACCGGAGAATCCAGACCACTATTTCCTTGACAAACGCTTAATCAACAAATAAGATAAAGTATATATTAAACACTAGTTGCGATTCTTCTGAATGGTTTATGACTTTGCAGGTGTGATAGCCAAAATCCGACACCATGTGGACTGAAATTGCAGCGGATTTTGGATCTTCTTGGATTTTGGAACTGTCCAACCTGAATGTGCCTCACCAACATGCCATTTCAAAAATGTCTGGTTACCCAAATGGATTTGTTGTTTTCTTTGCACAGTCATGGTTGAAGATAACCTCAAGATAACCTGATATACAACCACATTCCCAATTAGCAGCCCTTTAGCGCAAATGCTGCTGTTCATGGGCATCACGGTCATACGACCTCGGATGACTGTGTGGAGTTTGCACATTCTCCCCGTGTCTGCACTGGTGGTGCTCTGGTTTCCTCCCACTGTCCAAAGATGTGCAGGTTAGGTGGTTTGGCCATGATAAATGTCCCCTTAGGCTGGGGTTGAAGGAATAGGGCATGGGATTGGGTTTAGGTAGGGTGGTCTTTCGAAGAGTCGGTGCGGACTCGATGGGTCGAATGGCCTCCTTCTGCACTGTCGGGATTCTATGCACTGTTTATTAAATGTTCATCTGGAAGTGCATGTCGCATAATCCAACAGCTCAATGTGGAAAATTGACCCTTTGTTTTCCTTTGCTGAATGTAGATTGTTTAACTCTTCCAAATGCCAGAAACCAGGATGACAAAGGATCAATTCTTTATAATTACAATAACGGCATCTGGTGTCAACCATTTTGAGGACGGAAATACTATTATGAACACCCAAAAACAAAAAATGTCTCACGTTTCCTTTGCTAGGTGAAAGCATTTTGAAAATACAGGGGTGTTAGGTTTTGTTACTCCAGCTGTAGTTACTAAAATAATAAAAGTTAAATTCAGTGATCCCACATTGTCAGGAGGAAGTTACACTTAAGGGGGAAAGGGCTGGAGAATTGTGCTTCTAATATTGGAACTCTGCCTAGGATGGTATTTGCTTTGAAGGTAATTCCCTGCTGGATTTGGGCTGTGGGTAAATTGATCTGCCACTGAGAGGTTTGCACAATCGCTAAAGATCAATTCTTTGACTTGCTTCAGGGACAGGGTTTTATTGGTTCCCATACAATCTTTTGGGTTTTGATGAATTTACGCCTTGGGCCCGATCAGAATAAACTGCCTATTTTTTCCTCAAACGGAAGCCTTGAAACGGTAAAGGTACATTTCCACAGGTAAAACTCCTCAACTTACTTGGGAACTAACAATTTCATTAAGCCACAATGAAGCTTTCTACTTGTAGCTGGTCTCGGTTGTCAGCACAATAATGTCAGCACACAATGCATGGAGGATGAGAGTGATGAGTTAGCTATGTATGTATGTATGTTTGCATGTATGTATGTCCTTGTGCACATAGTCTTGTGTACATTTCTTTAACTGTGTCTTTGCGTGTTCAGCATGTAAATCTGTTTTGGAAAAAGAACATGTGAAAATGGACAGTCGGCTGGTATTCCAAGACAATGACAGCTTTGCATGGGATCCTTCATCAGGAAAGTTCTCTTTCAGATACTGATTGAATTGTTGCGCTTTTTCGCACTTTCTATGGTGTATTTCTGATTTTCCACACTCACCAACATGTTCACATACTCTACAAAAATTGTTTGAAGTATATGTGGGTTATATCTCACATGAGTTCACATCTGCTTAATTTGTGTCTGTATATACATATAAGCGCATATCATTAGGTGGTGCTCTCTTTCCCTGTCACCAGTGTACTACCTTGGAGAGAGCTGGAGGCTTGAATAGATTCCCCAGATTCCCTAGCATTATCATCTGCAGCTCTCTCCCTCGTTCTGAATAATTTAACTGTTTATGCTCTGTAGCGATGCAACAGGTACCTGATTATATTTAGCCCTTGTTGAGGTTTTCTCCCTTTTCAAGTATCAAGATTGTCACCTTAATCCTCTTGAGCGTTGAAGCTACCTGCCCTTTCTTTAAGGTTTGTACAGATGATTTGAAAAGCTCTATCATACACTTTCTTAATCATGTCTTCTCAGTCCCTTGCCAATTCCACAAAGTCAAAATCAAAGTGCCCTGTGATAGCAGTGAAGCCTAGCTCAGGGCCAGGGTTGTGACTGAGTGGATCACACCAATAGCGCATGAGGAAAAAAAAAGATGATTGTAAAACGTTACAGATATGAAAATGTAAGTAATAAACTGGGGGGAGGGGTTGGGGGGGGATACAGTTATCCAGGCTGGATTACAAAGCAATGTCTATTTTTCCGATACCTTTTTTGAAACATGTATTAAATCTGTAGCAAGAGGAAAGCTTTCTGTCAGAGGCTGTGACTGAGTGTTTTGTTGCACAGAATATCAGAGTAGACCCAATTGAGGTTACTAATACGTTGCTATTCCTCGGAACAATAGCACTCACCAGCTGTCAGTTTTTTATTGATGGGAAAAATGCCACACAAGTGCTCAGTGAGCCCCGTGTCGGTATCTTACCGCATACAGGGACCCCTTTGTGTTCCCGGGCATCCTTTCACAAAATGAATTGACATTTTAGATCGCCGAGGCTCACGTCAGTGAAATAGTTAATGATGAAATATTTCTGAACATCCTCTGTATGCAATGGGGAAATCATTACCAACGGGGGTTTAATATAGCGTGACAGCCCAAGGGAGGAGTTGAGATAGACCGCAACTTGTCCTGACAATATGTTACGATCCAACTTTTCACTGGCAGTCCCTCGCCGTTCCAAATGGGCCCTGCTGAGAAGTAAAAAACTGAACGGAGAGGAAATATCCTGCGCTGGGGACTAAACAGAAGGAATGGAGTCCTGCCTGGGATTAACTGTATTTCGTACAGCTGGCAGCGCAGAACCAGACCTCTCCAGGGCCAAATACTGGCAAAAGCAAGCAGCAAGGAACATTTGAGCCAAGGCTGAGCTTCCCAGCAACCTCCGCTCATGTTTTAACTGCAAAATATGTATAAAAAGCTCAGGGGGAAAACTGATGAACTGAGCAGATTGCTGAATAAAAGACTGTGCTTTGAAGGAAAGCAGCAAGAAAGGAGACAATTTAGTTAGTGCAGAAATTTAGCTTCTGTGCACTGAGGTAGCTGGAGCTTCTGAAGGTCCCCGAGGTCTGACTGTCACAGTTTGAACTGTATTAATGGATGATCCGACAGTAATTGCAGACTCAGCTCTTGGGGCTGAGGTTAAAGATCCTCAGTAGTGAATGCTGGTTAAGTTGAACAGAGGGGACTCCTTCTGGGCCGTGGGGGTGGAGTTAGTGGTGGGGGGGGGGGTCAAGATCTGTACAGGGAAGACTGTAATTTGTTGTGATTATGTTTTCAAAGAACCTCTTTGTAGCACTGGAAGGTTAGGATTTGGCAATTCATTTCTGATGGTGATAACAGCATTTTCTATGGTGCATTTTTAGTTTTGTGTGTACTTAAAAATATTAAAATGGGGGGGCAGGGGAGGAATATCCAGTTTACAAGAAAAGCTCAATAATAGTCTCAGAACATTGTCAATTTAAACATTTCCATGAAAAGTAGGTGAACAACTCACAAAGGCATGACATTTATTGCAACGTGATAAAATTACTCGTTGAGTCATAACCTCATCCTGCCTGTTTCAGAACATTGTGACATCATTTCTCCCTTTGGCATACATTTCAACAGCAATGTTGTTCTAGGCCCACATACATGAGTTGAATGCAGAATGGGAACGATTCGATCTGCTTTAGTGGCAGCCAAGTTAAGCCCACATACATGGGACATTCAACATCTGGTCGGGTCTCCCGGGTGGGACTGGCTTTTTGGCTTGTCGACTCCCAAGTGACTGAGGTAATTCATGTGCTTGATCTGCTTCTTGTTTAAAGGCAAAAATATTCTGCTAAACTGTCAAATGTTTCAAGAAGGGATAATTGATGTCCTCTCAGGTGCCTCACAGCTGTCCATTCTTTGTGGTTTTTCTGTTTTGAGGCGACTGATGAGAGTTCAACATGGGAGTATTTAGCATTAAATATTCCCAATAGTAAACACAGCCTGGGTAGGAACGGCAGGCTACTGATTGTTTTAATTCTTTTGTGGAATGTGTTGCTGGCAAGGCCAGTACCTGTTGCTCATCCATTGTCCTTGCACTGAGTGGCTTATGAGGCCACTTCAGAGCTCAGTTAAGAGTTTACCACATTGGTGTGGGTCTGGAGTCACATGTAGGCCAGGCCAGGTGAGGATGGCAGATTTCAATCCCCAAAGGGCGTTAGTGAGCCAGATGGGTTTTTCTGACAATTGATGATAGTTTCATGGTCACCATTAATTTTTTAAAAACACATTTGTTTAATTTAATTCTACCAGCTTTAGCGTGAGTCTCTGGATTACTCGTCAGGTGACATTACCACCATGCCATCGTGGTGGCCCTCATGTTTGTGTGACAGCACAAGAAGGAATTACGTGAGTGTTCAAGAGCCCTTCACAGGATGCCTTCTCCTTGCCAACCAACCTAAACTTCTAAAGCATCAAACGCAGCAGCAAGAGGCAACTGAGGCCAACTGTTAACCAGAGAGATTTACACGTCAGTCCTTAGAATAGGTTTTCTCCTTGAACAGACGGAAAGTGGGGAAGCTCTCGGTTACAATGTGGCAGTTGCATTGCGATATCACTAACTTTCAAACACCAGATTCTGGGGAGATTCCAGACTATGCAAATAGCCATCTCAATTCAAGCTTACTGTCACATAAAGACTCAGCCCCATAAAGTGATGTAAAAATCTTGTACCGCCAAATACCTCCAACCTAACGAGCACTAAAAAGAAAGGAAACATCTACCAGGAAAAAATGTAGACTTAAACAAATCCTCTCGACCATTAAAATCTCATTATATCATGTTAAATTATGCAGAAATCATGAGATATTAAAACAAAATGGTGATTAGCAATATTATTATATTTGATGGAAAAGTAAATGTTCCTTAACTATCCATCACATCAGTGATGTGAAACATGGTTGATGTTTCTTTTATTAATTTTTGTTAAAATGAGGTACAAGCATCGCCAGCGGGACGAGTGAAGAATCTGGGTGGGCTGGAGACCCAAAGTAATCATATTTAGGGCAGAACAATAAGCAGAAATTGAATTTTCTTTCTTCAGATGAGAAATTTGGAGCTGAGCCAGTTTCTCGCTTTGCACTGATGTGGAAACAGTAATTTTAGTGGTTGGGTTTTCACTCTGAGCTTTGCTCTGTTTGACTCAAATTTAAATGAATTTAGACCTTGTTCATTCATTGCTGATCCACATGTCTCCCAACTACAATGATTGACTTCCATCGGCACCTGCAATCGACAGGATGAGTGCACAAAAGTTGTTGTTAATGCAAGAAAGGTATTTTAATTTTCATGCTCTGTCATAGGATACAGTGAAATCAGGGATGGACACCAGTCATTACCACTTAATGGATAAAGTACATACAGGACATTCATGCTGGTTTGTTATGTCAGCTATATTGCCTCAGCCTTCTCCTGCCCCACTATTCCAAATTAACTCGTCATCTCTTGCAATGGTTCCTCTTTTACTGCCTTAGGGGACTAATTGCATGCTCAGCTTTCCCCGTAAATAAGTATGCAAACTGCCTGTCAACCTTGTATTCCTCCATTCACCCTTCACTGTCTTTCCATTAAGTGTATGTTACCAATCCATGGGTGGGATTTTCTGGTCTTGCCCACGGGTGGGATTTTCTGGACCAAAAATTAAGAGGCTTTTGGCTGTCGCTCCAAATCTTTGGTTTCCACCCATGAAGGAAAATCCAGGCTTCCTCCCCACATGGTATTACCTTTCATATCTTCTTTGTACATCCTGTTAATTGGTCTATGTCTTCCTACAATCTTTTCACTGCTGCTTTCTAAAGCCCCTACTTCGTACCGAGAATCCGATGTCAAACATCAAATCATCTACATAGATCAAGAACTAAAGTCCACTGACACCCGAGGTATCCCACTGCCAAACATTCTCCAATCTAAGCAACAATAATTTATTTTGAACATTTCCTGTTTACTAACCAATTTTCCACCCGTACTGCTACATTTTCTCTTACCGCACACACAGCCGAATATTTGGACCAAGTTTGTCGGGATTCAGCTTATTGAATGCCTTAAAAAAAAATCCCATCTACTTTTTTCGATCCAACTGGTCAATTCTTTGGAAAATCTCTATTCAATTTGTCAAACACGATATGCCTTGAACAAATCTGTGCTGCTGGCCCTTGGCTCAGCTAGCTATTTCCAAACGCTGGCTAATTTCACCTTGCATTATCGGTTCTGAAGGCCTGAAATTCTGACGTCTCATTAGAACGGAGACAAAGAGAGATTTCCACATGCACTCAGATAATTCTGTTGAACACTGCTTCCGCGCCCACCCATAAATTTTCTATTGCTCATTTAAACAGGCTTAGATATGCCGGCTGACTAGGCAGCAGCGGGCGCAGTGTTTGATCTGGGTGGGGAAGGGGATTGGTCCCAAAAATATCCAAAGGAAAGGTTGCCAGAAGGAACAATGGCAGCAGGGAGGAAGCAAGTAACCTGCAACATGAATGACAGCTGGATCAAAGAAACGAACAGCGACCAAAAGGTTGGATATGCATGTAATCATAAGGGAGATATGGAACAGGAGGAATAATCTGTTTGGAGTTAGGCCAGAGACCCACCAAGTACGCGCCTTGTGGAAGGAGCAACAAGTTCTGCCCCTTTGAATCTTAGGTCTCCTTTGCAGTGCAGGACGAGGCAACCTCATTCTAGCAGACAAGGTATTCCTTACCATTATTTTCCTATTAATATAGTATTCTTCCTGCCATTCATTCTCTTGGGCAATCCTAACATTTCTCAGGACTACTGTGAGTGTCTCTCATTATCCACCTCATCCTTCTCCAAGCTCCCTATTTATTGGGCACTCCACTGGCCTCTCACAGCTCGAGATTGATCTTTCACTGCTAAACTCAAATTTGTACAATAACCAAACAGCCACAGCTAATCATGCTTCTTTTGAAACCAATTATTCTTTCTTTCCAGCTCAAATCACCCCCGACTAAGAAACTGAGTAAACATGAACAGGTTAAAATTAAATTCCAAATACATTAAATTAATGAAAATTTCAGCACTTAAGTCCAAAATGACTCCAAATGAGAATCATAGAATCCCTGCAGTGCAGAAGGAGGCCATTTGACCCATCGAGTCTGCACTGACCCTCTGAAAGAGCACTCTATCTAGACACCCCCCCACACCCTATCCCCATAACCCAGTAACCCAACTAACTGGCCATTTAGCATGGCCAATCCACCTAACCTGTACATCTTTGAACTGTGGGAGTAAACCAGAGCACCCGGAGGAAGCCCAGACAGACACGGGAGAATGTACAAACTCCACACAGTCATCCAAGGCTGGAATTGAAACCGGATCCCTGGCACTATGAGGCAGCAGTGCTAACCACTGGGCCACCGTGCCGCCCTAAAGTTTCATACTCTTGTAGCCTTCCATAATCCACAGGTGTTTCGCAGCATAGGATTCAATACTGAAATGCATTTTGGTCTCCTTACCTGAGAAAGGACGTACTGATGCTGGAGGGTGTGCAGAGGAGATTCACTAGGTTAATCCCAGAGCTGAAGGGGTTGGATTACGAGGAGAGGTTGAGTAGACTGGGACTGTACTCATTGGAATTTAGAAGGATGAGGGGGGATCTTATAGAAACATATAAAATTATGAAGGGAATAGATAGGATAGATACGGGCAGGTTGTTTCCACTGGCGGGTGAAAGCAGAACTAGGGGGCATAGCCTCAAAATAAGGGGAAGTAGATTTAGGACTGAGTTTAGGAGGAACCTCTTCACCCAAAGGGTTGTGAATCTATGGAAGTCCTTGCCCAGTGAAGCAGTTGAGGCTCCTTCATTCAATGTTTTTCAGATAAAGATAGATAGTTTTTTGAAGAATAAAGGGATTAAGGGTTACGGTGTGCGGGCCGGAAAGTGGAGCTGAGTCCACAAAAGATCAGCCATGATCTCATTGAATGGCGGAGCAGGCTCGAGGGGCCAGATGGCCTACTCCTGCTCCTAGTTCGTATGTTCTTATATCAGTTAGACCAAAAATGGGCCGTGAATCAATTTGACAGTGACCAAACGACCTTGTAATAAGGCCTTGGGCACTGTTAAACTGGTTATTGTTGTGCCTATTTCGGCTTAATGGGTGCAAAAATGTTAAATTTCGACCCCAATATGTTCCCTAAATTAATGGTGCTTGAGTGTTGGGCCCCATTGGTGGTCTGCACTCCAACTTGCTGAGCTATGCACGCTGTGGGTTTGTCACTTTGAAACTAGAGCGACAAGTGGTACCGTATTCTCCGGCTTCTCCCAAGACAATATGCTTGATATAAAAGAGACGGCATAATCATACACCACACTTGGATCTGTCAAATACTATATCTTAGGTCAGACATCTGGGAAGGTGGCAGTTCCTGTCAATGCCCCCCTTCATTTAGCACCAAGAGCTTTTGCTCCCTTTGTTTGGCAAACCAAATATGGTATTTGAAGAGAACAATACAATCACTGAATAAACTGGAGCAAAGCTAACCCTGTCATCCTTTATAAATACAATACACCAATGCCTGCTCAATCAGCTGCAGGCAAGAGCTTTGTATATGTTAAATGCATATACTTCCACCTCTCCAAATATAAATCGTATACATCTATATGTGTGTAATAAAAATTATCAGAAGAATACTTGCAGATAGCTGGTAATATGAAAAAATATTAATGCAGAATACAAATGTGAATGGAGTTGCCAGTGGACAATATTGTTAACATGTCCAGATTCAAGCTAGGAAATTGTGTTTATAAATTGTTCCTGTTACAATCCAAATCAAATTATCTGTGTGTGTTTGAATTGCTCTCTCCCTCTCAGCTCAGGGGCCATGGCTGCTTTACACAATTAAAGCCTGTGCAATTCCTTTGTTGTAAAATAGCATGACACAGTGCAGCAATATTTCATTTTGAAAGACCGTGCCACAGGAGAACTATAAAACATTACAAAAATCACTAAAGCCTCCCAGAGTTGCTTGGTAAGGAATTTTTAACTGACTTCCTATTGATGCCACTTCACAGTCTTGCCTGAGCGCCACATTGCAAGCTAATGCCTAGGGTTTTAAGGCATAAAATATTTATGGCAATAAACATTTGAAAATCTCTGGACTGATGTATCACAATCAGTATATCATTAGTGGGATAGCATCCATTTTGGTGATGTACAGCGGCTAGTTGAGATAAAACCTTGTTCGGGAAAACATGTTCTACTGTCTGCATTGAGATGCACTAACAAGTACTGTTTCAAGCCAAAGAGAATATGAGCTTATGATAATCATGGCAGGAAAAGGTCAGCTGGTCCATCAAACCTGCCACACATAATGTGTGGAGCTTCATGAATAGATGCTTCCGACCCCCAGCAGGAGTCATCTCCTGGGAGAGGCATAGAAAAAGAGAACTCGCAGACTCCCTCAGGTGATCAAAACCGGTTCAGGGGATAACATGGACCATTCGTGCATTAACTATTCCCATGCCCCTTAACTGAGCTACCATGATAACCACTGGGTCACTGTCTGTGCGGAGTTTTCCCCGTGTCTGCGTGGCTTTCTTCCAGGTGTTCCGGTTTCCTCCCACAGTCCAAAGACGTGCAGGTTAGGTGGATTGGCCATGCTAAATTGCCCTTAGTGACCAAAAAGGTTAGGAGGGGTTATTGGGTTACAGGGATAGGGTGGAAGTGAGGGCTTAAGTGGGTCGGTGCAGGCTCGATGGGCCGAATGGCCTCCTTCTGCACTGTATGTTCTATGTTCTATGAATGGTGGCACATCATGGGTTAATTAGGGATGGGGAGAAGATCCAAGATTTCATTCTCTTTGAAGAAATAATGCACTCTTAGTCTTTTGCCTCCTGATTTGGAATTTGAACTATTTTTGACTATAATCTGCACTATTTTATGCCACAGATCAGCGAGAAACGCTGCTCAAGGGGAAGAAGCAGAGGCAGAGCTGCAATCCTAAAATAAAAAAAACCCAGGAACACAGAGTGGTTCAGTTAGTAGCTGAAAAAGATCTGTTGACACGCCAGGTGGGACCTTTCTTCGGAGTTGACATCATAGAATCATAGAATTTACAGTGCAGAAGGAGGCCATTCGGCCCATCAAGTCTGCACCGGCCCTTACAAAGAGCACCCTACTGAAGCCCATGTATCTACCCTATCCCCGTAACCCCCACTTAACATTTTGTGAACACTAAGGGCAATTTAGCATAGCCAATCCACCTAACCCGCACATCTTTGGACTGTGGGAGGAAACCGGGGCACCCGGAGGAAACCCACGCACACACGGGGAGGATGTGCAGACTCGGCACAGACAGTGACCCAAGGCGGGAATCGAACCTGGGACCCTGGAGCTGTGAAGCAACTGTGCTAACCATGACCAGGCCAATGACACATCTCTGTAGGGTTTCAGCACAGATGGGAGGAGAGGAAGTCAAGAGTTCAAATGTGATCATTTTATTATTGTTGAGGAGTTGAATATTGATAGATATAAATGCTCTCTGATGTGAGAATGTGTCCATGGATCTTCAGTGTGCATAAGGCTGGCTTAGTGATGTTTGAATGCGAGCAGCCTTGTTTTGAAAAGGGAACATGAAATAAACATGGGGACAGTTATTTTTAAGATCTATATATGGTGTTATTTTGGTATTTCTTGATAATCTATAACTTATCTTGCTTCTCCAGATAATGGATATGTAAAATAATTATCGCACAAATATATAATGTCATCTTAGGTTCAAAAAACAATTAAAAAGAGAAACTGATGCTAATAATACTAAAATGGCGAAATAGACCAGCATAAATTTCACCCTCCTGTCTGCCTTCATCTCCGGTTTCCATTCACCCATTCAATTTCATTCTTGCCACTCTTCTCACTATGTGCTCTCAGTAAGCCACAAGTCAGCAGATTTTCAACTGGTAAGCACACTGTGTTGCCTCCTTACATCTACAATGTATTCACGCACAGCTTTATGTTCAAATCAAAGGGATCGCACCTTTGGTTGCATTCACTTTGAATTCATTTGCAAAGCAAAAAGAAATCCCATTTCCTCTCAATGCATTTAATGTTGTCAATAGCTATAAAGATTAGCAGCACCTGACTATTCTTGCCTCGATCACCGTGCTGAGTTTTTCAAACAAGTATCGATGCGACAAAGAATTGGTGCCTAAAAAACTGTCCGTAAGATAACATAAATTAGCAGAGAGTTGGAGAGGGGTGTACACATTTTGGAGTTTGAAAGCGAGACAAGCAAATTTCCTTTTGAGATGTGTGCACAGAACACTCTCATATTTACCTTTTTCCTGGGCTGAGTAAGGTATTAGTGCGAACACTGATAAGTTGACCTCCACACAGATGGAACCTCCCCAGCCTCCTCCATACTGCTGTGTGCTGGACACCGCCCTGGCACTGTAGTAAATATATCTAAAAACAGAGGGGGGACCAGAAGCTGCAGCAGGTTAGGACACAGTTCTTTCAGCTTTGGACCTGGCTTTGTTAACAGTTCCAGCTGATAGTTTCCTTTTCTGCTCATGTCAGGAAGAGTGCTTTGCTAATTAGAATGAGGTTGGACAATTTCTTCAGAGTTCCTGGAATAGAACGGTGCATTATATGGGGCTAAATTGACAGTTTCACTCAGAGAGACCAGCGTTGCTTGAGAGGGGAAATGTTATCATTGTTTTTGAGGTCAAGTGCAGAAAGCTTGACTCAACATTCAAGCTGACCTCGAAGCTGTTGTACCTGGTGCAAAATGCCTCAAATTGACACGGAGGCCGCCAATCATTTAAATATGCCTTTTGTTTCCTCCCCCGTTTAAGACCGTGTTAAAAAGAGAACTGTTGGAAGCAAGACTACATGGGCCGATTAAAATGATGTTATAATGACAGCGTGAATTATCTTATTTTACTCAATTTTTAATAAGAACTTAACAGAGAAATTATCTGCGGTGATGTTACCTTCTGGTCCCCATATGCAGGCAGGTCTTTAGTGAGCTCCTGTTTCTACTCGAGGAGTTTTATAATTCCTTTGTGTCTGAGTGTTTTCATCTTGACAGCAGATTTTATAACTTTTATTAATTAGGACTGTCAGCCAGCTTGTCATTAGGACTATCTTTTTATTCAGGGCCCATTAAGCTGTTCTAATTCCTGGCTGCTCCAATCCCTTATACCAGATCCATAACTCTCTCTACTTCTGCATTAACATAATGATATTTGCCTTCATTATTTTCCACAAATCTGACAGGTAGGGCGAGGGGCTTTTGCTCACCTGAGCTGGGAAACAGCAGAGGGATGAAGAGAAACAGAATTCCCTTCACAACCTCAGCATCCCTCTTTGTCAGTTCACTACATAGGCATGTTTCTGAAGTAAGCAACAAATCCCCACGGTAATACTTTTTTATGTGCAGCAGTCGGTGCTAGGCTACGATACAGATAATGGGCATTTTAATTTCTAGATTAGCAATAAAAACAAGCTCTGGTCTAAATGTAACTGAGTGTCTCAAAACAGACAGGTGGTTTTGCCATGTGCCGACTCGAAGTTAAACTGCACAGGTACATGTAATAAGTATAGTTTGAAGCCTGTTATAACACAAATGCTCACCCAGTCACAGGTCCCGGACATGTGCTTCTGCATGGAATATATGAAGTTTTAATGATGAGACCAGAGGAAAGCAACAGTTCAAATGTAAATCTAGGTTAATTGTCCTATCTACATTTTCTTCTAACCTATTTGTAGTATAATATCACTGACTGTGGTTAAACCCTTACCCATTCAGCTATATCCTGCTCCTGATCACTGTCTTCATATAATGCAATACAACACTGCAGATTATTTATCAGGATTGATGATTTGGTTAAACTCTCATCCTATCAGCTTCATCAACCCCTGATCCTGATTAATCCAGTGTAATATAATACAGCAGGTTTGACACGGAACTAAATCCTCACCTTTCAGCCTCATCACATCTGATAATTGCTATGAGCACAGGTACAAATACCCAATTACTGGATACGAACTGATCTCGAACATCAGTGCAGCTCCCGTGCTTATTCTAATTGTCAGTGCTGCTATCAGGCTGGTCAACAGTGAGTCCCCCGAGGATTCTATCTGAAAGCACAATTGTCCCCTTTTCCGTGTGCTGTGATTTCAGACTCTGATAATTCAATAATTTCAGTGATTGGCTCTGTCTCAGTGCATCCAATGCTGCCGCTTCCCCTTAATTACTTTGATTTTGCTCATCAGACTACACTGGGAGTTTTGCACAAAGCAGTCACTGGAGTCAAGCAAAAGCTATGGGGCCAATTCATTATGAGTATACATTCACTGCCCCTGTCACAAGCACAAATGTTCAACTACCTTACAGCGCGAAAAAAAAAATTCTCAGTCCCAAAATGGGCAAGGGTGAATAAATCCAATCCTAAAAAAAATGAGATACGAGTGACCTTTAATATCTTCAGGAAGATTGGCCCAGAACTCATTTATACTTCACTAAGTTCCTCGGAAATCAGTTATTTATGCAACAACCTATTTGTCATAAGTTAAAGCCCTAAGGGCTCAAACATTATTTCTGTACAAAGTGAACATTGGCCAAATGTTTCAACTTCAATTCACAATTTATCAGGGTGTCCTGTACGAACTTAAACAAATGAAAGTAGATGTGATGAAAATAATAGTGAGATATTTACATTGCTGTGTCGTTTCCTCTCATTTTGAGACGAGGTTGCGTGGCGGGGACGGGAGTGTGGAGTGTTTCCCGCTGCGGGGGTTGCCGGGAATTGAGACCAATCTTCCGGCCCCAACCTCATTAATTATGCGCCCGGATGTTTCACGCTGTACGCAGTGGTGGGGCAGGCCTGGATGGCGTGTCGTCTGCCGTTGTGTCTGGGTGCCGTATCGAGAAAATGCCCAATATCACTGGCTCACGATTGAAGAAAGAAGGTGGACCTCCTGTAGATGCAGTTGGATCGCCAGGGACATTTTGATGCTGGATGATGAACTCCCTCCAAGTCACCGAATCTGGCCAATCCACCTTCAGATGCTCCCCCTCCAGTCACTGCTGTGGTATTCCAGGGGTCCAAGGTTGTGGGCAGCCTCCATCCCAAACTCCGGAGGCAACCCCCAGGCATTGTTCAGATGAGTCCCAATATCTGCACCCCATATTGTTCCAACTGCGTTTCCTGCCAACATCATGGAGAACCTGCCGGAGGAGGTCAGGCCTTCATCGGCATCCCACTAATGGGATTCAACTGAGGTTCCCGCAAGCCTCTGGCTAGATTTCCGACCCACCATGGTGGGCACCAGTGGAAGATGCCGCTGTAACTTCACACCGGCGTGAAACTGATTCCTGTGCCACCTGCCAGAGTCTTCCCAATGCCATGTTGCGTTTGGGCTACGGATTTGGGGGTGGGGGGAGGGGGGGTTGGGGATTCTTTTCGGGGCCTCAGAAATCAGGACGGCACTTAAAAACGGGGCTATGTGCGGCCTTAGCTGCGCGTTTCCAGTTTAAGTCCCTTATACAAAACGAGCCGCGTTGGATAGCCATGTGTTTCTCAGCACTGCGAGTGCGGTGAAACACGCAGCTAAACGCGCTTGCTTGGGAACTTTGTTCCCTTTTGAGAAGATCACGCCCACAATTTCAGTTCAATGTTGCTTTAAACACCGCTGCTTTCTCTTGTCTCAGACTCATTATGCAAAACATTCAGCTAATATTACTGCCAGGTAAGGATATTTCAGTTTCACTTGTGTTGCGAAGCCAACAGTTTTCATGCCCTGGCTTCTTGGTACCTATTTCAAATAGTTAAAATACAGCTTCTTTTAAAAATATAATTTAGCTGCAAACACAACCGTCCTGGCAATACACTGCGGGCGTGATTCTCGGGTTACGCTCTCGGCCAAGCGGAACGAGACCAGTGATTAGCGAGAGATGCCAAAAACGAGAACCGCGCCAGGCGGCAAACAGTTTGCGATGCAGTAGGCCCGCTCTCGTAGGCGAAATCGGGATCACACCATAGCGTGGCGATAAACCAATTATCACCACTTAAGCCCTATTTCCATACAATTAACAAAACCACCTCATATCCAATGGCCTCCCGTCATTCAGCGGCCTCTCTCGCAAGTGGTCTCGCTGGTGCCGATTAGTGCTTCTTTTGACAAATGTGGTGCAAGGGCTTTTGTCGGGAGCCAAGGAGGTGAGTAGTCATCTTTACTCACAGGCAAAGAGCCCGGGGGTTCTGCCACCCCAGTGCTCGGTGGGGGTGGGGCCACTCAGCTGGGGTGAGGGACCCTCTGCAAGGGTGGACCGCCACAGAAGGCTGGGGGGGAGGCGCTGGGGGGAAACCGGGGGGGGCGGGGGGGGGGGGGGGAACCGCTCGCGGCTTCACCATGCCAATTCCCGTTCCGTGGGCTACCCTTGTCCCTGCCCGTCTGCCCCAACAACCCCCATAACCCCGTCGACTGCTGAGGCCTCTGGCCGTGTGGCTGAAGGCTATTACTAATAGGTAATTGGTCATTGTGGTTAAGTGAGCACTTCACACATCCCAAGTGAATTACGGTGGGTAGGCGGGCTATGTAGCATGTGGGGGTCATTGCCGAGCATCCCAACCACACCTTGATGTTTGGACACTGTGCTTCAACACTGTGGGAGGCAACATCACACACGCAGCAGCCAACATCTGAATACCCAGGGAATGGGACACAGCTCCGGGGACATGCCCATGGCCGGAGGGTGGGTGGGTGCCATGGGAAGAGGAGATGCTTGGAGAGATGGGCCAAGAGATCGGAGGTAATCCCACATTGCGGAAGTAAGTGACAGAGGTGGCATAATGGTTGTGCACAAGGATGTTTAATGTGTAATACAAGTTCCCACACTCCCAATGTGCTGCTCCCGGTGCCCTCAATGATCCTCAATGGCTTTCCTAGCTCTACAACTACATCTAGGTGTCTCCCCAGGAAGCACATCAGAGGTGGAGGCAGCCAGCTACTTACCTCATCCCGTGATCTTTGGTGCCCCTGGCGGGCGTGCTCTGGGCGCTTTGAGGCCAGAGGGCCCCAGTTCACTTGTTGGTGGCACATGCACAGCTATGCCGCCCTGTCCCATGTGCTGGCTGTGAAATGCGGTCTCATCAGAGGGATGGAACACGGGGGAGCTGTTGGCCACCGTCTTTACTCCATGGGATGGGTCCGGGTTGGCATCCAGTGTCCCCTCCTCCTGTTCGGTGCCCATAGGGCCCTGTGGGTGACATTGGGATGGAGGGGCAGTTGGTTCGAGCCCCGGCTGCCCCCGCATCATCTGGTTCTGCCAGACCTGGCGGTTCCCCATAGTCTGCACCATTGTGTCGATGCCCTCAGCGATGCTCCTCAGTGACTGGGACATGCTCTGCAGCGCCTCGGCAATGCCCACCTGCGACTGGGAAAGGCTCCGCAGCGCCTCGACCATTCCCATCTGAGAATGAGACTTGTCCTGCAGGACCTCATCAAGGTCAGCCTGGTACTGGGTGACATCTCCCAGCGAGGCTGACGTTTTGTCGAGACCCTTCAGCCATGGCCGCCACTGACTGCGCGTCGCCTTGGACACCTTCACTCATGGTGACAACATGATGCACCAGGTTCTCCACTGCGGTCGCCATCACAGCAGTATTGGCCTCGGTGCCACGTATTGCCAGCGACATCTCCTGCGCCCGTAGCCTATGGTAGTCCACCAATCAGCTATGGATCTGCTAGAGTGTCATTGACACCACCCGCTTAATGTCCCAGCTGCTCCCTATCATCTCCATGAGCTCCGGGTAACTCTGTACCACAAGCTCAGCATCAGGCTGGGACCCAGCTGGATCCTGGGATCTAGCAGCCCTCCGACTGCTGTCTCACCACCACCTGCTTCCACCTGATGTGCACCATTAGTGGTGTGGTGCTCACCAGATTGTATCACTGAAGCCTGTCCAAAAACATTGCCCACCGATGTGCGTGTATCTACGCTGGTGGAGGGTGTGGATGACAGCTGTGCCGTGACTATAATGGTGGCATCCTCGGAGCTCTCTTTCGAGGTGTTCTCCTCGGAGGCAGGGGAGGGGGCCACCGGGGTGGGCTGGCGTTGTCAGCTGCTAGAACTGTGGGAGAATGGACATGTGGTTAATGGGAGGGATGGGTCAGTCAGTAAAGCAATGACAACTCACGTTTGACATGTCCTCTGGGTAGAGCCCGATGGTTCCTCACCTCTGCGGCATCCGCCAGCCTCCGCGTGGGTGACTGATCTGTCCTCAGCCACCCCAGTCACCTCTAGCGCATGCTCCTCAAAGAGGTGAGGATTCTTACGTCTGACACCCCTCCGCCAGTCTGAGCCCTCTCCCGACGATAATGGGAGAGCTTTTCCTGAGGAGACACAAAGGGGGCATCATTAGCCACACGTGTGGTTCACAGCGGTGGGAGGGGGCATGTGACGGGAGGGCTCGCATGGAGAGTTGGGGGGGTAGATTCTCCCTTGGGGGGTGTTAGTGTCTACTGATTCGGTGTAGGTCATTGACCTTTTTTGTGCACTTGGAGGCCAGTCCTGGTGGTCACACTCCCCGAGCTGACAGCTGCTGCCACCACGTCCCAGCCAGCACTGGCTGCCCTGTGGTTCACCCTCCGCAACGCTCTGGGGAACAGGGCATCCCTCCTGGCCTCCACTGCACATAGGAGCCTCCCCAGGTCAGCGACCCCGAATCTTGGGGCCGGTCTCCTGGGCGCCGTTAATGCCAGCTGGCTGGGGTTGGCTGAACAAGTGCAGCTTGACCTTGTTAGCGGGGGGCTAGCGGGCACGGTGCCGGGGAATCAGTTGGTGAGCCTTCATCTGTGGTAAGAAGCCCACGAGGCCTCGTTAAGTGGACCAATTAACGTTGAATTGCGTTGCCGGCCTCGCTGGGCCGAGCACCGGGTAGCCCACGGCAATTCCCGCTCGCTACCACATTTAGAAATCTTTCCGGAGAATTGCGCCCTGCATCTGAGAGGACGGTTTATATTTCTGATTCACAATTCAATATGAGCACAACGAAACCTGAAATACTGCACACAAATGAAATGCATACTAAACATTTTAATTGGATACAGCATGCAGTAAATGTTGTACTACTAATCTAGACAGACATTTTAGTGCAGTACTGAGGGAAAACGCCACAGCCGGAGGTGTTATCCTTAGGAATAGATATTGAACGCAGGCCCTCTCAGTCTGTTCAGGTTAAAGATCATGGGGTGGGCTTTACTGACCACCCTGCCGTTTGTTTTTCGGCAGGGGAGGTGGTCCACCGGTGGGATCTACCGTTGACAGCACCGCTCACCGCCTGGAATCCCGTGAGCTGGCGCGGGATCAGAATTTCCTGCCAGCGTGAACAGCCGGTAAATCCCACCCACGTGTCACTATTTGAAGAAAAGCAGTGAGTTCTTCTGGTGCCCTCCACAACAATTCTCTCTCTGACATCAGACAGAAAGATTATGGGCAGCACGGTAGCATTGTGGATAGCACAATTGCTTCACAGCTCCAGGGTCCCAGGTCCGATTCCGGCTTGGGTCACTGTCTGTGCGGAGTCTGCACATCCTCCCCGTGTGTGTGTGGGTTTCCTCCGGGTGCTCCGGTTTCCTCCCACAGTCCAAAGATGTGCAGGTCCGATTCCGGCTTGGGTCACTGTCTGTGCGGAGTCTGCACATCCTCCCCGAGTGTGCGTGAGTTTCCTCCGGGTGCTCCGGTTTCCTCCCACAGTCCAAAGATGTGCAGGTTAGGTGGATTGGCCATGATAAATTGCCCTTAGTGTTGGGTGGGGTTACTGGGTTATGGGGATAGAGCGGAGGTGTTGACCTTGGGTAGGGTGCTCTTTCCAAGAGCCGGCACAGACTCGATGGGCCGAATGGCCTCCTTCTGCACTGTAAATTCTATGCTAATCTATGATTAACTGTTCACTCATTTGACTGTAAGATCTTGCTGCGTGTAAAATGGCCACCATGCTTGCCAAAGTAGCAACAAGGGCTGAATTGCAATGTAAATAATTGAGGAGTGCTTTGAGACGTAACAAGGTACCAAATGATGAAAACCCATTCCATCAAACCATCAGTGCTAAATTGAAGCATATGCTAGGAAATGCACGTGGTTAGGGAAAGAGGACATTTAGCCACAGCTGTGGAATTGGCCTCCACAGCAAGACTCCAGGCCGAAAGGTCCAAAGAGCTGTAAGGTCATGCTTAACCTCTCTGGCCCCCCCTTACCTTGCTGTCCGATTCCCGCAGACAATCCAATTTTAAGAGGTCCTAGGTACAAGGCCTAAGTTAGTTTTCTCAGGTATTCGGGAAAAATAGGTACCCTTTGATCAGAAATCTTGATTCATTTTTAGTTGTGTATTCTGGGCACTGTTGGTTGCGTAGCATATGTTGCCCATTCTTAGTTACCTGACAACTGACCTGTATGCACAGCTACTTCAGAGGACATTGAGTCAATCACAAAGAGTTGGACTGATATCAAATATCCATCAGGTTGGGAAGAAAGACGGTGGTGGACCAGTTGGCTTTTTATGTCACCCTGACAATTTTCCCAGTCATTTTGTTTCTGATATCAGCCTACAACTGGCCAAGTAATGAATGTTGAATTAAGTTTCCCAATTTACCAGGATGAAATTTGCATACATAATATTTGTTTTAACTAATCTATCACTACTTAAAGCTGGCCTGCACCTCTTGAAAAGGAGGAGGCAGAAGAAGTTTCTGAGAGTCATCGTGCAGGCTCCAAAGTTTGCTGCCACTGAACTGGAGGCCGCAGTGAAAGGTCTGGAGAGGGGCAGAGGCATCCTTTTTCCACAGGGGGCCAAGAGACCCTCGAGAGACACAATAGCTTTGGGGGGGTCAATGCTCGGGGTCCAGTCCTGCAGACCTGGATGCTGTGCAACAGGAAGTATAATGTAACAGCCGGAAGGTATCAATCATCAAACAGCCTGCAAATAGTTCATAATTCCTATAAATAATGCTGGTGGAGTGTTTTGCCCTGCTGTTGAACACATGTTCAGCTGTAGCACTGATGTCAAATTGGCATTGAATGTTGATTGATTTTGTGAAGTGCCTGGTCTGCATAGCTTTGGCAGATAAACACTGCTGTGCATGCTAATGTCTCCATTAAGATGGCATCCACTACACGAGCACAAGAGGGCACTTGTGTATGGTGCAGGTGCCATTTTGGAACTCTAAAGGCTCCTGTGGTGCCCAGAAAATGGCCACTATGAGCCCCACATTCTCACCCCAGATGCTTGTTGCCAGGGGAAATGATGGGTCTTGCATTTTGCAGGTATGACAAACTGGATTGGGTGCCATGAAGAATGAAGTAGAACATTGCTTCATTTTAATTGTAATTGAACATATCGGTAATCCATGGATTAGTTTGAGACAATAAAAAAGAGACCGAAGACTTTTCATCCACCACTTGAGTTACAAAAGCACTGAACAATAATGTTGCTGCTGATTTTCAGGGGTGATTACTCAGAACTCCCACGTTGTAACTTTCAGAGAGAAGAAGAATTGAAATCAGCAGAAAAACACAGATTCCATTTCTATTTTATTTTGGCTAACCTGACCAGCATTGCTTCATAAATCAAGAGCTCCTTCATGACATTCCCTCCGCCTTATTGAATGGAAGCCTCAGCCTATCACATTTGCCTCACAGATTAATGGCACGATTCAGCGGAAAAAGTTCAGAGTCCGTTTTCAAGCGCGTTTAGCGGGCTGTTTCTCGGCGCTGCACGCTATTGAACGGCGCTTTGCCATTTTTTGGGGGAATGAGGAACGCCCCGTCGAGGCAACAGTTTCGTCATTCCCTGCATGGATGAGCTCAGCTCGTCAGTACAGGAAGCCCACGTGTGGATCGGGGCACCATTTTTAAAGGCAGCCCAAATCGTCAACCCCCGTCAGTGACCCCACCGCAGCCTCCGAATAGGTCCCCTTCCCCCCCCACCACTGCACCACACTTACTTCCTCTGTGGTCCTCGAGCCCATCCTCACCCCACCTCTTTTGGTAAAGGCACCCCAGGACCTGATCCCTGGCATGGGCAACCTGGTCCCTGGGCACCTTGGCACTGCCACTTGAGAGAAAGAGTCGACACTCTGCGATGGTGTACATGATTGCTCAGATTTTTCTAGAATCTCTACGGTGGAGTTACAGTAATTTGAACAAAAATGCACCAAGCCATTTTTAATGTTCTTCTTGGAATATGACTTAAAATAAGACTGGCAAAAGAACTGTGAATATAGTTGACCAAAAGTTAGTGATCAGGTTGGTAACTTTTTGTGAGAAGAAGTTTAGATGCAACTGTTACGTCACAGGTACACAGGGCTTTGAATAATAAGCATCCTTAGAGAGTGGTTTACTAGCAGTAATAGAAAACAAACAGGCATTCATGAAATACCTGCAGGAATGATCCTTTAATGCTTCATATCTGGAATAAACATTGGAAAGTCAATTTATCTAGCTGTGGGAAATGGTTGAGTGCTAATTGCCTGACTTAATGATGAGACATGGGGGAACTTTAAAGTTCACGGGCAGGAGAGTAGCTGGGAGAGGCAGTGGAAGCCGAGCCAATTTTGATCTTAGGCCTCATCAACGACACTGTGGGAGACATCTTGACTGAATCAGTTGCCCAGCTGCTAAAATGGGTGACTCAGAAGTTGCTAGCTGGTCTCAAAATAAGAGCAAAAATGGGATTTGTGGGACTTCCAGGGTTGTGATCACTTTGGGGAAAAAGGTTAGGGGTGGGAGGCGGGAAACTGGAGAAGGTGAGGCCTACACTTATCTCAAGTGGCCTCTTCTCCCAATTATCAGTGTCTGGCTTGCTTTGTTTTCATACTCGAACCAGGGTTAAAATGGCAGAAGGGCCCTGGTAACATCATTGGGTGCCAACATGCATATTTAAGGAAGGACCCTGTCGACTTCAGGTGAGTGGCCTTGGTGCCTGCTATTTAATATTGCAGCCAGCAGGCTCGAGGCAGAAAACTAGTGGGCTTTGCCCCCTACTCCATTTTAACTGCTGCCTGAACCCCCAGCCCAGTTTCAGTCATGTGGGGAAGAGTTAAAACTTCTGTGTTTTCTGGAGAAATGCTTTCCTTACTTACTTGCTTTGCATGGAACCTGTAGGCGTAGGAGGAAATATAAATGTAGGCCTCACCTGCTCCAGTTTCCCATTCAAGATGTCTACCAGAGTGTCAATGATGAGGCCCAAGGTTAAAAATGTCTGGGCTCCCAATGCCTCTGAAAAGGCGATGCTGTGTATGGCAGCATGTTACTGAAGGGTCAGTGCAATCTAAACTACTTGAAGGATCTATTTGGAAGTCCATCAGCACTGAATATTTATGGGCATCAAGGAGAACTGTAGTTGCAGCTTATGAATGTAAAAATCACTTTATTGAACAAGAGCAACTTTCATTTATTGTGTCGTTAACTTGGTAAAATGTTCCAACGTGCATTTGGAGCATTATCAAACAAAATTTTGACACTGAGCCACTTAAGGGAGAGATGCTGGAGCAGATTAGCAAAAGCTTGGTCAAAGAGGTTGGGGTGATTTTCAGCCCGCATTCGCGGTCAAAGAAAATGGTGATGCGGGCGCAAAATCCAGAGTTTCCTGATTTTCCCTGTCCCTCGCCAGTGGCACAATGATGTTCCTGCCTACAAAGGCCGAAGAACCCATTGTAATAAATTTGAATAAATATTAACCAACGCACCAGCCGCATGATTCCCCCCCCCCCCCTCACTGAATACTCATACCGTCCCGTCGGTGAGCTTTACAATAGGTTTGGAAAAATGGGATTCATTTGAGGGGAGCCCTCCAGGGCCGTAAAGGTAAGTCTAGCCCCTGGAGGGAGAGGGACATGCCTGGGCTGTGCCCTGATACTGTCCCCTGCGACAGGTTGGCACTGTCGGGTTGGCACTGTGCCAACACATTAGTGCCAACTTGGCAATGTCAGCCTGTGCCAAGGGAAGTGCCAGGCAGGCCATCGTGGGGGACCCATGGGGGGGGCGCGTAGTTTCCAGTTACGTGTTTGGTGATGGGAGAACGGGCAGTGAGGGGGGAACTTGCAGGCAAGGGGGTGGCGCGGGCACTGGAAGAGGGGTGAATGCTGGCGATACTTCCACAGTGTTGGGGGGAGGGGGAGAGCTCAAGCAGGGCGGGGGAGCCCCCAATGATTGTCCATGGGGGCGGACCTAATGAATGTCTAGCGGGAGAGGGGAAGGGGGGGCACCCGATACAGTTTCAGTTCTGATCATGACACCCTTTAAAGATGGCCAGATCTGTGGAGCCGGTTGCCTGCTCTATCACGCGCCACCCTGCCAGCGTGACAGCGTAAGCCACGTCCACACATTTTTGTTTCTAAAATCTCAATATCTGGAGAGAAAACGGGTCTGTGCAGCTGGAGAGTGACACACTGGTTTTCAGTCTAAGCCCGACACTTTGACAAGATATGGTAAGATTCCCCCATGAGGTTTGAAGAGCTTCATAAAACCGAAGGAGGAAACAGAGGCAGTGAGTTGGAGAGGTTTATTGAGGAACTTCCGGACCTTGGGGCCTGGATAACTTAAGTCACTATCACCAGTGTTGGACAGATTAAAATCAGGGCTGCTAAAGTGGTCAGAATTGGAGGAGCACAGATGTCTGAGAATGATAAGGCTGGTGGAGATTTAAAAAAAAAAATCAGAGTACCCAATTCTCATTTTTCCAATTAAGGAGCAATTTAGAGTGGTCAATCCACCTTCCCTACTCTGTAAAGTCTAGAGCTGCAATGTGTCTCTGGGAGAACTCCTCAGTCATAGGAAGTAGATGATTCAGGAGGATGCATGTCACGGTTGTCCCCCGCTATGAACAAGAGGGGAATAACTTGATAGTTTCCACAGCATGGTTTATCAACCCTCTTAAACATAGTTACAATTGTTGCATTGCTAAAGTCGATTGAGAGTTTTTCCTCCCAAAACTGTAGGATGAGCGCCTGGAATCTTGAAGACTCAGCAAAAGTTGAAGACCCCAACTGGAAAACCATTAAGGCCACAGGCGTCATTCTTTTTCAGCCCTTTGCTTGTTGCAACTCTCCCATCGATGGTGATCCATCCATGGATTCAACAACAGGGTACAGGGGGGTAGCTGGGAGAGTGTCAGCTGCCACTGTGGATTCATGTTTAAGGAGTTGTTGTAAATGTTCTTTCCAGTGTTGACAGATGGCACTGTCACCCTTAAGAAGAGAAGCACCATCCTGTCAGCAAAGAGGCTTTTGTCCCTATCGCCTTGGTCTAGAGATGGCCCGAGTTGCTTCAAAAATGCTTTGGATGTCATGCTGATCAGCATTTTGCATATCTCCTGAGCTTTCTTTTCCCACCACATGTCCTTTATCCTCCAGATTTGTCTAGAGCTATTGCAAGCTGCCTTTTTTGACTTGTGACCTTGGGTTGTTCTGCAAGACAATGACGGCTGCTCGTTTTTGTTCCAGGAGGTCACAAATTTCAGCATCATTTTCGTTGAGCCAGTTCTGGTGTTGACAATGCTCAAACTCAATGGTTTGGGCACAGGTGTCCAGGACAGGCACCTTTGTTTGATATTACTGTTCGAAAATTGAGTTGGGTGCGTGAACATTTGCCAGACTGGTTGTGAGCAGCAGTTGGACTTGCTCCTTTTGTTCAGGCTGTTTTAGAGTTTGAGACTTTGGTCTTCTTCCTCTTGGACCTTTGGGCCTTGCGAGGTGGATGCTCGTTACCAATTGAACAAGTTGACAATCTGTTCATCAGGCACAGTTCCCTGCATGGGTTGAGCACTACTGAGATCATTTATATCTTTTGATTCAAACAATAATATAATCCAGGAGGCAAAAAGTCCTCAACGGCTGAACAGGAGAAAGAAGACTGTGGCTGGAAGTTTCCAGTCCCTCCTCCGTGGTCGGAATTTCCTGTGGCAGGTCGCTGGTGGGATATTCCAGCCCCTTCAGAGTCTACGGAGTTTTGCGTGGCCCACTGGTCCTGCCACTGTGGAACCTGGTTGATGGCGGCAAGACTGGAGGATCCCGCCCGTGGGAAAGGCTGGAAAATTCCACCTTGTGTGTCTCACCAGCTGCGAAGGTGGCTGTGGCTCTGGTCACCGTGGGTTCTCACAACACTGAAATCTGATCATGTGGACAATGAGGATGCCCAATGACCTCATGTTGCACAATGTCATGCATATGTTTCTATTGAGGTCTATTTTCCAAGTTCTGTGGTGATGGAGAATTGGTGACTGGCTGTGAACCCTAATCAAGAATCTGCACACAGGTGATGGATGCATAAAGATTATTGGGCACCTGTGTTGGGACAGATATAACTTTGGGCAGCAGCATCAATGACTGACCAGTCCTCTTCAGAATACCCTCTGCTCCCCCTATATGGGAAGGGAGCTAGAAAAGGCGCGCTAAATACAGGCTGTCTCAGTTGCTCCTGACTGGGGAATCACACTCTGCGGGATCACCACCTTTGTGGTCAAAGAAAGATGCTTTCAAATTTTGCAACTTGCGACGTTAGAAAGCTCAAGATTGACCATCTAGATTTTTAAAAATGCAATTGTATCCTGTTGACTCAATTGACTTATGTTGATTGCATTCAGGGATGTCTGAACACCGCATCCTTTGGTGGACCATAGAATCACTGACACCAGCTTCTGCATTTCTGTAGTATTCTGCACATGTGCAGACTCCATAAGCTACTGTCAATTTTACTGGAGTAATGGCGGTGAACAGTGACAGTCCGGGCAATTAACATATTCATAGTTACTTTATTCAGGAATCTTAAGGATGCTAGAAGTGTGGGAATTGGACTGGTGCTCTGGTATATAATCGCAGTAATTAAATATTCTATGTTAAATTAATTTGCTCATAAACTCTAATTGTGCACAATTGCATCATATGTTATCTAATGACAATAGAACACCAACATGAATAAGAATGCTTCTGGACTCACCATGTGTCATCTGTTCTCCTCACAGAACAAGAAGAACGGTTCATCAAGTGTACTGAAATATAGCCAACTACCTGACCACTAAGGCACAGGGTGCGATACTCAGCATTTATGAGAAAGGGGACATAGTGGTTATGAGGGCTAGCAATTGCCATGCAGAGACCAAGGTGTCCAACTGAGGTGAATAGGAATACACATCTACTTCGGAGTGGCAGCTGGTACAACAGAAAACATGTTGGGCAGATTCATGCAATTTTATACATTTCAGTGGAAGATGGTCTGTGCAATATATAATACACTGTATATATAATCAACTGTCTGCATTTTAATGAGCCAACACACATCCAGTGGCAATACTTTGGCAACACACAAGGGGCGACACTGAGCACAGTGGGTAGCACTGTACCTCACAGCTCCAAGGACCCGGGTTCAATTCCGGCCTCGGGTGACTGTGTGGAGTTTGCACTTTCTCCCGTATCTGCGTGAGTTTCCTCTAGGTGCACCGATTTCCTCCCAAAGTCCAAAGATGTGCAGGTTAGGTGGATTGGACATGCTAAATTGCCCCTTAGTGTCCAAAATGTTCGGTTGGGTTACTGGGGATAGGGTGGAGGCGTGGGCTTAAGTAGGGTGCTGTTTCCAAGGGCCGGTGCAGATGCGATGAGCTGAATGGCCTCCTTCTACACTGTAGGGATTCTATGATTCTTCTAAGATTCTAGGTACAAAGTGGTATTAACAGCAGAAGCGTTGTTCATGAAACCTCTCCATGTTGTCAAGGAAGATGTGCAATGCAAACATCAAGAAGCAATCAGCGGCAGCTTCAACTCACTTGGTGAATTGTTTAGACAAACATGGGAGGGGAGATTCAAAGATTTCATGCAGCCACAGTACTGTGTAGACACACAGATTGATGGGCAATGTGAGGAGATGCCCTCAAGTAGTGGTATGCCTTGGAGTAGCTTTGGAGCAGCCGGTTGGCACACATTTCAGCCGCAGTTCTGTGCCATCACTTAGCTCTGCACAAATAACAGGTGCTGAGTTTGATAGTGTTGAGATCACAGCGAACACACCAAATGATATCCCTGGCACAGATGCAGCCTCACTCAGGCTGGTTCCAGATACAAGTAGTGGACCGTCTGTATCCCCTGCCGTTCCCCAGCTGGCTATGCAACCACCACCAGTGCTACTTCCTTAACTAGGGGAACACTTAGTAGGTTCACCAGCAACAGAGCTGAGAAGTGCATATCTCACAAATGGGAGAGTATGAAAGACAAACAAATAAGCAGATACATGAATTGCATTGTACAATTAAATAAAATGATTCACGGTCTACATTTCTGTCCTTTTATTGTGTAGGAAAAACATCCTCAAGCTAAACAAAAAAAGTAGCTGTTCCTTTGATGCGCCTTGTCGATGCCCCTTATGTTTTTGTGGCCACTGCATCAATGTTCATGGCAGTCAGTTAAAGAGACACCTTATAAATCCATTCATTTTATATGGTCAACCTCATAGCACAGCACATTCCCCATAATATGTGTTAATATATTTCAGTATATTAAACTATTAAAATGCAAGCTCCCAAGGCTAGCCATACGTTCCAACTGGAAAGTCACACATGACACAGAATAGATGAAGATCCAGCGAGCTGGATCTCTGCTTAATTTTTCCAACTCTCCCACTCCCAGCCAGCACCCCATCCGCTGAGGGGCTATCAGTGATAGGGAATGGAATGTGGCTTCTATTGGCAGCACAGCCTCTAAACATTTTTAAACAGAATTATGATATCTAAATATATTTATGAAGGAAATTTGCCCACCAGGTCATTTAAATTTCAATATTTTTAATTAAGGTTCCTTTCAAAATCCAGAAATCTTTCCAGAAATCTAGTTTTGACAAACGAGCATTTAAAATCAAGAACTAAAGATGGACACTTTTTTTTGATTAATTTTGCAAGAAAGTCAAAAATAACCATATCACTGCATCACAAGAAGGGTGTGATCACACACTAGATAGGATACAGAGGAGTTTCATGAAGAAGTTGCTGGAAATTGAGAATTTTAGGTATGAGTTAAGATTGGATAGGCTAGACTGGGGTTGATTTCCGTGGAACAGATGATGCTGAGGGGAGATTTAATTGAGGTGCATAAAATTACGAGGGGCCTTAAGATTTCTCTTAACAGAGAAGTCAATAACCAGGGGGTATAGATTTAAAATAATTGGCAGAAAGAGCAGAGGGGAGTAGAGGATAATTATGGCATTCTAGGGTGCAAAACCGCCTCTCCCCCCTCCCAAACCAGGCCATCTGTCTTTTGTTCTTAAAGTTGCTACTTTTTGTTGCAGTTCCTACAGCGCTAACACATTCTAGTTCCTTTCAGTTCTGACGAAGTGTCAAAGGACTCAAAATGTTAACTCTGTTTCTCTCCCAATAGATGTTGGCAGAATTGCTGAGTTTTTCCAGCATCCTGTGTTCTTGTTTCAGATTCCAACATCCGCAGTATTTTGCTTATTTTTAGTGTTAAAATGGCAGCTGCATTTGACAATGTATCCTTATACCAGGGAATTCACATAGTTAAAATATATCACAACCAATGAATTCACAACCCTTATTCCCCAGTCACAAAAAATAAATTACAAATAGGATAGAGAGCAGCAGCAGATGCTATATGATTTGCAAGGATTATACTGCAACAGAGGGGGTACAGATAAACACTGAGCAGACTGGAGCTATTTTCACAAGAAAAGAGAAGGCTGAGGGTGATCGAATGGAGGTCTTTAAGATCATGAAAGAGTAAATGTAGTTCCACTGTGGGGGGGTCAAAAATGTGTGGTGATAAATATAAGACTTGTAAATCAGATGGGGAATTCAGCAGGAACCTCTTTACCCAGAGAATAGTTGGAAAAGTGCTCCTCATTATTACAAGGAATAGTTGAGGCAAAAAACATAGTTGCATTTAACTGGAAATAAGTTAAACACCAATGGGAGAAAGGAATGGAAGGATATATTCATAGATTAAGATGAAGACCAATGGAATCCTAAAGACACGGCCTGGAGGATGTAAGGATCAATTTGTGATTCTTCACCACACTCAACTGTCCCTCTGAGCTGTTACCCAATCTACTTGCAAGGGACAAAAAAGAAAGTAGATAACAAACTCTTCATCTGACAACCCTTCACCATCCAGCTTAGAGACTCTGAAGACTGATATAGAGTGACACCTTCCTGGTTTGGGAGATGATGATTCAGTCAAATTGTCAGTAACAGGACCAGGGATGGCAACGGGCATTTTGTTGTCAAGTCCGAAACAGAACAGGCTGCAGAAGGAGCAGTGCTGGGGGTGAAGTTAGGGCTTGAGCTTGGATGTTAATTGAGTGAAAACTTTAATAAGCCGAGCAAATGGTGTTTCCAAACCATAAGACAGAGGAGAGGAAATTAGGATTTCTGTTCCAAATATCCAGCTACTTCTGTCTGATTCCAAACGGTGCACAGAAAGGTTCCAAGAAGGGAAGGGCCCAAGAAGGAATGAAAAATAGAGGCAACTTACAAAAAATAAAATAACATTGTTGTTCAAAAATAACAGCTACTCAGAGTGATTTCTGGCTATGATCTAATTTTGAAGTTCTGATTATGATTATAAACCACTGTTTGGCTTTATGATGGCATATGAAGCCCCTCGATTAGATTACAGTGGAACAAATCATTCCCTGGAATCCGTCACTATTGCCTGTGGAATATACAATCAACAGAATTTAATTCAATATGTGTGGATTATAAACCACTTAATGCAGTATGTACTGAATGGAAAAGTGCTAGTTTGATGTAATCAGTGGAGGGAATATTATTTAATTTTGAGATATTGGTTTAATAATTTTGAAAAAAGAGACTCTGAACAACTTTTATTTCGGAATTGCTAACATATTCACATAATGCTGGAAATATGTGAAACTTGACTGTTGTTACTTATACACCCGAGAAATTCACTTTGCATCTGAAAATATTACAGCAGACTAATCTGTGAAGTTCACAAACTACTAATCAATATTATTACTATTCACTCCCCCACCCTAACCCCACCTTACTCATGAAAGTCATATTTTACCTATTTTGCTCAGAGATTGTGATGCGCCCAAGGATTGTGATATGCATCAGAGGGAATAATACAAGTGCATTTGACACCAGTAGTTTTCTTATGGGCCTGACAGAGAACAAGACAAACTTTTTAGATAAACACCATTGCAGGATGATGATACAACACATTCTCCCTCGACAAATACAGGGTCAAGACAAACCTAAATCGGCTTTGCACCAATCTTACAGTTATGATGTAAATGCCACCTTATTCTTCAGCTTTTTACAGTTGAAGTTCAGTATTTACAATGGTGAACTTCCTCTTGAATGATTCCAGAGCTTTCACCTCTGCTACCCAGGGGGAAGACATGGAAATATCTTCTAATTTATACCCCACAGATTTACTGCATTCATACAAAATTCCTCTTGCATTTTAGCACAAGTGTTGACCAATTAAAAATAAATAACTTACTATGTGTGTTAAAATGCATACAGAGTCATTTGGGTTGAGTGCTTTTAGCACTCACATGGGAGCAGTGTTATTCAGGAAATAAATTCTGAGAATACCATAAAAGTCAGGACCCTATAGACCTTTGAATGAATTATTTCATGTACGATAGCACTTTCTTCTGGCCATTTGTGTATGTATATAGGTATAGAAACCAGAACCGGAGTAAACCAGTCCAGTTAGGAATTTGAACTCCATGTGTAAGTATGAGTGTTTTTTGTCCTGCCACAAAATTGCAGTCTGCTGGTGAGTGGGATTATAGCTTTCCCCAGTTAACCGAATTTGAATCGGGAATTTCCCAGCAAACCCACGGGAGATCTTTCATTTTCTTTTGCCAAGAAATGGGTTTAAAAACCCAGTCCGAGAGAAAAGACTGTTTGTACACATGGTTGGACTGATTGGAGATTGCAGAAAGCTATAGGATTGGAACAAGGAATTAGAGAGGACATTGGAGAATTTCTCATGGCTTTGAAAAAGCAGTCAATTCATTGTAATTTTGGAGAATTTCAAGAGACAGCATTGTGGGGCAGATCTGTATGCATTTTAAAAAGTGAACTCATTTTCACAAGTTGCTGACATTGCCAAAGTTAAGATATGGGGACTTGTGCCAGGCATGGGAGACCCTGTCCAACACAATAATCAAGCAATGGCTGTACTTAGCTGTACTTATAGAACCAATTCAGCAAACATCCATGATTCCTCCATCACTATCCGTGGAAATGTCCTCCCAGCAATGCTGATGGTACAGTGGGATATACAGTCAGGAAGGAATTGAGGACTTCAACATTATCCTGGAACCCACGACATCAGATCAAATATGGGCAAGGTCTTGTTGGTCACTACCTGCAGCCCCCCCCCCCCCAGCTGATGAATCAGTCATCCTTTAGGTTGAACACCACTTGGAAAAAGTACTGAATGTGGCAAGGACATAGAATGTACTCTGGGTGGGGGACCTCAATGTACACCACCAAAAGTGACTCAGTGGTACCACTGTTGACCCAGCTGTCTGAGTCCTGAAGGGCATATCTGCCAGACTGGTTCTACGTGGTGAGAGAACCAACAGGAGGGAAATCCCTATTTGACATTGTCCTCACAAATCTACCTGTTGCAGATGCATCTTCTATGACAGTATCAGTAGGGAGTGCATAGTCATTGTGGAGACAGAGTGATGTCTTCACCTTGGGGACACCCAACCTTATGTTGTGCGGCATCACCAGCATGTTAAATAAGATAAATTCAAAACAGCTCAAAACTAGGCATTCAAGACATGTTGCGTTCCCCCAACAGTTCCTGTATTCCATCACGATTGGACCTCAGGGCCTGGCATACCCCTCACTCTACCATTACCATCAACCAGACGGTCAACCCTGCTTCAATCAGGAGTGAAAAAGAGCATGACAAGAGGAGCACCTGGTATATTTAAAAATGAGGTGCCAACACAGAATGTACTCTAAACAGTTGCAGCAACATGTTATAGTCAGGGCTAAGCAACCCCACAAGCAACAGACCAGATCAAAGCTTTGCCTTCCAAACACATTCAGTTGTGAATGATGGTGGGCAATTAGAAACCAACAAAAGGATGAGTCCTGTAAAAATCTCCATCCTCAATGATGGTGTAGCATAGCACACAATGATTAGACCTGACGTGGCTGCAATCATCTTCAGCCAGAAGTGTCAAGCGAATGTTCCATCTTAGCCACCTCCTGAGATATCCAAAGCTTTGCCAATTCAATTCATATAATGTAACATCAAGAAACAGCCAAGACCACTGGATATAGCAATGATAATGGGCCCCAACAATATCCTCACTGCAATGCTGAAGATATCTTCAATAGTGATTTCAAGCGATATGGACTCATCAATAACCTGTTCACTTTTACACAGTTTGGGCTCTTCAAATACTTTCGGCTACAGATCTCATTCTAATCTTGGTTCAAGCATGGACAAAACTATCAAAATCCCGAGGTGAACTCCAAGAGAGAATCTAACCATTCCCCCATGTTATCGAATGGCTGAGTCCCCCACCATGAATATCCTCAGAATGTGGGGAAATGGGTCACCATTGATCAGAAACTTAACTGAGCTAGCCAGATAAATACTGTAGATACAATAACATGTCAGATGTTGGGAATTCTGTAGCAAGTAACTCTCCTCCTTACTCCTTAAGGCCTTCCCACCATTTACAAGGCACAGGTCAGGAGTGTGATGGAATATCCTCCACTTTCCTGGATGGGTGCAGCTCCAACAATCCTAAAACTTGACACCATCCACGAAAAAGCATCGGGGCACCCCATGCACTACCCTTACCATTCATTCCTGCGACCTTGGCAGCGGTGTTCCATTTATTAGAATCACTGCAGTAACTTGCCGAGACTTCATCAACAGCTTTTACCAAACCTCTGAACTCCATCACCCAGAGGAACAAGGGCAGTGGGCACATGAGAACACCGCCTGCTGCAAGTTCCCCTCCAAGTCACACTATCCTGACTGGTAAATAGATCACCGTGCCTTCATTGACATTGGATCGAGATCTTGGAACTCCCTCCCAACAGTACCGAGGCGGTATCTAGGGCTGCAGCAGTTCCAGAATATGGCTCATCACTACCTTCTCAAGGGCAATTAGGGGCGTGCAATAAATACTGGCCTTGCCAGTGACACTCACCTCCCATGAACGAATAATTAAAAAAAAGCAAAATACAACTATTTCTTCTCTAGAACTGCAAAATATACATAGATCACATGAACATACCAACTCTACCTATGTGTATTCAAAAATGATTCGAAAGATTACATCACCAATTTACAGCCAACATGCACTGGTCTGTGAGAACCCTGCCACAACCCAGCATTTTTCACTGGGAAATAACAACTTCCACAAAAGGGTTCGTAAAGGTGAATTGAAAGTCGCTCTGAGTATTCAACAAAGAATTTGACTTCACGGACGTGGAGATTTGAACAAGTGGGTATTTGACAAATGCTCATGATTGACTGGTGCATATCATTGGAACTTTCATATTTTACTGACTTATCAACAGGAAGGTGCCCGGTAGGCTATGTCCTGTAGAAAAGTCAATCATATGATAAATGCCATTGATGTATTTTGATTTATTTTGGGATACGATAAGTAAACATGAATTAGTCACGTTACATTTTCATATAGGACATTAATAATCTGATCACTGTTCTTTACATAAAAAGGTACATTAGAAATCAGGGGAATCAGATGAGTTTTATGGTACTTTCCTGATCTTGATTCTTTTTCTGCGCTTCAAACGTCATTTACATCTTGAAAATTTGAGTCAATGATGTTGGCGAATTAAAATTTGAGGAAATTGTTGTTGAAATCTCCCATGCAACAATCGTAATAGCTGTTTTGTTATTACAGATAATGTGGAATCCAGAATTCCATCGGGAGTGTGATCTTTTGAAATTACTCAGGAAGTAACCCAAACTCCTTCAGCCATTAATTATATATTTCCCAGGATATTCCTTCATTTTATATTTTTTCCGAACACAAAAAACAACCTCCAATTGTCGTAGCTAGGGTGTTGTTTCCTTCCCTTATTAAACCATTAGCTTGGTTAATGCAGCAATCTCTTAGCCAGTCGAAGGCTGAATTATATAGTTTAGTTAACATGACACAAAGCATTTATCTATATATTCAGTTTTCCTTAACAATGACAAACATAATCAAAGCAAAGTCTATTCACATGAAACATGTTACTGGGCTGTGAGAAAATTATACATTTTTAATTTATGAATACTTGATGCAAAACCACCATCAATTAAAGTGCACAGCATCGATAAAAGATGAAAATAATGCCCTCCTCATGCAAACCTGTTTAATGTTCACATCAGTGCTCACTGCAGTGCTATCGCTGTTAGTCCTAATTTGCTGGCAAACAAAGCTATTTAACCAATTTATCACTTAATGGGCAAGCCACTGGCAAGATCTGCCTTTCCATTTACATTGCTGCTTTAATCGTGCACACAAACACATTCCAACATGAAGTATGCATATATGCATATTAAAAATAAACATCAATGCTTGCAAGCATGTGTATTATAATAGACCTGCCACACATCGACAGTAAGTATCTACTGAGCAAATACAGATATTCACAGTGGTATCATTCCAGTGAGAGTTTCACAGATACCTGGCCACAAAGCACATTCCCCTGCACTCACATCCCGAATAAGCATATGTACATGGATTCTGATTCTTTAACACTGGACTACTCTTCATCCCAGCTCCACCCTTGGTGTTGCATACTCATCACTAGGGTTGTGCATTTTAGAATTCCCTGCATAGTTTCCTCTGCCTCGTTCATTCCCTTTGCTTTCAATGCACCACTCAAAATTATCTTCAATTATGGCTTTAATTCCTCACCCTTATGTTCGTGTTTTTCCTTTTTTCCACCTGCCTATTGCCCACCATCCTTCTCAACTTTAAACCGTTCTTGGATCCAAACATTTTCAACTTGTATCACGCATATGGACATGTTTCATGAAGATCTTACTATTACTCATGCTCAGCCCCTCTGACTATCAATACCAAAAAGAACAAACAACTTCCTGTGTCGGAATGTGTTTTCGGAAACTATTATTTTTGCCTCACCTTACGTGGTTCAATCTTGCCTGCCCCATCCTTCTGACCAATTGGGCAGAATTTAACGTCATTGATGTTGGTTCAGCCCACTGGTTGAAGAACCGGTGGAAATCCACATTACATCTGATGGGGTGGCCAGGCGAGGTGGTCAGTGCTGGGCCTTCCCCAGGATTAAGGATCTCGGGGTTATAAATCCTGCTCGCAGAGGGCTGCTGGCCAATCAGAGGCTGACAGCTCTCTATTATATTTTATCTGTAAAGAGGGGTTGGTATCTGCTGTAATGCCCCCAAGGAGAGGCCGAGGATTGCCAAGGGATGCAGGCCACAGGTGAGTGAGGGCATGATGGGGCTCACTGGAAAGAGGTTGAAGGAGGGAGGCTGGGGGGAGGAGGTCAGTCGGTAGATGGTTTCAGTGGCCACCCCTTTCCGACGCACTAAGTGCCTTTGAAAGAGGACCCTATTCAAAGGCCACAAGCAAACATCTGACAGGGTTAATTGGCTCAATAATGAGCCTAATTAACAACCTATGGAGAGTGGTCGAACTTCCCCCATGTGCCCATTTCTACCTCCAGATTAATCGTGGGAGGTTTTCCTGCCACTGGGAGACTGACTTACCATCTCTCCCATGATTCATTGGGCCTGGCCGCCATGTTTCCCGCTGTGACTGGCTGCATTAAATCCAGTCCATTGTGTTCTCACTCCTAGCTTCTGTGGACATGCACATTGGGCTCAAATGTAACTCTGCCCACCCGATTTCTGTTGTCATTTAAAACTGGCCAGTCAATATCTCGGGGTTCTTCCATAAATATGCAAGAGACCTCACTAGCCCCAGGTTGCTATTCTAACCCTGACCTGAACGGGAAACTGTTGCAGCTTTTCTGAGACCCATAGGGAAGGTTTAAGCCTCCCTTGTCCCAGAGTCATGCGCTCAAGGAATTTGGATCCTATTGCCTGCCTCAGAGCTGGTGGGCACCCTGAACTATCAGTGGCCAGCAGCCATTTCCCAGTTGGTCAGCAGCATGTCAATGAGGTCCGGTGCTTAAAACCAGCATGGTTTCATTCTGCCATGTGCAGGGATCTGCCTCAAAACCATGGGATCCCATCTCGAAGTGAATATTCTGCTCAGTGTCTGTATGTGTTACGGCCCCCTCAGGGGCCAAATCCTATATTGTATATGGTTCCCCTCCTACAGCTTGGTGTATGAACACCCAGGAGTTTGAGGGGGTGGTGGGGAGGGTGGAGCCTCCCCTAATTGGGAGGAACTTCACAGGATATAAACCTTGACCTGGGAGGAGGGTGACCCTGTGGGGTGAGTAGTGTAACTGTAGTATTGTGTGTAGAGTAAATCAAACTAGTTGTTATCCTGTCTATGTCATATGAAGTATTTACCTTCAGCTATCATAGTAAGCATAAATACATGGAGGGGATATATCAGCAAATAAGTGTGCACCAGTCGATTGAATCAATTTGTCAATTCTGAAGGGGGAGGGTGCAAAAGTGTGAGTCAGGGAAGCTGGACCATATTTGCAGTGCTAAATGTACACTACAATGTTCAATCGACTTATTAAACAAGATGGGCTGAATAGATTCAAACAAATATCCTGCTTCATCTTTTAAAATACATACAGAAAATAATCAACACAGAAAATGCTGGAAAAACTCAGCATAAAATAGTCAATAATGAAAATTGCTCAGCATCTGATAGAACAATGTGGTAAATGCTTCAGGTTTAACCGTTCATTCAAAATGTTATTAATCAGGTCTGACACAGAGTGACACTTTTCAGATGTTGATCCCCCTAAAGTGCAACATTTTCTATTTTTAATTCCAGTTTCCAGCTCCACCTTTTCTTCATGTATTCGGTTTCTTGAAACTGATATCATAAGTTTGAGTTTGAAACAAGGGAGAGAGACAAAGGAAGCAATTCCATACAAGGTCTAGTATAATTATAAAATGTGTCTGAGAAATGGCATAAAAGCAATACCAACAAGATCTTATACCCTAGAGTATTGTACTAACATAGGCTGTAACAATATGCCTCCGGGATGACATGAGTTTGAACACCATTATTCATCAATATCTCTCACTTTTGCATGATTAGTTTAATGACATTTCCTTCTTGCACAACATTTAATATTTAATGTGCAGTTGAAGCTTACGTAGTTCAATAACATTTCAATTTTATTGTATCTGCAAGAGTTTACATTCCTGTCCACATATATATTTCATGAAGTCATTGTATATTTTGATTGCAAGGTGCTTATGAGAAGAGTACATAGATACACAAAGATTTCTGACGTGCTTTGACCTCTGCAGAAAGCAATCTGGTTTTAAGAATGAACCAATTTGTTTGATCTTGATCCTAGGGAATCCAGGTGGCTTGGGAACATGGGTTCTGACTTGTTATGGTCCTATCGGCTATGGTCACTGACTTCCCCTGTTGCTAGCATCCATTTCAGTATCTGATGGCTTGCTTTCTCTCTCTGAGAGATGGTTTGAATGTTGGGAGTGGGAACGGTTATGACTCCGGGAGTGGATCACAGGCGGATGCGTATTCCACCAGTTCAAGTGAAAGTCAAACCTCACTTGTCCAGTTATAGATAGTAAAGGTGCTTCAGCCACATCCGGTCTGAGTACAGTCCCACTTAATGACAGAGTCTGGGCATACATTTTGGCAGCTTTCTCCAAGAGAAACTAGTTTTTGCACAGTGGATGTTTCTTGGTTTTCTGTAAGTAGACTGAGCAAGCACCAGCTGGATTCTCTGAGATTCTCCCAGTATCTCAGTCTGCTAGTTGCAAAAATGGGATCCAAACACATGTCCAGTATACATGTTAATGGGCCCTGGTGAGCAGCCGATAAAACTATCTGCAAATCATCAGCTTTGTCAGCATTATTGAGGCCGCTGCCTTGATTCTAGGAGCTGTGGGCTGATTTTAAAACTAGTCTGTCAGATGGCCTTGCAATTGGTGGCGCTGCTGGGTGTGGTTGGTATTCTCCCCATGTTAGGTGACGTTGAGTAGCACAGCGCCAGCAGGTCGGAAGTTTCAAATACTGAGGTGCCAGAAGACACGAAGGAGACAAATGCTGGAATCAATTTGCACTCACCTCTTTCTTTTATCTTTCTCAGGCGGGTCTGTACAGGTTGCAGGTACAATTGTGTTGGCAATGGCTGACTTCCATGTGATCCCTGGATCCACATGTCAGTGTGGAGGGAGATCAGCGATGAGGTGGAGCAGAGTTTGCTGGCTGCCGCTTTCTGCGTTATCTATCTTTTCAGACACTGCGCTTGGAGACATTGTCTGCTCAAGGGGGAGACTTTTGTTTATTTTGAGTTCTGGGAGGTGTTGATCATTTCTAAAAACTCAAGATTGGAATCCAGAGATGAAGGCCTGGATTTTAACCTGGAAGAGAGTCTGTACTGGGGTAAGGGAGTGGGGTGGGAAGTGGATTTGTAAAGCTGCAGAGCCTAATTGTAGGGCTCCTTTAGGAGGGGTTGCTACACCTAGGGCAGTCTGTTGGACATGCTGGAGGCCTTTTAGACAGACAGCCTGCTCCAAAGGGCTAGAGAGAACAAGAGCAGTTTTGAATAGTTTTCCAATGGCGATAGGCAAGGACAAAGGGGAAAAGGAAAAGTGGCGGCTGGGGGATTCACTGAGTACCTTGTTGGAATCCTGCTCCTATTGGCCCACAAGCAGGGCTGCAAAGGCACTTACCGCATGGATTCATCCCTTCTCGTCTCCTTTAAGTTGCTGCGTTTCCCATAAGCCTGGGAAACCTCAGCCTACTGTGGTTAAAAATAAAATCACTGTTCAAGTGAAGGCAGACAGCTGCATTATACTATTTAAATGATCAATCTGCTTCCCATGAGTCAGTTAGTCACATTTTCATTAAAACCGGAAGTTGGGGGGTTCGGTTCCTGTTCCAGGTTTCTTAATTTTAACCCCTGTCACGTCCCCAGCAACCAGTTTGGGGGAGTTAAGATTGCTGGTCAGGTCATGACATCATTGGAAGTCTCAATAGCCTTTTTGAAAGCTCCTTCAAAATACTGTCAGCCATAAACAGAAATTTAATTTGAAAAAGGCTGTCTGGTACCAGAAGAGATTTTGCCTTTGACAGCTTTAGTGCTTTGACTACTGAAAAGCACCATTCGTTTTGAGCCACCATTGCTTCCACTGAAGAAAGTATTATGCCAGCTTCTAATGATGACCACATCTATTCATTTTGGGTGCTCTGACAATAAGCCATCTCAGCAATACCAATGTACTCTTGATATAATTTAGATTTTGGGACATTTCTTGTACATTCTCCAGGGTAACCGATGAGGATTGTGGAGGAATTGGATTTAAGTGAAACTTGTGCCTATGTTTCAACAACAACATCTCAAATTTAACATGCTAGAACGTCCCAACACCAGAATTATTATGAAGGAAAATTAGACACTAGCCACGTGAGGAATTATCAGGACGGAATTGACCAAAAGCTTGGTCAAAGAGATGGTTTTAAGGACTTTTGTTTAAAAAAAGGACAGAGAGTCAGAGAGGCTGACAGAGGGAGCTTAGCGCTTGGACCTATCTGAAGGCAGGGCCACCAATTATGAAGCTATAAATATCCGAGTTGTCTCAGAAGGTTAAGGGGCTGGAGGAAATTACGGAGATAGGGAAGGGTGAGGCCATGGAGGGACTTTAAAACAAGGGTCAGAATTTTAAATTGAGGTGCTTTGCACTTCTTGAACAGGGGGAAATATAGGTCAGCGAGCACTAGGCAGATATGCAAAGAGAATTCTTATTTTAATAAGGTTTAGATTTAAGTCAATATTCAAAAGCTAGAAAATCGCACCATTCCTCGATGCAGACTCAATAGGCCAAAGGGTCTCCTTCTGCACTGTAGGAATTCTATGCATTTCCCTGCATTGCTGGTTGCTTCGAGTGACTACAAAATAAGGTAGGTGGTTAAATGGGTTTTGATGGTATTAATATTGCCATCCAGTGTATCTGGCTGGCTGATGGGTTGGCAACTGTTTGTCAAGGAGTCCAATGGGTGGGGTGTAGACACAAGTCATCCTGGGCAGTTTAATGTCAAATGCATGTCAGAAACCCTGTCTGTTTAATGAAAGCACTTCCTATTCATGCTCTGACAGCTCAATTTGAGTTTCCAATTAAGACAATATGAATTTTTGAACACCCTAGTTCAAATTTAAAGTCTGAATTGATCTGAATACAGAATACTGATGTGCAGTAAGAATGCCAGTTGACTGGCATTTGAATGCTGCTATCCTCAATAGGAAAATAATGCCAGTTATTGGTTGGGATGCTAGATGGAGATGTACAGACATGAATATTTCACCTCAGGGAGCGGAAGAAGCTGACGAGGCCCGGAAGAATGAGCACATTTTGTGAAACATGGATTTGGATGGGTGAGATTCGCAACATCTGAACAGGGCTATTGGACCAAAACACTGCTTTAAAATGAATACAATGAATAAATAAAACATCTTTTCCTTATTACTGCAGCTACTGGTGCACGAAATCCAATGTATAATGAGGGTATGCACTCGCTGAATGGATTAACAGCAAAACACTAACAAACAGGCACAGGGTTGAGGAATATACTCATGTGAATGTGCAGAATCCAGCAACATAATCCCTCTGTGTGGAAGTAAACTTTTAACTGTATATTGATCGAATCAGCAGTCCTTCACAGTTATCTGTTTTGCTGGCTTAGCTTCAAAATCCTTTTCGGACCGGCAGGAAACCATCACCTGTCAGCTGGCTCTGGAAAGTACAGGCCATGGAGAAGCCCATAGTTCCATCTGAGCCTCTAACTCCACTCCCGTAGCAAAGACATGAGTCCACAAGGGAAATGTGAATCCTGAAAAACAAATGCTGGGGCCCAGATACAAATTGCTGTTGACTTGCGCAGAGGAACATTGATTGGTGCAACCCAAGTATAAGTTAATACAGTGCTGAGGTAGTTTTTGATCAAACTGCTTTCTTCTGGCTGAAGGGACATACATATATTGCTGGTCGCAGTTTTTCTTATTGCAACCAAGTAAGGAAAACAAGCACATCTTTTAGACCAGTCACCCTCAAATCTCCACTTCTTTTCCGATAATGTAAGAACTGGACCATTAAATTGCCACATTTCTTTGAACTCTTCAAATGTAATTGATTAGAAAGAAATTATGTCTTCTGCCACTAGATTAAGAGGATTTTGATTTGTTATTTTCTTCACGTCCTCCTGAAAACCATGGCCTATTTCACACGTTGGTATCATAGATTCATAGAATTTCATAGAATCTACAGTGCAGAAGGAGGCCATTATGCCCAATGAGTCTGCACCGGCTCTTGGAAAGATCACCCTACTTGAGCCCACGTCTCCACCCTATCCCCGTAACCCAGCAACCCAACCTAACCTAAGGGCAATTTACCATGGCTAATCCACCTAAACCGCACATCTTTGGACTTGGTAATCCTGATTTTAGTGCCCCTCTAAGCGCTTTACAGGGGGTAGTAAGCACATGCATTAAAAGTGTTAAACAATCTAACGTGATTGGAGAGTCAGAAGATGAAGTTTCAAGGGTTAGCAAAATCCCAACCAAGTTATGCTGACTTTGGACAACATTATGCCCAAAATACAAGTTATCACTATTTAGAAATGCCTGTAATCGATCTGATGGAGTTAGTGGCCCTATTAACTAGAAATTGCTATTAACATGATGAGCTATGCCCATTCATCATGTTGTTGACACATCGGTTTTCAATGCAGTTTGAGCTTGTTGCAAGTCGCTATGCACCAGGGGGAGACTCTTAAACATTTGATTCTGATGTTTTTCCTCTTTAACAAAAGACATTTGTGCCATTGTTTACCACTGGAAAATAATGATCAGAGATGGGACCCAGATTCCTGAAAGGAAATGTTGGAGGCGGGGGCAAAGACTCCATGAGAAGCCAGGCTGACAGGGTGCAACTCTTTGTATTCCGCACTGGTCACAACATTCAGTCCTCTCCACTCCCCGCAGGGTCACCTTCCCCGAACTGCTTCCAGATCGGGGTTTATGTCCCATGGGGAGCTCTTCCAATTTGGAAGAAGCTTCGCCCTCTAGTCGCCTGGGTAGTTTTGAGATGTAGGAGGGGAATCAGGGGCGAAATTCTCCGACCCCCCGCCGGGTCGGAGAATCGCCGGGGGCTGGCGTGAATCCCGCCCCCGCCGTTTGCCGAAGTCTCCGGCACCGGAGATTCGGCGGGGGCGGGAATCGCGCCGCGCCGGTTGGCGGGCCCCCCCGCGCGATTCTCCGGCTCGGATGGGCTGAAGTCCCGCCGCTAAAATGCCTGTCCCGCCGGCGTAAATTAAACCATCTACCTTACCGGCGGGACAAGGCGGCGCGGGCGGGCTCCGGGGTCCTGGGGGGCGATCTGGCCCCGGGGGGGTGCCTCCACGGTGGCCTGGCCCGCGATCGGGGCCCACCGATCCGCGGGCGGGCCTGTGCCGTGGGGGCACTCTTTCCCTTCCGCCTCCGCCACCATCTCCACCATGGCGGAGGCAGAAGAGACTCCCTCCACTGCGTATGCATGGGAATGCTGTCAGCAGCCGCTGACGCTCCCGCGCATGCGCCGCCCGGAGATGTCATTTCCGCGCCAGCTGGCGGGTCACCAAAGGCCTTTTCCGCCAGCTGGCGGGGCGGAAATTCGTCCGGCGCCGACCTAGCCCCTTAAGGTTGGGGCTCGGCCCCCAAAGATGCAGAGCATTCCGCACCTTTGGGGCGGCGCGATGCCCGTCTGATTTGCGCCGTTTTGGGCGCCAGTCTGTGAACATGGCGCCGTTTCCGGAGAATTTCGCCCCAGATGTTATACAAGTTCCGACCCTGTCGGGGGTCGTAACAGTAAATTAATTTTAAAATGTACGAATCTGAAGGAGGCAGTTTGATCAATTGATTTAAATGTATTAACACATTATGATGTAATGTCCGATTACTTTGTTTAAACCAGCGATGAATCTAGTAGGAAATAAGGAGGGGGCAAAATTCTCCGGAAATGGCGCGATATCCGCCGACTGCCGCCCAAAACGGCGCAAATCAGACGGGCATCGCGCCGCCCCAAAGGTGCGGAATGCTCCGCATCTTTGGGGGCCGAGCCCCAACCTTGAGGGGCTAGGTCAGCGCCGGACGAATTTCCGCCCCGCCAGCTGGCGGAAAAGGCCTTTGGTGCCGCGCCAGCTGGCGCGGAAATGACATCTCCGGGCGACGCATGCGCGGGAGCGTCAGCGGCCTCTGATAGCTTCCCACGCATGCGCAGTGGAGGGAGTCTCTTCTGCCTCCACCATGGTGGAGACCGTGGTGGAGGCGGAAGGGAAAGAGTGCCCGCACGGCACAGGCCCGCCCGCGGATCGGTGGGCCCCGATCGCGGGCCAGGCCACCGTGGGGGCACCCCCCGGGGCCAGATCGCCCCGCGCCCCCCCAGGACCCCGGAGCCCGCCCGCGCCGCCTTGTCCCGCCGGTAAGGTAGGTGGTTTAATTTACGCCGGTGGGACAGGCATTTTAGTGGCGGGACTTCGGCCCATCCGGGCCGGAGAATCGAGCGGGGGGGGGGTCCCCGCCAACCGGCGCGGCGCGATTCCCACCCCCGCCGAATCTCCGGTGCCGGAGACTTCGGCAACCGGCGGGGGCGGAATTCACGCCAGCCCCCGGCGATTCTCCGACCCGGCGGGGGGGTCGAAGAATCTCGCCCCAGGTTTTGTTCATCAGCTGACTGTCCTATCCTATGAGGTTTGCAAGCCTCAAACAGGTCTTTGTGAACAAACATTCACTGGGCAGGAGAGCCTAACATTTAGCTTCTGAGCTACAAAAGGTCCATTTGTTACTTACTGTTTCTAGCGTTGTGACACTTCTCGGAATTTTAACTTCCAGTTTCATGCCTCCATGTTTTACCTTGCAGCTTCCTGCAAACTCAGCAACTTTTGAAAAACGGTGACCTCCAATCTAGTGTGATCCTCATGATTAGATGTGTAAAACACCCTCGACATAGAACATCTCTCATTGTAAAACACTTCCATGGCTCCCAAAGGAAGCATTACAAAGGGGATCTACTATTATTTTGCTGCAAATTTCTGACATTCAGCCATCTTAAAATTCAAACGTAACATGCAATTCCTTATTCATTCCTTGCAATGAAATGAGGTGAAACAAATTATTTCTCAATAGCTTTCATTTAGAGTTGCTCGTTCAGAGAGAACTAGGAATCAGTGACCACTGTGTGAGTATTTTAAAATGCTCACCTTGTTTGGGGCACACAAATTGGTAAGGGATTCAGACAAGCAACACAACATAGTTATAACTTAACATTTAGGATGGGAGCGAGGGAACTGAGTACATTTGGCAAGATTAGGTGGCATTGGCTTGCAGGCATAAAGTATAAGTCTTGTACATGAGAGGACATTAAAGAGTGTCAAGTCTTCTTATGCCTCAGCTTTACACAGGTCTTGTGTGATTTTTTTAAATGAAAAGTGTTTTTTACACTGCACATTGTAACAGCGAGGGCACAGATGGTTGTGTCATTAGTGGACAGTATATTTGTACCTTATGTACAGGGGTCCATGACATAATCGATGGAATGTGTTTGCTTGCGGCAAAACTCACTAAATTCATTGCTGCAATGGTCCTGCAGCATCTGTAAATGTGAACACATTTGGTACAGTATGACAGCTAAAATTTCTACCCACATGAGTGCATTGTGACTCGGGATCATACAATGTCAAAATTAAACATATCCAGCCCGACGGCGAAATTGGGAACGGCGATCGGGTGGAGAATGGCTCCCGATGCCGAAATTGTGGCAAGCGGCTGTTTAACTTTGGGTCGTGATGCCCCACCCCTCCAAATCAGCTTCACCAGGACGTGCGCCGCGCGCAGTTGCGACCCCATTGGAATGTCATTAGTGGGCTCACCTGCAATGCTCCGCCTCCAATGGGCTGAGTTCCTGACGGCGCGGGCCACGTGTGGTCTCAGCGGCCGTGAGCCTGGTGTGGCGGCTGCGGAGAGAGAGAGAGAGAGGACGTGTGGACAGTGTCCAGCACCCCCACACTCGGCCGAGATTCGTGCCGCTGGCCGAGGGGCTTCTGCCAGGGCTGGGGGGCGTGGTGGAGAGTGGCCAGGAGGTGGGCTATGGGGTCGGGGTGGGCGGGTACGCAGTTGAGCACAGCCGGTGCCATCTTTTCCGGCACGGTCGGTGCATCTGTGGGGGGTGGGGGGGGGGGGGGGTGTAGGCGTACGCGCGGTTGCAACTTGTCAGCCCTGCGCATGTGACGCACCCGGCAATTCTCCAACCATTTTCCGTGCATTCCACGGGTGTTTCACGCGGCGCCGGTGCTAACTCCTCACGGGTAGTGGAATCGGTGTGGGTTTTGTGCCAATTTTTCCGCCGTGAAACACCACGGATCCTCCATTGGCATCAGCACTTAGACGCAGGAACGGAGAATCCAGCCCCCTTTTTTTTGAAATGTTGAAAATAAATATTTTTAAACATCTCCTTATCTCAGCCGTATTCCCCTTCAATCAGAAAGATAGAAAGTCAAAGCTATAAACTTCTGCAAAATATGATGAATGCCAGTTTCTGGAGTTGGGTTTTGATGATGGAGCTGGGTAATTTGCTATTCACTCTTCTGCTCTGTACATAATTCAATGCACCAAACCGTTTCCCACTCCCGATATATATAAGTGTAAGAACATTCTTCTCATTCCTGCAACATAGATGGTTTTGCTTTGACAATGAAATTAATAATTGTCCAAGTACAAAGTGTTCCCCGATTGGCTGATTTTACCCAGCACAAGTCTTATTGTTCTATGGCACAATCTCCTCCAAAGATAGAAGAACATGTTAAACGCTTTATTACAAAGCCTTTTTAAAATATATATTTCCAGACTATATAATTTATAACAGTAAATTGTTCTCCATTCTTTAATTTTGTATTCAGTTGCGCAAAGAATAATTAAATACAAATGAGCAATTTTTACATGTTGAGGATTCTACTATATGGAAACTCCTGAGCCACTAAGTTCAAATACAAGAGTAACTACTTGATAATAATGCCCCCGGCTCGGTGATGTGACAAGGCCATTAAATCTCATGCGAGACCTCTTGCGAGATTTATGAAGATGGGGACGCCTCGCCAGATCTAACTAGACCGGAGTCTCCCAAGGCCTGTGATAGAACGCCCGCACCTGGGAGGCCTTACCGTGGAGCCGTGTAGCACTGGTTTCCACAAAGGTGGACCAGGCATAACGGCATTTGGGGGGAGGGGGTTCTCCTCGGCCATCGGAGGCCTCCGGGTGGTTGGGCTCTGGGCATCCCTGCTGTCACCTGGGCCCTTTTACACTGCCAGCCTGGCACCTTGGCATTGCAACTCTGGCAGTGTCATCATGGCATCCTGGCAGTGCCAAGGTGCCCGGGTGCCAGCTTGCCTGTGCCGGGTTCAGGGTGCACTGCCCTTATGAGGTGGGGCGAGGGGGGCCTCCAATCGGTAAGTTAGGGTGTTTAGGAGGATCTGGATGCCATGGTGGGGGGTCGCGAGATCAGGGCAGCATTTAGAAGTGGTGCCGCGATCTCTTCCTGCACTGACAAGCTCAGAGAATGTAAATGCAGCCTCTGCGGGGTGTTCCTTGCCAAGGCTCGTTTAACAGCGGCGTGGTCCCGCTAAATGCACCCAAAATGGGACTGTTTTTTTCATCCATTAAATCGTGCCCTAAGTTTATGTTAATTATTTGAATTCTGGTTATAGTAGTGCTAGTTTCATACCTGACAGAGTACAGATTGTGTCCATATCAGATATACACACTCTTGGTCCCAAAAGGAATTCTTACATGAATCAACTTGACCCGGTTACATTTCTAAACAGATATAAATCTGTTTTTATGCCAGACAGCATCAGTGGTCATTGCAAAGCAGCTCACTGTCAGGAATGCCTGTGACAATCTATCTGAGATGTGTTTATGCACAAGTGTGCAACTGGTTGTATATTAACCACTTTGCCAGTACAGAATTGCAGCTCGAGTTTGTGCAAAATCTCTCTTGTTGCCTGTCTTTAAGATCCTGCTATTGTTTCCTGAAGTCATCAAAGCTTTATGTCTGCGTGTCATTATAAACAACATAGGAAGATTGAGAATGGATAAGGATATTCAAAATCCATACCAGTGCAAATGCAGTGCCATTGGACCACAATGTAAACTAACATATGTTGGCCATTGGGGGCAATTTTCAGCTTGTGTTAGCCATCAGCAATGGCAACACGGGTGCACGATATGGCGAGAATTGGGAAACACGGGGCTGGATTTTCCGATTCTGGGGCTATGTCCCCACACCGGCGTGGGAACAGTGGCGTTTTACGGCAGAAAAACTGCCGCAAAACGGCCACCGATTCCCTGTTTTGCTGGGGGCTAGCAGGACGGCAGCGCCCGGCTCTAGCTGCCGATACGTTTCGGAGAGTTGCCGGGTCCGTGGCTGTGCATTCACTCTGCAGCGGCCTGCAGCAGCTGGGCCGTGCTACATGGCGCGGGCCGCCCGCGGACCCGGTGCGCTAAATAGTGCCCCCCCTCCCCGGCCGGTTCGCGTGCCCCGGACCACCCCGCCCCCCCCCCCCCCCCGCCCCCCTCCTGCCCACGGATTGGCCCTCCCCAAACTGTGGCAGCGCTGGATCGAATCCGCAGCCACCATACAGAGTTCCCGACCGGTGAGACCATGAGAGACCCACGCCGTCCGGAATTGGCCAGTCGGGGGCGGAGCATCGGGAGGCGAGCATCGGGTAATGGTCTGAGGTCATCGATACGTGGCCTGGCATACACCTAGAGTATGCCGCTTTGGGGGGTGCAGAGCATCGCGAAAGCGGCAACTCCCCCGATTTCGTCGTAAACTTGGATTCTCCGGCTGGTCGCCGAATGCGATTTTGGTGTCGGTGACTGGAGAATCCAGCCCATGATTCTTGTTATGATCGCATCTTCCGATTTTCCAGGCATTTTACCAGTAACGTAACAAGAATTCTGCCAGGAAGGTCGGGGACCTCATTTAAATCTATTAGCATTATTTCGTTAGCCCTTCCCCCAGGATCTCCCCATTCTTCATTGGGCATCAGCATGACATCACACCGGCGCGATTTGCAACAGCTGTGTAAAAAAACGAAACTGCCGGCAACACCTCCGAAGAGAATATCGGTAAGAGTTCAGTTTGCCATCACCCTCCAGGGTGCCAATTGCAAAGGGGGCACCAGACAGAATAAGTGCAACTTTACCATGGATGGGGTTCAGTCTCGGCATCTCGGGGTTGGGGTCGCTCGCAGGCCGTAGTAACTATTCATGGCTGTGAGCCTCCAGGTTTAAAGGGGTCTGACGGCTGGTTTTCAGGCATTGCTTCCTGTGTCCTCCTTGCTGAGCATGTGGCGATTTTACCGCTGGGGGATTGCCCTTCTAGAGTGGCAGCTGGAGAGAGCGTGGGAGTCGGTGAATCCACAGGGTCAGCACAGGGAATGACTGTGAGGTGTCTGGGTGGGGTATTGTGAGATGCCAGGCTGCATGGGCAGAGTGGGGATCGCTGACAAGAGGTGGTTCCCAACCACATCGGGGTTGAAGACCCTCTCACAGCGGGGAGGATGAGTGCAGTCAGAATAAACCCACACACTCAAACTGCACTTGGAAACCAAAGGCCATCAGCTGTCCGGAAGTTCAAGGCCACTGGTTATGGAGGCCAGGTTGTAAGGAATTAGTGTCTGGGTGGCTGGCTGTTCCAAGTTGGATGGCTCGTTTAACCAGCAGCCCATGAGAGCAGGGGAAATGAGGATGCCCTCTAAGGATGACGTTGACTGGAAATTGCAGTCTTCACATGCATCCAGGTGTGCCTTACATGCCACAAGGGGAAACCAGTTCCCTAATCAGCTCCCTGACCCTTCCTTGGTGAGGCAATTGTGCCAGTGTAGTCTGCATAGCAATGCATGAGTGTACCATTGATTGGGGCCCAATTGTTGTTTGTGATTCGCTTTTTGTTTAAGGCAGTTTCCCTTTAAGGGACTGTCCCTTCAATTTGTCCCTCAGTTTATTTGATTTAGTTTACTTGGTTATTTGTGTTCATCAAAATAGTTGGAAGCCTAGCCCCTAAGGTTGACCATGGGCCTTCCACCCAGAACTTAATTTTGGTGGAGGTGAAAAGGCAGCAAGGTTCCAGTACACCATCATCCTGTCTAACTACATGCCCTTCCCACCTCCAAAGTCACTAACAGAGAGAGCAGAAGATTCTGACATATATCTAAACCTTAGAATTGTGACTGATCCTGCAATACATTTTTTAAGTGTTGTCTTAAATTATCTGTTCTAAAACTTCTAGATGTATAAGACATAGACCTTAATAAAATTATTACCCTATATTAGTTTATGTCTGTGTCAGGGGAAATAGACCCCAAGAGTCATGGATAAACTATTGTAGCATGTTGCACAGACTAAGGCTATGAAAAACTAGAAGCCAGTCCCAATAATGATTCTTTAATAGTTCTCAAACAGTTAATGAGCCACTTACCCAGTAAAAGTGTTGGAAAATTCATTAATCTGACCGCAGAGTGGGCAGAGTTACTGGAAAATGGCCCAGAGCTAATAGAAAATTTTGCTTCAGCGTTGATGCACTGCAAATCATGATACTTTTGGTCACACACGATATTCCCTAAATAAGGAACAGAGGTGGCAAACATAGATGCATGTCATCAGGATGGTGAATATAGAAGTAGTGCCTAGGTTGAGTACCACACAGATGCCTCAATGGTAACTTGAACCAGACTAAGAAAAAAAACCTTCTTGTAAAATCTCCCTTCGTTGATGCTCATTCATTAAGTGTAGGGGAATAGGATGGTGCTAGCAACAGAACATATGGACAAGCAACCCATTATTTAATGCATTCAACTTTTGCTCCACCATTTTGATTCATAACTGCTCATTTCCTGAAATCAGTAATAAAAACGATGAAATATTTGTCTCAATAAATTCAACTTTCATAAAGACATATTTTTCAGCACTATCGTGAATGGCTAAGACATGGAACTGCCACGATCTCAAAAGAGCTGCCCCATTGTAGTAGGGATATAATTATTTTGTTTGACATGCACCTTTCAGAAAACAACTAGAAAATTAATGCTAGTTCATCAAAACCATATTTGAGGGCAGTGTTGACTCATGCCCAGAGAAAACTTTACTAAGTCTGCTAAAACTCATCTTTGTGTTCAAATTCACTGCGTTGCATTGTGGAAATCTGAATCCTACGCTTTTGAATAGGAAAACCAAGGTCAGAAGATGCACTAGAGCCCCTCAGTCCTCGAACCGAAAGGGCAACAATCAGTGCACCATTTGTAATCAAGGATGGGGCTTGAAGTCAGGTCTCACGGCTGAAGGGCCAAAGTTTGAATGCTTTGAATTCCCAGACACAAACCCAAGGCCAGGAAGGGGAAATGAGTTCACACACGGGTCCACTTCTCACTCTGGATGCACTCAGGTGCGTGGGTGGTACGCTGTCTGGTGATAAGTTATAATGAGGAATGGATAACTCACCTATTGCAATATAGAAGACAAGCCAGGGGTGTTTGAATTCCTGGATCTCCTTAACATGCTGTTATTTAATGAGAAGGGAACAGCCACTGGAGGTACATGTATCCTTAGTCTGGCATAAAGACATGTGTGGGACGTGGGTTCTAGAATGATCTCCCAGTTGGGAGGGAAAGGAGGGTGGGGGTGAGAGGGGGTCTGGAGGGGGGTGGGGGTGCTCTGACTTTCCGCATGAGGCCACAGTTAAAGTTGCAGGAGTCTGCTGCTGTCATTCTCTGATCTGCATATAAAGAAAGGCACCACTAGCTGATGGGGGAGCGTAAAACTGTAGTCGGTGGGATTTGGTAACGTTCCAATTGGTAAGCCAGCCGGAACAATTCAATTGCCTACTTTCCCTGCCCACCCTGTTCTGAAGGAGGCCATATTCAACTCTAAATGTCAACTCTGTTTCTCTCTCCACAGGCCTATTGAGTACTTTCGGCACTTTATTTTTATTTCAGATTTGCAGCATCTGCATCACTTGCTTTTATTTAACCGCCTACTTTGCTTTGTTTCCACTGGGCAGGCAGACTTAAAATCATCTATCTAATGTCAATAGAGCTAGGAGACTAGAGTTAATATGATAATCATCACACTGCTCATTATGAAATATGGGTTTTGAAACCATGTCAAAGTCTGCTTTGTCGTATAATCTTCTACTCATTCTGAGTATCCATAGGTGAAAGAACATTTGGGCTGTTCCGTCAGTGAATAATTCAACATTCTTTCAGATGCATGAAAGGCACATGACTCCTGAATCCTGTCGAGATTATAGGCTGTAATAAGCTTTCACAAGATTGCTGGAGTGTCTGCAACCCATCACTGGCTAGTTTAAACAGTTAACGAGTCATAATATGAATTCTGCTACGTGGCATATTGCTGCCACCCAACAGTGTTTTACTATCAGCTAACTTTCAGAAGCGGCATTACAACAGCAAATTCATTCCAGTGGTATCACATTTTACATTGGCTGGGAAAATAACGGTGACTTCACAGCTGTTAATAATGGGCACAAAACCCAGCAACGTGTGACGAGGAAGAGGCACATTGTGAGCTGTGAATCACACATCGCCGCAAATTGCTAGGTGATTTTGGTCTCTCCATCATTATCCCTGCAAAAAACAGAGCTCACTGTAAACCACCCTCTGAATTTCAGCAAAAGGCTGGATTTCCATCGTAATTATGAATTGAACTACCGCTGAAAGTTTTGGGATGGTATTTTAACCTGTAAAGATGCTACTAATTTGTTCTTAGAGATTGATCATTTCCCCCCTACTTTTTCCTCTCTCTTTGTTCTCTCTTTCTCTCTGCAATTTATCTTTCCCCCAGTGTTTTTCTTTTGTTGTCTCTACTCAACTTCATTTCACCCCATTTCCTCCCCATAAGTAAGCCATTCGACCCATCGCATCTGCTTCGCCATTCAACGCGATCATGAATGATCACTTGCTCAGTTTCTTTCTCTATTCTTGCATTGCACTTGTTAAGGAGATGAACTATTGATCCCATTGCTTACCAAAATCCCAGATGCCCAATTGGCTTCATTATCAGGTCACACTTCCAGCAATTTGCAGCCAAATGGGTTTTCAGGTTGAAAGGTGAACAAAAATACTCAACTGAGGTGGTAGGCCATGAGATGCCCCACTCAACAATTCTGGTCCATTGTTTTTGAGCTCTCTCTTGAAGTTCATTCCCATGACATTTAGTTTTAGGCCACCTGAGCAACTTGAAATGTTGGGCGGTATTTACCGGCTGTTCACGCCAGTGGGGAATTCTGGTCCCATGCCGGCGCACATGGTTCCCGGCGACCAGGGGCGTTGTCAATCGGAAATCCCGTTGAAAACGACGGGGTCAGTAAATCCCGCTGGTGGGCCGCCTCCACTGCCAAAAAACACATGGCGGGGTGGTGGAAAGATCCCGCCTGTTAACTCTGTTCCTCTCTCCAGAGATGATGTCTGACCTGCTTAGTATTCCCAGCATCTTCGGTTCTTGTATTACAATACAAGAGAAAAGCACCAGTTCAGGTTGTCTGTTTTAACAAGAGGCGAACAAGACTTAATTTCATACAGAATGCACAGCTTCTACAATTTCGCTTCTTACAGGATTTACTGTCGTAATGTATTTGTTTCTATTATAAAACACAGGTACTTTTTGGATTAACATACAAAGGCACAGAGTGAAATTTCTTGATTTCAATGAATAGCTGAGTCTTTTCATAGAATTTACAGTGCAGAAGGGGGCCATTCAGCCCATCGAGTCTGCACCGGCTCTTGGAAAGAGCAGCCTACCCAAGGTCAACACCTCCACCCTATCCCCATAACCCATTAACCCCACCCAACACTAAGGGCAATTTTGGACACTAAGGGCAATTTATCATGGCCAATCCACCTAACCTGCACATCTTTGGACTGTGGGAGGAAACCGGAGCACCCGAAGGAAACCCACGCACACATGGGGAGGATGTGCAGACTCCGCACAGACAGTGACCCAAGCCGGAATCGAACCTGGGACCCTGGAGCTGTGAAGCAATTGTGCTATCCACAATGCTACCATGCTGTCCTTTTTCTTATAAAGATGCACAGTCTTTACCAGTAAGTGTTTGACTAACATTTTGTTTGAGCAGGATGACATTTTTGTTATGCTAATAACATGTGAAACCAATATAATAACCCACTTTGCCACAATTTCAAGCATTGCTTCTCAATGCTGTGGCTAGATGAGAAGAAGGATTCACCAAATGGAGCTTGAAAACCGATTGACAAATGTCAAACACAATCTGCTGGCTAATTGAATGACTATTGAACAGAAGTAGTGACACCACATAAAGAGAAAATTATCATTTTGGTGGGAAAATATTAATAATTGGTTTATTGATCAGTGAATCTTAATGTTTAATTGGTGCATAAACTGCCTTCTGCTGTCACATTTATCACCGTTTTTGAGGGATGTTTTATTTTCACTGAGGTGATGGAAATAGCGCACTATGCAACTTTTGGTAACCTTTATCAGCAATTTTGCTGAAGTACTGCACAAGTCAACTGCAGAATAAAACACCCCCTCCTGCGCTCCATGTATCTCAGCTCCAGCTTCGCACAGGCAACAAAGTAGATTTTACACTTCCCACATCATTCATCCTGACCGTCTCTCTCAGTTTGCCAATTTTCTGCTAATTAATAGTGAATTATGTACAGTTCTCTGTGTAAACGTACTGGCTGGAATCTAGATTTTGCTCTCCAGAGTCATTTTACTCAGGATACTTGCAGCCTTAAGGGAGGGAAAATTGACCCTTTTTCAGTCTAAGATAAAATTTTAATACTGGAACTCAGATACAAACAACGCATCCTTACAATCAGGAGCACATTTAAAGGGTGGACATGGGTCATACTTGGGCAGACATACAATTTCCACATAAATTGGCTGATGTTGCCTCTTCTGGGGCGAAATTCTCCCCCAACGGCGGGATGCCCGCCGACTGGCGCCAAAGCCGGCGCAAATCAGACGGGCATCGCGCCGGCAAAAAGGTGCGGAAGTCTCCGCATCTTTGGCGGCCTAGCCCCAACATTGAGGGGCTAGGCCGACGCCGGAGGGATTTCCGCCCCGCCAGCTGGCGGAAATGGCGTTTGTTGCCCCGCCAGCTGGCGCGGAAATGCGGCGCATGCGCGGGAGCGTCAGCGGCCGCTGTCAGTTTCCCCGCGCATGCGCGGGAGCGTCAGCGGCCGCCGAAAGTTTCCCGCGCATGCGCAGTGGGGAGAGTCTCTTCCGCCTCCGCCATGGTGGAGGCCGTAGCGGAGGCGGAAGGGAAAGAGTGCCCCCACGGCACAGGCCCGCCCGCGGATCGGTGGGCCCCGATCGCGGGCCAGGCCACCGTGGGGGCACCCCCCGGGGTCAGATCGCCCCGCGCCCCCCCCCAGGACCCCGGAGCCCGCCCACGCTGCCTGGTCCCGCCGGTAAATACCAGGTTTGATTTACGTCGGCGGGACAGGCAGTTTCTGGGCGGGACTTCGGCCCATCCGGGCCGGAGAATCCAGCGGGGGGTCCCGCCAACCGGCGCGGCTGGATTCCCGCCCCCGCCCAATCTCCGGGAGCGGAGACTTCGGCGGGGGCGGGGGCGGGATTCACGGCGGCCAACGGCCATTCTCCGACCCGGCGGGGGGTCGGAGAATGACGCCCCTGGTGTTTTGCACCTCTTTTCTCAACAACATTGTATAAAACTGGGATATTCTGATTGTTAAAACAGGACAGGGTGGAGCCTAGAGTGCCCTTCAATTAATTAAAATAAGTGTTCACAAAAAGTAATCAACTAGCTGGCCAACGTTAAATTGTCAATGACAATTGAAAATGCCCCTTATGAGTTTTCAATTAACCCACGGAGACTTCATTCAAGGCCAGCTCAGGATTAACCAAGTCAGTGCATTTTCTACCTTCATTCTTGATTTAACGAAGTAGAGTAACAAGCTGCTTTGCTGCTGCAGGTTTAGAATCTTATTACTTGCCAGACGTGCACAGATTTTTCATTTCAATTTTACATCTGCAGAATGTCTGTGTCAGATATTGTTGGTTGGGTCCAAATCCCTTGACTCACTAAACCAAACAGTACTGAAAGGATGTGGCAGTATCCGTTAGTCTAAAATCCGATGCAAGCAATTGGCCCATGATCTATACAACCACAGTTATTGTGAGCATGCTGTCAGTCCACAACACAAATACCAATTTCCAGACCAACTATAAATGGGGAATTTGGTCGTGCTATATATTCATGCCGAGGAATTAGGTGCCATTTAATATTCCTCCCATTTTTCAACTATCAGCTTCCATATGGTTTCTTATCATTGTAAATTGTTCTAGTCCTTTGATCTCCATTTCACAATTCATCATGAATAACATCATGAATATTAATGACCCACAGGTGTTAATTTATAGGAATAAGATGGTTGAATTATTAGGTGTTAACAATAGATTAAAATGATTTCATATTCATTTCAACATCACTAAAAAACCACCTCGTTCCCAGTATAATTTGATATGATAAGAATTTTGGATCCTGCTTTAATGCGGGGATCAGGGTGTTTAGAGAAGAACAGATTAAGGTTCGACAAGGAACAAATTTAACATTAATGTTACAGTTACTTCCTTTGTTGGAGTTGTAACTGGCTTGTGTTCAAAGCAACATGAAGTTCCAGTGGGAATCCTGGCCCCTGAACTTCTTTTTGCTGCATTGCAACATTTCTTTTGATGTTCGGATAGAATCTTGCTGAAAGTGTAGTTTTAAAGTACAAAGTATGTAATGCTATTCCAGCAACTTTTACTGCACGTTTAAAATAGTCCAGGGATTCATATTATTTTCCAACTGCTATTTGCATGCATTGCGTCCTGTTTCATGATTGCAGCTCTGATAGTACATTTTTATGTATGTGGCCAGAACATCACAAAATGCTACACTGGTACCTTGCAATCGTGCAGTTCAACTATTAGTTGGAGGCACCAAGCAGCAGTGTTTTCCTGGAGTACAGAAGGGAAACTGGGGAGAAAGTGAACTAATGTTGTCCTGGCATTAGCATTTGGTGGACTTGTCAAGCTATAGGAGACAATCTTGACAAACTTAAAAAGGGACAGAAATAGAAAAAAAAATACATGGAAATAGGAGCACAGTTATGAGTAGAGCTAAGTAGTAGGTTGACACAGCACTTGTCAGACGTTCAATATAAAATGATACGCATGCAGAGATGAATGAAACCTACAAATGTAAGGGCTTAGAATAAGTATAGAACCGGGAGAGCCAGAATTTATTGTCAAAATAATGGGGAGGTGAATGGCATTGGCAGTTCTGCAGCAACTTCAGGAACGGGCGGCCGTCTGGTTACGTACACAAATCTGGAGGATGGTGTTAAAGATGCATCCGCATTCAAATGGTTCAATCAACATAAATATCCTGCACATGCACAGTAGATACAAAACTAAAATATCAACATTAAATTGGGCTTGCATTTTCAGTCTAAGCACCCTTGCTGTACAAGACTGAGGGCAGAAGTCTCTGGCCCCACCATGGCGGATTCCTCTGCGGTGGATGTGGCAAGCCAGCCAAAAGTCCATTGACTTTGGCAGGACTGGAAGATCTTGCTGGCGGATCCTGCCCTTAGCTTTTGCCAAAAATAAACTCTGGCACTGAAAATGAACTGTTACAAGGGTGAAGTTTCATTCCGTCAGCTTTTAATTGTTATTGGAGAATTTAATAAAATATTGCATTTTTCCCCGTCTTTTTGTTTCCTCTCTTAATCCATTCTTTCATCCCTTCTCTTAACGTTCTAACCTTCTCTTGATTTGGCATTGAGTTCACTATTCTGACTTACACTGACTGGTTCAATTTCCTAATTTCACAATGTTTCAATCTGATTGATTAAGGAGAAACACAATTGATGCCCTGATTGCACAGACCCCAGATGCCCTGTGGAGAACACCATGCCATTTCCGTCTCCAGAAACCTGCAGGGGCAAAAATCTCATGGCAATGAATCAGACAAAAACAAGCCTAACTAACAGAAGGCTCTGCTTGTTCACCAGCTGTAGTAAGTTCCAATTTTGAGTTTATTATGAATGAGTGAAAAGTGCTGCGATAAATTTGCACCTATTACATGACATTACTTCCAGTGTTTTGTTTTTTGAATAGACCATGGCTTCATGTCCCTTTGTACTGAGCTCTTCATTCTACCCTTGAAACTGAGCTACTGTTCCAGCAGTTTTTGCAGACATTTTTAAATAATCAGAAGGATATTCACATGTTTTTGTCCCTGTGTTGTTCACTGGATTGTAGAGACTGACACATCACAAACTATTTCTCAAACAAAACATAAAATTCACTTAAAATCCCATAGATTGCCTTTTTTTATTTTACTCAATTTCAATATAAAACGAGGATAAAATCAGAGACTGTTTAAATTAAATGTCTTTAATTAATGAATGTCCCTAATTAATGAACAGTTTTAATGCATGACTTGTTTTAATCCTACAGCAGACTACAAGATCAGCAGAATTCACACTACATTTTCCCTTTGATAATTTGATGATTAAATCGCACTTCCTGCAAAAGCGCTGGCGGCTGATTAAACTTTATCTGGTATGGTATGACAGCAAGTTCCTTACCTTTATTTTTACATTACACAGACATAGAGAAGCAAAATATTTGGAATTTTCACTTTTTGACAGGGAACGTCTAAGATATGCTCACACATTTTACAGGACTAAACATCCTCAAACCTGCCATTTTCCTGGCATGAGATGCTGAGCCTCAGAGCTGGATTTCCGAAGAGCCGGGAAGACTTTGTGGAATTTTAAAAACAGTGAATGGGACCAGGATGCAGAAGCCCCACCCCTATTTCCGACAGATCCAATCTTTGCAGGTAGGGGTGTGATTCACATGGGCAGCAAACCCGAACTCAGCAGGGACATTTCGACTTAGCGCTGAGTTCAAACAGACTTAATTTTGGCTATTGCAAGGGCCTTGGTTGGGGGGGGGGGGGGTTGATTATTAGGTGTGGCAAAACCTTTGCCCTTCCACCTACCCTTCCACCAGTCATTGATCAGGTTGCACGAACCCAATTACACCTTGCCCATTACCTTCAGAGCAGCACGCTGTTGGCACAGAGCAGGGTCTTTCGTGCAAATTGCTATGTTGGCATGACAAAAACATATGCAGACCATTGTGCATTCACAGAGCCCCAGCATCAGTCAGCATTGAACTGGAGAATTAGGATCTTGCATGCAAGTGGACATACATATATGCATCCATACAAAGAGGTGAATTGAGATCAGGAATATATCATTTGGCTCCTAGAGACTGCTCCACCATTTGGTAAAATCATGGCTGATCCAATTGTGGCCTCGACTCTATTCACTGTATAACCTTTCTGATATATTCCTTGTAACATTTTACTCCCTTTTCAATCAGGAATCTAACTCAGCCTTAAGAATATTCAAATACTCAATGTTAGGAAAACAAAGGTAGTTTTGAAGGGATTTATATTTGTATTGGTAAACATTAGAAATAAAATATTGTTTAAGTGGGTTAATTTAATGCTTCTGTGCCTGGAAGGGTAAAACCTGCAGTGAGATTCATGCTGGGCAAATGTATGGGGGTTGGATTCAATTCCAACTGTGCTTCTATTGTGCTTAGAGAGGGGTACGGCGTGAAGAATAAATAAAAGGCAGTTGTATGCAGGCATTGCCTTGCAACTGGACACCCTTTTAAGGGGAAAACAAAATTTAAGTCTTAGTTTTAGCTAGACATATTGCAGTTGGAGACAAAGGGCATTGGGAATGAACATCTCTGCACTCTGTCAGGAGAAGCTGGACAGGTCAAGGGAGTTGCAAAGACGCAGGCTTCCGAAGGAACAAGTTACAGTCCAGATAACTAGGGAATTGGGACAGAAAGAATGTCTTCAGATGACTGAAGTTAAGAAAACAGAGAACAATTCAAAGAAGAGTAAACAAAGGTAAGAGAACAAAGACCAAGGTGTTGTTCAGAAGAATTCAAAGAATTGTAAACTGTGGGCGGGATTCTCTGTCCCGCCGCACCAGATTTCTGGTGTGGTACGCCATCGGGATTCTCCGTCCCGCCGCACCAGGGGCGAAATTCCCCTACCCGCCCCGCCACATTTCTGCCCCGACCGGCCGGCAGGAGTCTCCGTAACACCGGCCGGTCAATGGGGTTTCCCATTGTGGGGCAGCCCCATGCTGTCGGGAAACCCCCGGGCGCCGGCAAAACTGAGACGCCCGCCGGCGGAGAATGACGCCCCAGATTTCTGGTGTGGCACGCCATCGGGATTGTCCATTTCGCCGGCTGGTCAATGGGGTTTCCCATTGTGGGGCAGTCCCATGATGTCGGGAACCCCCCCCCCCCCCTTGGGCTGCTGGCACAAAGAATTCTGGATTAAAGAGACAATTGCAGTAACCAGATTTAAAGTGGGAAAGCGGACTTCAGAGGTAAATGAAATGTCTGATGCCATTTTACTATAGTCTGGGAATTGAGAATTAAAGCAATTGTGAAGTTTGTACAACAGTTGAGACAAAGAAATAGTAAAGGAGTTGGTCTAAAACCTGGACTGGATTCACTGTTAAAAGTGCCATTTGGAAAACTAGGACTGGATTTTAGAATGCAATCCATCAGGGCAAAGCATTACGATGAGAGAAGATTTTAAAGTGTGATTTTGGGAATGGAGTTTGGAAACACATGTGACAATAATCTGGAGGGATTCTGAGGAGAAATCCATTGGTACTAATTCAGAGTGGAATGTGTTGTATTTGACCATAGTCATCTTGTGTGCTTAAACGGGACATTTTACATTAAGATGGACTTTTTAATCCGTGTTAATCTTAAAATCTGTGTATAATTGTTAAGGTAAGGGGGGAGTAAAGGAATATTGTCTCATAATCCAATCTGTTCATGTTTAATAAATGTTTTTTTTCTCTTGTTGTTAAAACTAATTGGCAGTTCCGTGGCTTTGTTCCTCCGCATTTAAACAAAATGTAAAAGCTATGGGGCGGGATTCTCTAGTCGGTGACGCCGACATTGCGTTCAGTGATCGTCCGTAGAATCCCCATTCATGACTGAATCGGGGGCGGCGCCGCTTTCTCGATGCTCCGCCCCCTTCAAAGCGCTGTACCCGGAGAGAATGCCGTGTGCCGTATCAACAGCCTCAGGACAATACCTGAGGCCCGCCCCCCGTGCTCCGCCCCCGACTGGCCGAGTTCCCGACGACGTTGATCGCGTGTGGTCTCATCCATCGAGAACTCGGCTGGCGGGTGCGGACTCAGTCCAGCACCGCCACAGTCAGGGAGATCCGATCCGGGGTCAGGTGGACTTTGTCTGGGGGTGGGGGCACTGTTGGGGGGTGTTTCAGGGCGCGCAAAGGGGGGGCACTATTTTGCATGCCAGGTCCACAAGCAGCTGGTGCCATGTTGAATGGCGCGGCCGCTGCAAGCCACCGCCGTGCGCATGCGTGGCAATGGACCCAGCAATTCTCCGGGCTGTATCTACACTGCCTTGATGCCAGCCCCAAACCAAACAGAGGATCAGTGGCCATTTTTTCTGTTGTAAAACGCCACTGTTCCCACGCCGGCGTGGGGTCATAGCCTCAAAATCGGAGAATCCAGCCCATGGTCTTTTGAGCTAGGATTCCATTTTGGAACCTTCCTGTCCAGTTATAACATTAACTGGGATTGCAACATCCAGCCTTCGTTGCTCTCTGGGGAGAATTCCACAGATTAACAACTCTGTGAGAGGATAAATTTCACCTCATCTCTGTTTTAAATGGGAGACCCCTAGTTCTAGCCTGTCCCATGAGGAGAAACATCCTCTCAAACTTTATCAAGTACCCTTAGACGTAGGTGGTGTATGGAGACGATCGAAGCTGGAAACTTTATTTTTCCATGTACTGTTTTTATTGGAATGGCAGGAATGCTGCTGAAGAGGCCAAGACTTCAAAGATTCTGGTTGAATCAAGAGAGATCATATACCACAGAAGAAGGAGGAATGTCCCGAGTCTGATGCAGAGAGGGTGGCAGGAGATTGTGTCCACCATGTGCGTAGCAGGTAAATATCAGCTCCCGGGCCCAATGCCAATGAGGTTTCATGGTCTACTGCCCTGTACCAAGGGGAGTTGTTTGACAGATGTACATAGAGACCCCCATGATGAATGACATCTGAATACTGAACCTGTGATCGCAGACTTGGCACATACAAATAAACATGCTGGAGGACAGGTATGCCCAAGACCCTCCTGTAGGTCCATGTTGCTGTGGGTTGACATGTGAATGACCACTGTGATGCATTGCCACATGAGTGAACTTTGGCCCTGGCAGCACAACAGAATGGGGTTCTCTTGTATTGGCTGGGCAAGAGGGCTCACTATACCAGAAAGGTGGTTTGGATGGGGTGGGTCCGTGAAGCTATGGGTCAGCCACAATGAAGCTGTGACAGGCATTGAGGTAGGGCTTCAGGAGTCACATTATGGGGTGTGGTATTTGGACCATCAGCAGTAGATGTGTGGATAACTGGCAGCGATCCCTGATGCAAAGCAAGCTCACACATTTTGAATGGAGGAGTCCATTGTGATGATGAGCTGAGTGAGTAAAGTCCCATGGGGCAAGGGCAGACTCATTCAGTCTCAGGGGCTCAATTGCATAAACTCCAAACATGTGAAAATGGTCTGTCTCACGAAGAAACACGTACTGCATCAAATGGAATGGATGCTAGTCCAATGTCATTCTTTGTAAGGTTCAAGGATTACTTGATAGTCCAGACTATGAGCGTTGGTCTTCAAGGAGTGTGTGAGGAGCCGCGTGCCCATTTGTTCTGGTGGCAGCCTAAGCAGCTAATCCTATTCAACAGGTCTGAAAGCCAGCCCATGCTTGAGGAGAATGAGGGTTCGAGAATTATCTGGCACGCTCATTTTCTACTGATTTCTTGACTCCTCTGAGTCCTCATCTGTTCTATTTGTCCCAGTGACAATAGCTACGCATGCAGAAATGCACAGCCCACAGTCTCAGGTGGGTCCACAGTGGGATATAACGGGCGAGATTCTCCACTCCCGCGCCGGTTGAGAAAATCGCCTGGGCCACCAAAATTTCCCGGGACGCCGGTCCGACGCCCTCCCGCGATTCTCCCAAGCGGCGGGAACGGCCCGGTCGAGTTCCGCGTGCCGCAGGCCGGAGAATCGCCGGAGACACCCAAAATGGCGATTCTCCGGCACCCGCGCTATTCTCAGGCCCGGATGGGCTGAGCGGCCAGGCCAAAACGACGGGTTCCTTCCGGCGCCGTCCACACCTGGTCGCTGCCGTCGGGAACAGCGCGCGAACACTGGGGGGGCGGCCTGCGGGGGGGCGAGGGGGGATCCTGCACCGGGGGGTACCTCAAATGTGGGGTGGCCTGCGATCGGTGCCCACCGATCGTCTGGCCGTCCTCTCTGAAGGAGGACCTCCTTCCTTCCGCGGCCCCGCAAGATCCGTCCGCCATCTTCTTGCGGGGCGGACAAGGAGAGGATGGCGACCACGCATGCACGGGTTGGCGCCGGCCAACTCGCGCATGGGCGGGTGACACCAGTTATGCGGTGCCGGCCGCGTCATCTATGCGGCGCCGCCTTGACGCGGGCGACAAGGCCTGGCGCGTGTAGATGACGCGGCCCCGATCCTAGCCCATTGTCAGGGCCTGAATCGGTCCGGATCGGGGCCGTTTCGCGCCGTCATGAACCTCAACGGCGTTCACGACGGCGCGGCCACTTCGGCGCGGGAGTGGAGAATCCCCCCCCAACATGAGAATACCAACCTTAATGCCATATAGCACAAGAGGTGAGCAGACTTCCACCCCCTCCTCCAAAACAACATGGGGAAGGGGGTAAGAGAGGGGGGGCAATATGTAGATGTGTAGGGTGCACTTCCCGAGTGCAGGGTGCCAAGCCACTCCATCACTGATGGGTTCACCATTGTGTTATTTAATATCACTATGTTTGGAGTTAGTTTAATGCAGTTCGTTAATACACATATGACCTTAAATGGATGTGGTATTCTGTCAATGTACATTAATAGCTTCAATTAGCAGCTTAACAGAAAGCAGCAAGTTCTTACCAGCGGCATTGGATACTGCAGCCAGAAATCTGTCTCTCAGTGATGGGAGTGTCAAACATGTGCACATGCATGCCAGGTAGTGGAAATCAGGGCCTTTATCCAGATGTTCAGAGAAGGTAGTGGTCCACCAAGGCATGCAGATATCGTCAGTCATTCCAGCATTTGCTGTCCATCCATTGGTGATTTGAATGAGGAGTTATATTCTGACTGACTGATCACATGCTATTCATCTGTTGTGTGGGAGGCCACACATGAATGTTCCACAGTAAAGACCAGTGCACATGCCATGTGTCTTTGAGGGAAGTTTGTTTGTGTGGATTCTCCCATGCAACTGAAGCCTTCGTCCTTCTCTGTGGTTGAGGCCAAGGGTTGACAAAGAGACTTGATGAGTTGCAGTATTGCATGTTGTAGATCTCACACACTGATGACAATATGCGCCAGTGGTGGGTGGATAATATGGAATGTAGTTGACAGCGTGGTGTGCACACATGTGGCTTACATCTACATAATATTCAATCACTGCAGTTCTGTTGGCCCATGCAGTGATTTCCGTAGGCCCTGCGACTTAATTCATACTGCCTACATGCACTCTGGCCATGGTGGGGCATGCTTCGGCTAGGTATAAAGTGAGGTCCCCTTCAGTTATCTGCCAGCCTCTGGCAGAAATTTAGAGGCCCAGGTCATCTCAAGTCTGAGGCAGATTTCAGGAAGGAGTCATGGTAATCTTTGGTGCTCAATTGAGCAATATCTCATGCCCATTCTACTCCTTCCTGCTACGCTCTGTGTTAGCTCTGTCCATTAGAACATAGAACATACAGTGCAGAAGGAGGCCATTCGACCCATCGAGTCTGCAACGACCCACTTAAGCCCTCGCTTCCACCCTATCCCCGTAACCCAATAACCCCTCCTAACCTTTTTTTGTCACTAAGGGCAATTTATCATGGTCAATCCACCAAACTTGCACGTCTTTGGACTGTGGGAGGAAACCGGAGCACCCGTAGGAAACCCACGCAGACACGGGGAGAACGTGCAGACTCCGCACAGACAGTGACCCAGTGAGGAATTGAACCTGGGACCCTGGCACTGTGAAGCCACAGTGCTATTCACTTGTGCTACCGTGCTGCCCACATTGGCTCTGGCCACACATTGTTGTTGCTGCCCTGCTCCAATGACCAGAACGTGGGATGGTGCCATGCTCATTTTTCCCCCTTCTTTCATTCGCTGCGCACTTTTCCCCTATGAGCCTGGCAGGCTATCTTGCCACCCACCTGGATGCCCAACATAAGGAATTATCCTGACGGGCCACACACTCCCACAAGCCCCACACCCCAACTTCCTTGCAATCAGCCACAAACCTCTATCTCTGATGGAAAACTTTCTCTGGTTAAACTTTAAATTCTTTAGAGTTCTGAACAAGGACAATACATATTTCTGGATGTCTCCGGAAGCTTTTATGGCTTGTCAATAAAATCATGTGTCACACCATGTGGGTTCATTCACTTCCAGCCCTGAAATCGCATGCGTTTGAACTCTGCCACATTGAACGCTCAACTAGGTCTCCACGACTCAGAGAAAATCTGGCCCTATCAGTTACAACTGTATTAGATTATAAAAGGATTTTCATTGCCACATGGCTCCTGAAGTCTGCCCATGGCGTATACTGGAAAGGCATAGAGGATATGAGGGGCCATGGAGATGAGTAGGGGCACAAGTTAGCATTGAGTTGGCATGGATGGTATGAGGGGGCATGGTGGTGTACAAAGAGTGAGGGTTAGGGGTCCTAATAGCTTCTGAAACAAAGTCCCAGAGAAGTAAGGTGAGTCAATTGTCTATTGCAGTCTTCACTATATTGACAACATTTATATGTCTTCAATTACATAAAGCCTTATAACAACATATATTTCATTCAGCTACATCATTCCTTCCAACAACAAACATTGAAATTCAAAGTTCCACTTCAAAGAGTCCATAACCACTTGAAACAATCAATTAAATTGTAAAATGGCAGGCACTGTACTGTGATATTGGATGGTTGTGAAATCGGTCATGCAGTAATCCAGTAATGAAAGCCCGCAGGCTTTTGTCAACAGAATGCAATAGCTGGCAATGACATATTTTCTGAACATTACAGACATTCTTTTCAAAGATTTAAAGGACAGGAATTTTAAATGCCTTGACAGCTTGACATCTGCCTGTGGCAGGTGTTTTGACAGTTCCTCTTGACACTTTTGACAGGTGCTTTCAACGCTTCTGAAGGTCTATTTTGACAGCTTTGTTGAGAGTTCCAATGAGTTTGATAGTTTACTCACTTTTTAAGCACATTCATGCCTAATTTTAAAAATTCCAGAAGGCACCTGACCAGCCACAAACAGTACCTCACCTTTAGTAAAGGTGCCCCGGGACCAGATCCAAAGAGGTACATTGGCTATCCAAAGAAATACATGAAGTTCAGACCTGCTATCAGCTGATCTAATCTCCTAGCCCACAACAAGCCAACTTCTGTGAAGGCAGCTGATGAATTAGATGGTGAGCTACCTCGGTGAGCCGCCCATGCGTGAAACGTGAGCCGCACCCATTCTTGCCCCTGGGGAAATGGGAAGTGTTGCGTTTAGGGATGGGACTCCTGATCTTCTGGTACTCCTGCCACTTTCACCACGAGGGAGAAGCTTTCCATCATGGCAAAAATCTGGGCCAAGGAGATCAATGATTGCCATTAACCTGAAACATTAATTCTGTTTCTCTCTCCACTTGTGCTGCCAGGCCTGCTGAGTATTTCCAGCATTTGCTGTTCTCATGAAAAGGACTTGCCCATGATGCTCTCGTGGAAAGGACTTGGGCGGCCCGGTAGCACAGTGGTTAGCACAGTTGCTTCACAGCTCCAGAGTCCCAGGTTCGATTCCCGGCACGTTCTTCCCGTGTCTGTGTGGGTTTCCTCCGGGTGCTCCGGTTTCCTCCCACAGTCCAAAGATGTGCAGGTTAGGCGGATTGGCCATGCTAAATTGCCCCTAGTGTCCATAAAGGTTAGATGAGGTTACTGGGTTACAGGGATAGGGTGAAGGTGTGGGCTTAAGTAGGGTGCTCCTTCCAAGGGCTGGTGTAGACTCGATGGGCTGAATGGTCTCCTTCTGCACTGTAAATTCTATGATTTTACGATTCTATAATACCAACAGGGATACAGCATTTAAAATAGGATTAATGTCACAGAAAAAATTGGTTTTAATTATCTTGAACTTTTGGAAAAAGGACAATTAAATCGAGAAAGGGGTAATGTTCCACAATATTTTGCAAAAGAATTTCCAAAATTCCATTTCTAACAAACATGCAAATGGTAAAGGAAATGGCCAGAAAGTGCTCACAAATATAGCATAGGTGATGCAAATAGGATAGTGGTAATAATGGAAGAGTTTGTACCTTGGGATGAGATTACAGTGGTAGACAATGGGCACCAGATTCCAGAGCAGTAGTCTACTATTTGTATTGTCACATCTCAAACATTTTTAAAGCATTTCAACACAGAACTGATCTAAAAAAAAGTGTTGGGTTTTTCACCAGTTGATAGAAAACAGCACAAAGGTGATTAATATGCTGCATGGAAATTGCTTTCAGCAAAGATTAACAATTAAAAATAATCATTAGCATGGCTAGGTAATTGGAAAACATCTCATGTCCATTGTATTGAAAGGTCCTTTGGTCCCTGTCTGTTTGTGAACTGGACGAGATTAATAAGAGAAAGACAAGGCCATGGCTCTTTGAAAGAGAAAGACTATGAGGGAAGTCAAGTCAACTGAAGGGCAATAAGTGAGAGTTATTTTATTCAGGCTGAGATTGGGAATGCTGGAGCACAGTTAGAAACCATCTTGTTTAATCCTGCAAAATGACCCGAAAATGTGGTTCAGCATGGTATGTTCTTTAGTCCATATTGTTATGCCAAAGTAAGTTGTACAAATTGCATTAGTTCAGACATAAAGAATGCTTTGTGTAGTCACCTCACTGAAATGCGCAGCTTACCAGTTTGTACCTGGTCATGTATCACAAAATGTTGGCTTGGATCACCTTCAAAGAGATTGTAGTAGTGCAGGAGCTGCATGTGGGTCCAGCGGTGAGCACTATTGAACTGACTCGGGTTCAATTCAGGCCTAGGTGCCTGCCTGTGTGGAGTTTGCACTTTCTCCCCGCGTGTGTGTGGGTTTCCTCCGGGTGCACCCGTTTCCACCCACAGTCCAAAGATGTTCAGGTTAGGTGGATTGCCCATGCTAAATTGCCCCTTAGTGTCCAGGGATGTGCAGGTTTGGTGCGGTTATGGGGGAAGGGCGGGGGAGTGGGGTTAGATAGGGTGCTCTTTCAGAGGGTTAGTGCAGACTCATTGGGCCATGGTCTCCTTCCCTTCTGCATTGTAGGGATTCCATCGTTCTGTGTGTGACACAAACATTCAACCCAGATTATGTTACTGCACTTCTTTATGATCATATAAAGTGAGTAGTGGTACAGCAAGCAATTAGATAAGTAAATGGTATGCACGCCTTTATTAGGGCTGGTTTAGCACTGAGCTAAAGAGCTGGCTTGCAATGCAGAACAATGCCATCAGTGTGGGTTCAATTCCCGTACCGGCCTCCCCGAACAGGTGCCGGAATATGGCGACTAGGGGCTTTTCACAGTAACTTCATTGAAGAAAACTTGTGATAATAAGCAATTATTATTATTATTGTAAGAGGATTGCTGTATGAGAATGAGTCCCTGCGGGGGCGGTACGATGGTGCAGTGGTTAGCACTGCTGCCTCACATCGCCAAGAACCTGGGTTCGATCCCGGCCCCGGGTCACTGACCGTGTGGAGTTTGTACATTCTCCCTGTGCACATTCCCCCACAATCCAAAGGTGTGCAGGATAGGTGGATTGGCCACGCTAAATTGCCCCTTAATTAGAAAAAAATAGAATTGCGTACTCTAAATTTATTTAAAATAAAAAAATAAATGAATAAATAATGTCTCCCTACAATTATCTAGGCACTTGTGGAGATCGCTCCTTACCTAGGGAATGTTATACTTGCCTTGGTTGGGGTGCAAAAAAGATTCACTCGACTGATTCCTGGATTGAGAGAGCTGTCCTATGAGGAGAGGTTAAGTAGAGAGGGCTAAAATATCCTCTGGAGTTTAGAAGAATGAGAAGTGATGTCATTGAAATGCATAAAATGCTTAAGAGGCGTTGACAAATTAGATGCTGAGAGGTTGGTTTCCCCTTGCCAGAGAGTCTCGAAGTAGAGGGTTATTGTCGTAGGATAAGGAATAAGCTATTTCAGACTGAGATGAGGAGAAACGTCTTCACTCAGAAGGCTGTGACTCTTTGAAATTCTCTACCAGAGACTGAGAGTGACTGATTATTTTGGCACAGAGCAGGGGGATGGAAGGCGAGTCTAAGGGGGACTTGGAGATGTCTTAAAGAGGGGAGTGTTTAAAGGGGGAGCCATTGTTGGCCCCATAGTGGGGCGTTACTCACCTGGGGGCGGAGGAGGGGTGGGGGAGGGGGGGGGGGGGGTGTTGGGCATGGTTTGTAGGGTTGTCTGGAAATCAGGGCACTGATCCTGGTGGAGCCAGTCTGGCTGGCATCCTAAGGTCCTGCACATCTCTTTTCTGGTGGGAATAACCCCAAGCTCCAAAAAATGATGAAGTGTGAGTAGATTGCGATGGGAATAGCACTGGAACAGCTGGCGGGATTTTCACTGATTTCACTTAGGCCATGACATTCCCACCATGTTGCACCTGGCGCCAATCCCGTTACACTGAGTACATAACGTGAGATGGTAAAAATGGTTTTGAGCAGGCGCCGATCCGCATGTGATGCACCCTGAAGCGCTACGCCCGACACGGGGCATGATCCAGATAAGCATATTTCAATGAGTCATTAGGCTAATTTAAATATGCATGGCCCGTTTGAGGCTTCAGTCTCCTGGTATTCACCAACTGCACCAGCGAGGCCCCACGCCGGTGCAGAAACGGAGACCAGATGTGATGGCCATGCTGGGGGACAGGAGGCCTTTAGTGCCCCCCTGGTGATCCAGGACAGGGCAGGACAAGGCAGTGCCCTGATAGTGCCCCTGGCATCCAGGCAGTGCCAAGCTGGCACCCAGGAATACCAACCTGGCACTGCCAGGATGCCAGGTTGGCACAACCAAGCAACTGGGCCTGAGGGCATCCATGTCCATGAAAGGGGGAGTGAAAGGGGGCTACGTGCGGCCTTGGCTGCAGGCTCCCCCCTCAGGCCCCTTATACAACGTGAGTCGCGTTGAATAGCCGTGTGTTTCTCGGCACTGTGAGCGCCAGGAAACATGTGGCTAAACGCGCTCACTATGGAACTTTGTTCCCTTTTGGGAGAATTGATCCCGAAATGTGAGTGAATATTGGTCTGGATCGTGTCCAAACATCCGACGCGAATCATTTCCTGTCATATAAGTATTTTCTTTCTTAACAATAAAGGCCACTCCTCTTCCTCTGCTAGAATTCCTATTCTTCTTGTAACCTGGCATATTCAGTTCACAGACCTGACCGCCTTGCAGCCGTAGCCTGACATTTTTGTGGATTGGGTGCGTGCACTCTATGGGCCAGGAAACAGGCACAAAATGGGTTTCTGGCCGCAGCTGACCCCGAAATGTGATTCTTTGCTGTCTTGCCAATTAACGGGAAGCCAGCGTGAAACACACGCTGGGAAAGGCTTGGAGCCGCCAGGGAGGGCAGGTGCTGAGAAAAGGAATGATGTGGGCTGGAGCTTCTACTGTGCTCCCTCAGGGGGACAGCCACTGCGAAGCTGCCTCCTGGTGCTGTAGGCCTGTACAAAATAAACTGCGATGGAAAAACTGTGCAGTGTCGATATGCAGCACATTCAAACACAAGTCTCAGTCCCCAGACACATTTATACATTTTATTTCAGCCCAGATGGTTCATCCCACCCTGGAATGAGGTTGCAGCTAATGAAGGACCTGATGAATGTGCTGTGCTCCAAAAGCTAGTGATTCCATATAAACCTGTTGGACTTTGACCTGGTGTTGTAAGACTTCTTCTTGTGCCCACCCCAGTCCAACGCCGGCATCTTCACATCATATATTTATTGTATGTTCCATGTTTTCATCTATCGAGCAATCTGCCTGGACTGTATGCAGAACAATACTTTTCACTTCCCTCTGTACATGTGACAATAAATATAAATTTCAATCTATTTTTTCCTCTGTTGTTGATCTGAATAATGACTCACAGCATTATAGAATGATGCAGCACAGGTGCAGAGGAAGCCATTTGGCCTATGAACCAAGGTGATTGAATCCTCTGCATCGCTCTCCAATGTCCTTTCAAACTGACCCACAATATCCCTCACCCTGACACTAAGTAGGACACTTCAGCATGTGGAATTTTCCATCCTGCTTTTAAGGGATGCAATCTGCCCCCCTGATTATGGAACTCCCTGCAACAATGACATTACACTGCCCATCCACCTCCCTTTGGACAACCTAGTGCTCAAAGGTGCCACAGTCAGCATTCTGGCTCCTCGTCCTTAATCTCACAGGTAACAAGTGCATTGGGTCCACTGGATACGATCAGTCTCTGCAGATCCTCGTTTTCTACCTGGCTCTGGTTCCCCTTATTCTGTGTGCTTTTAGCCACGCCAATCCTGTTCCGATCCTGCGCCTCTCCGAGAGAAATGTTCCAGACCTGTGAGAAAGGTTCAAGTGGCTGTTGTTTTGTAAACCAATTGAATGTAAAGTGTCACTAAACCCATGGGACAAATAACATTTCCATTTAGTGATGGTGCAAGAGATTTTATTTAAATAATTTCAAATTTAAGTTTAACTGAGAAAAACATATTCTCTTTATGCTGATTGCATAAAGGAAATATGATTAGTAAAAAAAAAAATGTACCAAATTCATTGCCGGATAATCGTGTTCTTTAAAAAAATCTTTGTATATTTACGCAACACTGTACTACTTTCATCAATTCACATATATTGGTGCTTACACAAAGTTCCTCTCCAACAAAACAAGCTTATATGGTGCTTTGAGTTGCTCTGGTATCTAATGATTGTGCAGCCAGTGTAACAAAGTTAATGACTGATTTAAATCCAAGTGTGGCCACTGATTAAGCCTGAAAGTACTTTGATTAAATCTGGTTTTCATCTTAGTGACTATCTTTTCAGCACTTCAGTCACCCTCTGTTCTATTAGCAGGCAGGCTGCGGAGACAAAAAGTGACTCCTACCTCCCCAAAGGCAACAATGGCAATGGGAGGAGACGTAACTGAGAACACCCAGAGATACAGCCTCTTCGATTTATCAGTTCAATCTCTACGTGATAGGCTGTTAAAATTGTGCCGTGAAAGTAGAAGAAATCTCGCTAATGTGTTCACACCATTATACAAATTATCAAGTAACTGATGAAAATGAAGTCCAAACACAGCCTTGTAGCCAGGCTGAAGTATCTGTATAAGCTAACGTCAGAAGAAAGAGATGAAAGCTGTTTCTTGAGCCACATTTAAATTATAGCGTCAACCCTCTGGGGAACTCCAACCATATTAGTGTAACTCCTAATTTCTTTGATTCAGACCAATGTTAAACACATCAGCTGTTTGAGCTCATCTTTAATTGCATCAGCACCACGTGTCTATTTTAAAAAGGCTAAAACTGTTTCATTTAAAAATAAAATGGAAAAAAAATGGATATGAAAATTGAAAAAAGTGACAAAACCCATTGTAAAATGCTCTCATAGAGTCCTAGAGGTTTACATCATGGAAACAGGCCCTTCGGCCCAGCTTGTCCATGCTGCCTAGTTTCTATCACTAAGCTAGTCCCACTTGCCCTCATTTGGTCCATATCCCTCCATACCAACTCTGCCCAAGTAACTGACTAACTGCGTTTTAAAAGACAAAATCGTACCTGCCTCTCCCACTGCCTCTGGCAGCTCGTTCCAGACACTCACCACCCTCTGTGAGGAAAAATTGCCCCTCTGAACCCTTTTGTATCTGTCCCCTCTCACCTTAAACCTATGCTCTCTAGTTCTAGACACCTCTACATTTGGGAAAAGATGTCGACTATCTACCTTATCTATGCTCCTCATTATTTTGTAGACCTCTATAAGATCACCCCTAAGCCTCCGATGTTCCAGGGAAAAAAGTTCCGGCCTATCCAGCCTCTCCTTATAACTCAGACCATCAAGTCCTGATAATTCCCTTGTAAATCTCTTCTGCACTCTTTCGAGTTTCACAATATCCTTCCTATAATACGGTGGCCAGAACTGAACACAGTATTTCATGTGTGATTTTACCAATGTCTTGTACAACTTCAACAAGACGCCCCAACTCCTGTATTCAATATTCAGACCAATAAAGCCTAGAATGCTGGATGCCTTCTTCACCACCCTGTCCACCTGCGACTCCACCTTCAAGGAGCTTTGAACCTGTACTCCCACATCTCTCAATTGGCTGGACGTCAATCTTGCAAAATCAGCTCTTAATTCAGAATCGTGTGACATACCCTGTGATCTGGCTGCACAAAATTATATTTATTCAAAAGAATATAAGTGAGGTAAGAAATGGCATTGAACATGGACAGTATTGCTTTCTGTGAGAAGCATGCCGCCTGTGTTCATTCTAGCAGCAAATCTGCCAGTACTGCGGACAGTTTGGGTCGCCATTTTATAAAAATGAAATAGAAGTATTGGAGAAGGTGCAAAAATGATGCAAGAGGAGGGCACCAGAATGGCGAGGTTATAACCATTACAGAAGGAGAAATAGCCTGGGTCTCTTTTCCCTTGAGAAGAGAAGGCTGAGGGGGCGACATATTATGGAGGGTTTTGAGAGAGCTGATCAAGAGTGTTTTCATTTGAGGGGAAGAGAGGCCATCAATACAAGATAGTCACCAAGTAATAGGAAATTTGGAGAAAATGTCTTTACTCAGAATGATGAGAATTGTTTGTAGCCATCTCAGATGGCCACCTGCAAAGGACCATTGGAATTATGGCCAACCCAGGACTCAGACAGACCCAGAGCTTGTGTGTGTATTTGCAACCCCGATCGCTCTGGTGTGTTGGGTGTTCTGGATCACAAACAGGTCACCAACACTGGAAGTGGTGCAACTCTATTTTATTATAAGGTTAACTATATTAACATACTTGAACTGTGGGTAAACGCAATACCAGCTTTAACTGTTGACCCTTGCATAATCCTAACCAGGTGATGCACTCAGCACATGTTGAATGGCTGTGTTGCAGGCTGTGAGCTCTGTGCTCCGAGCTGGCTGCTACTAGAATGAGCGGGAACTCTCCTATCCCCTGTCTTTATAGTGCGTGTGCTCTCACTGGTGATTGGCTGTGGTGTTGTGTATGCTGTTTGATCCCACTGCATGTCCATCAGTGTGTGTGTGTGTGTCTACACCATAATATACTGGTGTATATTATGACATCCCCCCTTTTATATAAAGAATATGTGCCTGCGTGACAATAAATATCGTGTAGTGAATGTACCTGACTATGTGTGTGCGTGTTATTTACATGACTATGTACATGAGGCTAATCTATTTACACGGGAAGGTGCCTGGTGCAGAGAAATAGGGTGTCACACCAACAACGAAATTAACATTATATACAAACTACTGGAACGATGAAACAGGATAACAGAACAGATCAAAGAGTCCAACATCGTAAAACTCATAAGTCAAGTCTCTGAGGTGAGCGACGAATTCTGGTTGACCGCCTCAAGGGTGGGTCAGGAGCCACCGGCTGAGGAACGGGCTAGGCCATGGCAGAGTGAGGAGGATGCAGAGTATTCGGAATCTCCACAAAGTCCAGGTTGGGGACAACAGGAGGGCGTGGCATCAGTGGAGGATCACGTAGCGAGCGTGGAACGAGACGAAATGCACGCCGATTGCAGCGGTGAATGGAACCACCTGGCAGACGAACCAGGAACGAGCGGGGAGACACCTGCCGAAGAACCACAGCAGTTGCAGACCAGCCACCCTCCGGAAGATGGATGCGGATGTTGTCATCTGGCGCCAGAGCAGGGAGATCAGTCGCCCGAGCGTCATGTGCCGCCTTGTGTTGTGCACGAGACTGCTGCATCCGCTGAAGGATCGGAACGTGGTCGAGGTCTGGGACGTGAATGGACGGCACCGTGGTCCTGAGGATGCGACCCATGAGCAGCTGGGCTGGCGACAGGCCCGTGGACAGTGGGGCCGAACGATAGACCAGGAAGGCGAGGTAGAAGTCGGACCCTGCATCGGCAGCCTTGCAGAGGAGCTGTTTGACGATGTGGACGCCCTTTTCTGCTTTGCCATTGGATTAGGGGTGTAGGGGACAGGATGTCACATGCACAAAGTTGTACCTGCTGGCAAAGTTGCACCATTCCTGGCTCGCGAAGGAGGGGCCATTGTCCGACATCACAGTGAGTGGGATGCCGTGACGAGCAAAGGTTTCCTTACAGGCACGGATGACCGCCGATGATGTGATGTCGTGCAGGCGTACGACCTCTGGGTCGTTTGAAAAATAGTCCACAATCAGAACATAGTCCCTGCCAAGCGCATGGAACAGGTCAATGGCTACCTTAGACCAAGGGGACGTGACCAACTCATGGG